>NC_045444.1:12360388-12369448 GCF_002776525.5 Piliocolobus tephrosceles | reverse complement strand
TTCTTCCCACGGTTAGCCTGGCCTACACCCAGAAATGAGTAAAGACAGCCAGCCTGTGGGGCTAGAAGCAAGAAGGAGTCAGCCACGCTAGACTTCTTGTAATCTTTGCAAATTCAATATTGTGAACGTACCTAATGTCACTCCACTGTACACGTATAAGTGATGAAAACGGTAAATTTTATGTTATGTATATGACACCATAATAAAAAAGAAAGCAGTGAGTTTGAAGACAGAGAATTGAAACTTCCAAAATTCAAATGCAAAGAGAAAATTAACTGGGTGTGTGGGTGGGGGGATGAGCAGAGAAGAATAGAACATCCAAACTGTGAGATAGATCAAAAAGTATAACATACATGTAATTACCAGAAGGAGCAGAAAGAGAAAATGGGACCGTGTGAGTCTATTCTCACATTGCTATAAACAACTACCTAAGACTGGCCGGGCGTGGTGGCTCACGCCTGTAATCCCAGCACTTTGGGAGGCCGAGGCAGGTGGATCACGAGGTCAGGAGATCGAGACCATCCTCGCTGACACAGTCGAAACCCCGTCTCTACTGAAAAATACAAAAAATTAGCCGGGCGTCGTGGCGGCGCCTGTAGTCCCAGCTGCTCGGAAGGCTGAGGCAGGAGAATGGCGTGAACCCGGGAGGCGGAGCTTGCAGTGAGCCGAGATCTGGCCACTGCACTCCAGCCTGGGCGACAGAGCCAGACTCTGTTTCCAAAAAAAAAAAGAAAAGAGTTACTGAAGAAATAATGACTGAGAACTTTCCAAAATTAATGATAGGCAAAAAACCACAGATCTAAGAACTTCAGAGAACATCAAACACACCCCCACCCCCACACACATCCTGGACCTGTGTATGTGGGATTCTGGATTCGGCAATATCCAAACTGCAGAAACCAAAGACAGAAAATTTTAAAGAAAGCCAGAAGTTATTGAGGGTGGACACCTTTACCACAAAAGATCAAGAATAAGAATTGTAATAAATTTCTCATCAGAAACCATGATAGAAATATTAAAATGAAGCTGGGTGCAGTGGCTCACACCTGCAATCCCAATACTTTAGAAGGCTGAGGCAGGTAGATCACTTGAGGTCAGGAGTTTGAGACCAGCTTGGCCAACATGGTGAAACTCTGTCTCTACTAAAAATACAAAAATTAACCTGGTGTGGTGGCATGCACCTGTCATCCCAGCTACTCAGGAGGGTGAGGCAGAAGAATTGCTTGAACCAAGGAGGTGGATATTGCAGTGAGCTGAGATTGCATCATTGCACTCTGGTCTGGGTGACAGAATAAGATTCCATCTCAAAAGAAGAGAAATATTAAAATGAGTTATTTAGACAGAAGAAAAATAATATAGGTCATATACTTAGATCTACATAAAGAAAGATGGAGCATCAGAAAAAGAATAAATTAGGGTAAAATACATTGTTTTATTTTTATTATTCTTTACTGATCTAAAAGATAACTGTCTGCTTAAAACAATAATAGTAACAATGTGGTGGTTTATAGCCCATGGATAAGTGACATGAATAGCAGTAATGTCATCAGGCACAGGAGGGAAGAACTGGACAACCCTGTGGTAAGGTAGCTGCAATCCACAGTTCATGTGGTTTGAAGGTGGTCGTAGACAATTTTAAAATGTGTGTTGTCAATCTTAGGGAAACCACTAAAAAACATTTTTAAGGAGTGTTAATGATATGTTAAGATAAAGCTAAAATGTAATCATATAAGATACTTAAAACCACAGAAGGCAGAAAAGAGAAGGAAAGGCTACAAAGAGCAAATGCAATGAATATATTTACTTAACAAAATGGTAGATTTACTCCAACTATATCAAGAATTACTTTAAATGTGAACACCAGATAAAAGAAAGTGATATTGTGATTGGATTTTTTTTTTTTTTTTGGAAACAGAGTCTGGCTCTGTCGCCCAGGCTGGAGTGCAGTGGCCAGATCTCGGCTCACTGCAAGCTCCGCCTCCCGGGTTCACGCCATTCTCCTGCCTCAGCCTCCCGAGCAGCTGGGACTACAGGCGCCGCCACGACGCCCGGCTAATTTTTTGTATTTTTCAGTAGAGACGGGGTTTCGACTGTGTCAGCCAGGATGGTCTCGATCTCCTGACCTCGTGATCCACCTGCCTCGGCCTCCCAAAGTGCTGGGATTACAGGCGTGAGCCACCACGCCCAGCCGATTGGATTTTTTCAAATGTAAAAGACCTATCTACATGTTGTCTATAAGAAACACACGTGAAATATCCTGACACAGACCCGTGAAAAGTAGAAGTACAGAGAAAGATATACAATGCTAACACTAAACAAGAGGAAATGGAGTAGCTATATTAATTTCAAATGAAGCTGACTTTTCTTTTCGAGACACAGTCTTGCTCTGTCATCCAGCCTGGAGTGCAGCGGCATGATCTCGGCTCACTGCAATATCCGCCTTGTGGGTTCAAGCAATTCTCCTGCCTCCGCCTCTAATGAAGCTGGGATTACAGGCATGTGCCACTATGCCTGGCTAATTTTTGTATTTTTAGTAGACACAAGGTTTCACCATGTTGGCCAGGCTGGTCTTGAACTCCTGACCTCAGGTGATCCACCGTCCTCGGGCTCCCAAGTGCTGGTATTACAGGCATGAGCCAATGAGCCCAGCCTAAAGGTGACTTTAGAGCAAGGAAGATTATGAAGGATAAAAAGGACCATTAGATAATTATAAAATAGTAGGGCATCAAAATATGTCAGGTAAAAACTGATAAGACTGAAAAGAGAATTGGGTAAACCCACTATTATAATTGAAGACTTCAACAGTGCTTTGTCAATAATTGATAGATCAAACAGGCAGCAAACAGGCAAGGATATAGATGATCTGAACAACACTCTCAATCAACTTGGTCTAATTGAATTTATAACATACTCTAGTCAACAGCGGCAGAATACATGTTTTTCTCAAGCACATGTGGAGCATTCACAAAAACAGACCCACACCTGGACCACGAAATATGCATTAAAAATTGAAAATAATAATAATCATGCAAAGTACATTCCCGTGGGGGCATAAATTAACAATTCTGAACTCACTGTACATGTATACTGGGATTGAATTTTGGATTAACAAGTAAAGGGATGGTGGTATGGCGGATGCGGGAGCCAGGTTTCTCACTGGTGAAGGTGGAGGTCGCAGATAAACAAGAAGGGGGCCGGGTGCAGTGGCTCACACCTGTAATCCCAGCACTTTGGGAGGCCAAGGCGGGCGGATCACGAGGTCAGGAGATTGAGACCATCCTGGCTGACATGGTGAAACCCCGTGTCTACTAAAAATACAAAAATTAGCCAGGCGAGGTGGCGGGTGCCTGTAGTCCCAGCTGCTCAGGAGGCTGAGGCAGGAGAATGGCGTGAACCTGGGAGGCGGAGCTTGCAGTGAGCTGAGATCGTGCCACTGCACTCCAGCCTGTGCGACAGAGCGAGACTCTGTCTCAAAAAAATAAAAATAAAAAGAAGGGAAGGTACAGTGAAATATATGGTCATGGATTAGAATCAGAGACAGCGGAATGAACTCATGTTTAGCATAATGTAGATACTGATGGGTAAATGTGGAATAGTTACAGATATATGTGTATATTTGGGTCAGTGTACATACATCTATTTCCTAGCTCAGTCTACAAAAGCAGCTCAGAAGCAGTGACACCCTGCAGCAATAAGCACACCCAGCCTCCAGATCTCTCGTGAAAGGAATAAGGGTCTTTGATGATATGGCTGACTGCAGAATATGCGAGATGAGCCTGGAGCACCTTGCAATGCCAGGAATTAAGAAAGCACTTAAACACACACACGCAATAATGGGACTATATTAAAGGGACACAGGCGCCAACTGAAAGAGCGTCCAACGGCCAAATGAATGGTTGGGGTGATTTGAGCAGCAACAGAAGATAATGTGATATGGAGTTACACTCAAAAGGTGTGTGGGCTGTACTGGGTTACTTTCTTCAAGAGTACAGTGAGGAAAGGGGATAAAAAGTAATTTTACCATAGATAAACCTGGCAAAGATGACCTCAGCCAGGCAAACAGGGCCAACATTAACAGTGATTGAGTCATGCTGAGCTGTCCTTGATATGATGTGGAGAGAATGGTACCTCACCTCTATGGTCTTCTCCCAAAACCCGTAAGCCCAGTCTAACTACAAGAAAAACATCCAACCAACCCAAATCAAGGAGCATTCTATAAAATGTCTGGCCAGTACTTCTCGAAACTGTCAAACTCATCAAAACATGGAAAGGCTGAGAAAATGTCATAGCCCAAAAGAGAATAAGGAGATACGACCACTAAATGGAATAATGGAATGTGGTCATTTGGATAAGATCTTCAAACAGAAAAAGGATATTAAGGAAAAACGAAGGAAATCTGAACAAAGTATGCCGTTGAGTTACTAATAATGATGTATCAATACGGGTAAATTAGTCATGACAAAGGTACCACAGTAGTATAAGATGTTAATAGCAAGGGAGATGTGTGAAGAGTGTGTGCAAACTGTGTGCTATATTCATAAGCTTTTTTGGAAACTTTTCTCTAAATCTAAAATTTCTAAAGTAAAAAAAGTGTGTGTGTGTGTGTGTGTATATATATATATATATATATTTTTTTTTTTTTTTTGAGACAAAGTCTCACTCTGTCGCCCAGGCTGGAGTGCAGTGGCGCGATCTTGGCTCACTGCAACCTCTGCCTCCCAGGTTCAAAATACTCTTCTGCCTCAGCTTCCCGAGTAGCTGGGACTACAGGCGCGTGCTACTACACCCAGCTAGTTTTTTGTATTTTCAGTACAGACGGGGTTTCCCCACGTTAGCCAGGATGGTCTCGATCTCCTGCCTCGTGATCCGTCTGCCTTGGCCTCCCAAAGTGTTGCAATTACTGGTGTGAGCCACCCCGCCCGGCCTATATACGTATTTTTAAGTCAGCACTGGTGCCACCCCTCCCACCCAAAAACGAAAACCAAGAACAGCTCTGCGACACTGCTCAACTCTCCTTATGGCTCCACAGGTCTCACTGGGGCTCTGGGCAGGCTGGGCGTGTTCCCTGTGGCTGGCGTGGGCAGCTGCTGGGAAGCGCAGGCAGGAGCTCAGCCGAATGGGTCAGCACAGCCTCCTCCTCCATCGCCATCTGTCCAGTTAGGTCAGTCAAGAAGGCCCCAGTTTTCCACAGTGACAATCAGCTCCAGGTTGGCTTTCACCCTGAATGCTAATGGAGATTGTTTTCTTTTTTGCTTGATTACACTTCTCTGAAACAAATAGTTCACCTCTCATGGCTTCAGTGTGCTTGTTGGCCAAACTCCAGTGGCTGTGCTACTTCGCTCCAGCTGCCATAACAATATACTACAGACTGGGTGGCTTAAACAACAGAAATGTATTTCTCACCGTTCTGGAGGCTGCAGGTTCACAGTGGAGGTGTCAGCAGAGTTGGCTGCCCTGAGGTCTCCCTCTGTGGCTTGCAGATGGCCACCTTCTTGTGGCCTTTCCTCTGTGCACACCCAGCCTGTGGTCCTGTGTCTTTCTGAGTGCCCAAACATTGTCTTCTTTTCAGGGCCCTGGTCACACTGAATGGAGGGCTCATTCTGAGGCCTCGCTGTGAGTTACCTCTCTAAAGGCCCTACCTCCAAACAGCCCCATTCTGAGGCACTGAGGCTCAGGCTTCAACGTGTGAGTTGGGGGACATACAATTCTGACCATAACAGTGGCATTTACAGCTAGTGAGTGGCTCGCTGTGGGATTCCTGTGGGTGTTGGCTGGTGGCATTCATGTGCCACCCTTGATTGGCCAGGCAGGCAAGGGGCCACCTGGGCTGCTGTGGCCAGCACACTCCTCACATCTTCGGTGAACAGTGACCTTGGGAAGAAACAGAGCCTGGATCTTCTTTTAAAATAATGGACAATACTATCTCACTCACAGGGAGTTATTGAACAGACGTAGAGGGCTTTTAGGTCTGAAGACTATTGTATTAGTCCATTCTTGCACTTCTATAAGGAAATACTTGAGACTGGGTGATTTATAAAGAAGAGGACCTGGGCCGGGAGCAGTGGTTCATGCCTGTAATCCCAGCACTTTGGGAGGCCATGGCGGGTGGATCACAAGGTCAGGAGTTCAAGACCAGCCTGGCCAATATGGTGAAACCCCATCTCTACTAAAAATACAAAAATTAGCTGGGTGTGGTGGCAGGTGCCTATAGTCCCAGCTACTTGGGAGGCTGAGGCAGGAGAATCACTTGAACTCGGGAGGTGGAGGTGGCAGTGAACTGAGATCGGGCCACTACACTCCAGCCTGGGCGACAGAGTGAGAGTCCATCTAAAAAAAAAGAAAAAGAAAAAGAAGAGGGCCTGGTGCAGTGGCTCATGCTTGTAATCCCAGCACTTTGAGAGGCCAAGGTGGGCGGATCATCTGAGGTCAGGAGTTTGAGACCAGCCTGGCCAACATGGTGAGACTATCTCTACAAAAATATAAAAATTAACCGGTCGCAGTGGTGGGCACCTGTAGTCCCAGCTACTTGGGAGGCTAAGGCAGGAGAATCACTAGAACCTGGGAGGTGAAGGTTGCAGTGAGCCGAGATCGCGCCACTGCACTCCAGCCTGGGCGACAGAGCAAGACTCTGTCCCCAAAAGAAAAAAAAGAAAGAAAAAAGAAAAGAGGTTAATTGGCTCAGGGTTGTGCAGGCTATACAGGAAGCATTGCAGTTTCTGCTTCTGGGGACGCCTTAGGGAGCTTAAATCATGGCTGAAGGCAAAGGAGGAGCAGAAGCGCACATGGCCGGAGCAGCAAGAGTGTGGGGGAAGGTGCTGCCCACTTTTAAGCAACCACAGATCTCGTGTGAACTGTATCATGAGAATAGCACCAACACCAACGTGGATGGTACTAAACCATTCATGAGAAATCACCGCTGTGATCCCATCACCTCCTACCAGGCCCCACCTCCAACACTAGAGATTACAATTAGACATGAGGTTTGGTCAGGAACACAGACCCAAACCATGTCAGTGATCCACAAAGGTTGCCTTTGTTTTTGTTTTTTTTTTTTTTTTTTGAGAAAGTCTCGTTCTGTCTCCCAGGTGGAGTGAGTGGCGCCATCTCGGCTCACTGCAAGCTCAGCCTCCCGAGTTCCTGCCATTCTCCTGCCTCAGTCTCCCGAGTAGCTGGAACTACAGGCGCCCGCCACCTCGCCCAGCTAATTTTTTGTATTGTTAATGGAGATGGGGTTTCACCATGTTAGCCAGGATGGTCTCAATCTCCTGACCTCATGATCCACCCGCCTCAGCGTCTCAAAGTGCTGGGATTACAGGCGTGAGCCACCACGCCCGGCCCACAAAGTTTGCCTTTTGTACTAGTCTAAGAAGTCAGCGACTCAGGCAAGGTGCTGCCCTGAGCTCCGGTCTACACTGCCTCCCAGGTGCAGGTCACTGTTGAGGACTAAGCACCTGCGAACTGCACTGCCCTCCACTGCACCTGATCCACAGTGCCCTCTCATCTTCAACGCTGGCCCATTTGTTTTGAAAATCTATATACTCCCTTGAATGTTTTAAAACAGCAACCCCAACTTCCTTTTATCTCAAGGTGGTCTAAATGGTTGTAAAGGATATACTCACCCATGTGTCCTAAAAATGAATATTTTTAAGCAAAAAGTGAATATCACGCTTTTAAATTTCTTCAGCAAAATCAAAGCACCATAGCACTTTGGTGACCACTGTCCGATTCTAAAACACAAGCAAACAAGCACGTTTTTCCTTTTACATTGTTTCTTTTTCTCCCTCCACTTCCTTGACAAGACTATTATAAAGTCATATCTTCTAATTGCTCTCTGTCTCAGGCATTCTCAGGCAGTTTTAGAGTAGAGACCCATGGAGACTAACCGCCTGGGGCCCACCCGGGGGACGTGTGTATTGTTCGGTACTGGTCAGCCTCCCGCAGGTGGCTGCAACCATGGGCAACAGGAAAAGCTGGTCAGGACTCCTTCTCGTGGTGAGGAAAAGGCAAAGAACCAGAATAAAAGACACCGTGGTGTGCCTGGGCGCGGTGGCTTGCACCTGTAATCCCAGCACTTTGGGAGTTTGGGAGGCCGAGGCCAGCAGATCACGAGGTTAGGAGATCGAGACCATCCTGGCCAACATGGTGAAACCCCGTCTCTACTAAAAATACAAAAATTAGCCAGGCGTGGTGGCGCATGCCTGTAGTCCCAGCTACTCAGGAGGCTGAGGCAGGAGAATGGCGTGAACCCAGGAGGGGAGGCTGCAGTGAGCCGAGATTGCACCACTTCCAGTCTGGGCGACAGAGGAGATTCTGTCCCCAAATAAATAAACATTAAAAAATATATAAACAAAAGAGAAAGAAAAGGCACGGTGAGAGGGCACTAGTTTCAGGCAGAAATAAACTTGGGGAGGAGGGCAGAGAAGGACTAGCACAGGGGTGGTGCTGCTGCCATGGGGAGAAGACAGCATCATGGGAGAGGATGGGAAGAGCCAGGCTCGGGATGCTGGTAGAAAATGGACAGAAGGAAGTCTAGTTCTAAACGGCATCTTTTCTGGGGCACCCCGTGGCTGTGTTCGCATACGTGTTTCTGTGCTGATGCAGAATGAGGATAGAGATGGTGCTGGCGCTTAGAGATGGTGCTGCGCTTTCACAGTGAATATCTGGTGACCGGGGAGAAAAACTTGAAAGGACATTTCCTAAGAAACAAGAGTATTTAAGCAATTTAAATTTAGAAGGAGGAAATGATAACAAGAACCGGGAGGTGATGGTCAGTGTGTTAATTACAATATAGACGCTGAGCAAACTCAATTTCCGGAGGCAAGCACAGTTGTTGCCTTGGAGGGAGCTGACAAATTTTCTACAGCAAACAGTGACAAATAAATTTCCTGTAACAATCATGCAGGGTTTCATGGATACAAGTTAGAGGCCATGGAACCTGAGTATATATGTAATAATAATCGTTATTACCAGGGACTTCCCTGTCCTTCCAGCAAGACATCCGGCCGGTATATCAACTTTACAATGGCAGGATGGGAAAACATTAAAATTGACCTCAAATGG
>NC_045444.1:12352547-12360288 GCF_002776525.5 Piliocolobus tephrosceles | reverse complement strand
GGCTCGGTGGCCCAGGCTGGAGTGCAGTGGCCAGATGTCAGCTCACTGCAAGCTCCACCTCCCGGGTTCACGCCATTCTCCTGCCTCAGTCTCCCGAGTAACTGGGACTACAGGCGCCCGCCACCATGCCCAGCTGATTTTTTGTACTTTTAGTAGAGACGGGGTTTCACCGTGTTGGCCAGGATGGTCTTGATCTCCTGACCTCGTGATCCGCTTGTCTCGGCCTCCCAAAGTGCTGGGATTACAGGCATGAGCCACCGCGCCCGGCCCGTCTTCTTTTGAGAAGTGTCTGCTTATGTCCCTTGTCAATGTTTTCATGGGGTTGTTTTCCTCATGTTCAACATCACTAATCATCAGAGAAATGCAAATCGATGTGAGATGCCATCTCGTATTAGTCAGAATGGCTACTATTAAAAAGTAAAAAAATAACAAATTCTGGTTAGACTTCAGAGAAAATGAAATGCTTACACACTGTTGGTGAGAATGTAAATGAGTTCAGCCGCTGTGAAAAGCAGTTTGGAGATTTTTCAAAGAATTTAAAACAGAAGTACCATTCAACCAGCAATTCCATTACTGAGTATATATCCAAAAGAAAATTTAAAATTCTGCAAAAAGAAACCCTACATGCACTTGTATATTAATTATATTGCTATTCACAACAGGGAAGGCATGGAATTAACTTGTGTGTGAATCAATAAACTGGATTGAAATATGTGCCACATATACACCATAAGATACTATGCACACATTAAAAAGAATACAATCATGTCCTGTGCAGCACTGTGGATACGTCTGGAGGCCATTATCCTAAGGAAATTAATACAGGAACAGAAAACCAAATACCACGTGTTCTTGCCTGTAAGCGGGATCTGAACATGGGGTACTCATGAATATAAAGATGTCAGCAGTAGACACTGAGAACTACTAGATGAAGGAAGGAAGGAGGAGGGCAGGAGGTGAGAAACTATGGGTGCTATGCTCGCTTCCTTGGTGATGGGATCAACAACATCCCACATAACAGCATCACGCAATACATCCACGTAAAAAACGTGAAAACGTACTCCTTGAATCTAAAAAATTTAAGGTAGAGACAGAGTAAGGGGCAGAATAGAAGCCTACACCCTCATCCCCCACACAAAAACACCAAATTTTCACAATTCACTACATTCAAGAAGCAGTGGTCAAAGGGACCAAAAATTGGGTGAACAATCACAGTACCTGGCATTAACTTCATGTCACTGAAAGAGACATCAGAAAAGACAAACAAACGACAGTCTAGAAGCACAGATGCCACCTCTTTTTCAACCACCAATAGTGGCCACATGGTGCAGAGACTGTATGTTTGGGAGAGGGAGAGCACAGGTTGTGAGGCTTTGCAATAAACCCAGTACTACCCTGTCACAGTGAAAAGCAGAACCAGACTGTACTTAGCTGACATCTGCCAAAAGAGGGAGCACTTGGACTGGCCCTAGCAGGAGGAAAATCTCCCATCTCAGTGTTGGGAGCTTGAGTCTTTACAAGCCTTGCTGTCATGAGTTGACGTCCTGTTGGACCTTAAGAGAACTGAAGGGGCAGTCTAGGCCACAAGGACTTCAATTATTAGGCAAGTCATGCACCTAGCTGGGCTTGGAGACAGTAGAATGTGGAGGGTGGGGAGAATGGGGCCTCCTGAGACAGCAGCCAGAGCAGCTAAGGGAGTGCTCACAACACCACTCCCCCCAAGCAGCAGCCACACAACACAGAGAAACCTGTGAATTTGGGAGAGGGAGAGCACAGTGACTGGGGGACTTAACATTAAACTCAGTGCTGCCACGTCAGTAAAGACCTGGCAGAATTCCTCACCTGCTGACTAAAGAACCCCTGTACCCAGAATAAAAACAGTGATACCCAGGCAATACACCATGGGCACTGGGCTCTGAGAACTGCCAACTTCAGGTGTGACTCAGCACATTTCCAGCTGTGGTAGCTACAGTGAAAGACTTCTTCTGTTTGAGAAAAGCAGCGGGGAAAGTAAAGGGAACTCTGTGTTGCACCTGATATACCAGCTCAGCCACGGTGATGTAGAGCACCAAGCAGATTCTTAGAGTCCCTGAGTCCAGGCCTAGGGGCTTGGTCAGCATTTCTGTACTTGTCCTGGGCCCAAGGTCGAGTCCCAGGCATTGCATAATTTATCACAAGCTAACCAAAGAGTCCTTGGGCTTTAAGTGAGAAATTGATAATGATTTGGCAGAGTCCCCACCATGGGCCGGTGGTGTTGGCAGTCATAGAGGAGGCTCCTCTGCCTGCAGACAGGGGAAGGAAGAGTAGAAAGTACTCTGTCTTATGCTCTGAGTGCCAGGTTAGCTACAGTAAAACAGAAGACCAGGTAAATTGTGAAGATTCTATGCTTTAATCTCTGGCTCCCAGAAAGCATCTACGGACCCACTTATGGGTCACGTTGTGAGAACAACATGAGAACGCTAGTGAAGGGCATTTGAAAAACAAAGGGATTCACGAATCGGGTCCATCACCAGCGACCAACCCCCTGCCCTCACCCATGCCCTGGGAACTATACAAGAATTCACAGGTAATTTTCTTTTAAAGAACAACATTAACCTACATGTTGGAAAAACTCAGAGTAATTCAAACGTCAATCACAGCCTGAGTTTTTGTTGTTTTTGAGATGGAGTTTTCCCCTGTCTCCGGGCTGGGGTGCAGTAGCGTGATCTCGGCTCACTGCAACCTCCACCTCCCAGGTTCGAGCATTTCTCCTGCCTCAGCCTGCTGAGTAGCTGGAACTACAGGTGCCCGACAGCCTAAGTTTTCTGTTGCTAAATTAATGAAATTTCAGCTGGCCACGCCCAGGTGGCAGCGGCAACTCGGGCTCCAGACAGCCCTGTGCAGATGATATCATAAAACACGGAGGAAAAACAAACAGGAAACACATGACAATGTGTGGTTTTCGTTTCTGTTTAGAAAAGTAGACCTGGGAAACAAATCACTGAGGGTAAGGAGAAGAAAAAACTACGCTAGCAACCACGATTAAAAAGTTATTTAACAGTGACGCCTAAAACTGAGAAAAATTTGGCAAGAGATTATAATCTTTTTAATTAGTATGAAATTCTGAATAGTAGACAACGTGGGCTTGGAAACCACCGGAACAGCTATTTACCAGACACCGGGGTCTCCCAGCACGGTGTGTCTGCACAGAAAGCTGGAGGCCCACACCCACCGCGCTTCTGCCTCACCCAGTGGCTGGGCACAGGCACCCTCCTGGCACAGGCAGCAGATGGACGTATTGTCACACCTCACCCCACGCTTACCTGACCGATAGTGCTCATCTCGTGACCTGAAGACCTTCGGCGGTGGTAGCAAGAGGCAGAGGAAGGAGTGACAGGAGCCCGGCGTTCTTGCAGCAAAGCTTGGTCCACCCCTGGATTTCAGGGAAAACAGCAGTGAGGTGTGGCTGTGCTCAGTGGACTCTAGCAAATCATTCCCTCCATCCCCACAGCAAAGCCAGAGCTACCCACGGGACTGAGCATGGCGGCACCTCAGAGCGCACAGGCAGGAGGGCCAGGACTGAGGGGGAAGCTCTCCCACAGCTGGGGAGACCCCTCCTGCCTGGATGCCACCAAGGCCCCTCTCACAGCGCAAGGGTCCACTGACAGGCAGGGAGAGACACAAACTCAGCCACAGGTAGCAACTGAATTCCTGGGAGTTAGAGAAACAGGGCCCAAGACACAGACTCAAGTTATGACCTTTCATGTAATAAATATACAGAATGGGTTGTATAAGTTCTTAAGAAAATTTAGAAGTTATTATTAAAGCAATTTTTAAAACAAATCTTACAGGATAATTAAGCAATATAATTCACGTAACCAGGACATACCATGAACGTCCAACTTTGCGCATTCCAGATTACTCTCTGGAAACTTACTCCATTTGATGCCAAGTGTTAATAGATTATATTCAACTATGAATTATAATTATTTGATGAATTACAAAAAACGTTAATATGGTCAGATAAAACGATTCAATGGTATTGGTCAAAACACTGACGCGAATCCACCTGTCACAGTACTGGTTATACTCAGGTAACAACAGGGTGGCAAGGAACACAACTAGACGAAACGAAGCCCCCAAAGGAAGGACATCATCATCACGGTTCCATGAAGAACTGCTCTGATACCATGGGAAAAATGGTATCCCCACAGTTCCGTGAACGGCTCTGAAACCACAGAAAGGGTGTCATCCTCACAGTTCTGTGAAGAGCTGCTCTGAGTCCATGTGAAGGATGTCGTCCTCGCAGCTCCGTGAACCGCTCTGATACCACAGAAAGGATGTCATCCTACGTTGTCCTCACAGTTCTGTGAAGAGCTGCTCCGAGACCACGGGGAGGACGTCATCGACACAGTTCTGTGAAGAACTGCTCTGAGACTGAGCACTAATCACTAACAGATGCTTCTTCAGAAATGGATCAGTAATATTTGATTGAAAGTAAACTAGAAATAAAGTTTTTTTTTTTTTTTTGAGGCGGAGTCTCGCTCTGTCGCCCGGACTGGAGTGCAGTGGCCAGATCTCAGCTCACTGCAAGCTCCGCCTCCTGGGTTTACGCCATTCTCCTGCCTCAGCCTCCCGAATAGCTGGGACTACAGGCGCCCGCCACCTAGCCCGGCTATTTTTGTATTTTTAGTAGAGACGGGGTTTCACCGTGTTAGCCAGGATGGTCTCGATCTCCTGACCTCGTGATCCGCCCGTCTCGGCTTCCCAAAGTGCTGGGATTACAGGCTTGAGCCACCGCGCCTGGCGAAATAAAGTTTTAAGTTAACAAAAGAAATACTTAGTCCCTGCTTTTCCATGATGGGCTCTTATGACAGCTGTAGAGTCCGTGGGCTTCATATTCCTCTTACTCGGGTGGTTTCTGCACGTCAGCTTTGGATGGTGCGTGTGCAGACCCTAGGTGTCAGGCTGGTGAGTTCAGAACTAAGTGAAGCACAGCTCCACACCCCACCACCGCCCCCCTACACTCCGCCACCCCCCCACACCCCGCCACCGCTCCCCCACCCCACCACAGTTCCCCCATCCCCTCATTTTGTTAAGTCTCACATGCTCTTCTTTCAGCAACATCCAAATCACCATCAGTTCCTGAGGAACAAACTGCTGCTACCAACCTCTTGCCGTCATCATCTACAAATGATCTTTTAAAAACGATCTTCAATTACCTTTTTATCAAACAGATACGTTTTAGGAAATCAAAGAGTATTATCAAGTCTCACGTGAAAAACAGTAGTCACCTGGCACTTACGTTCATAAACATGGACTTACCACACGACTTCCTGAATTGTCCTTTAGACACCACCCCTTACACCACTGTGGTCACCACGTCAGGGTCTGCAGTATGCTACAAATACCGTCCTATCTTACGCTTTTCAATGATTCTGGAGTTAATACTTTTTATCTATTTTCCATTATCCTGGCTTTCAATGTACCTATTGCCAACCCTTTCACAGTTCTTCCGCAGAACTGAAAAACTCTTTCCCACACTTTCTCGCCCGCGATCAAACACTGATAACCTGGTGAGAATCTCTGTTTGATTTTCCTGGAAATCCTCTCGGAGCCCCGCCCCGATCCCCAAAGTGCTACCGTCACTGGGCCGTGCCTTTCTTCCCACTGGCCGTGCTGCTAACACTGTTGGTCACTCGTTCTCAGCCCCTCGACGCCCACTCCTCTCCCCACTCTCCCATCCTAAAGGAGCACCTCAAGTACTTCAGAAAGGACGGACGAGAAGGAACACTTGGGGGCCCCGCATGTCCAAAAGTGCTTTTCTCTCTACCCCAGTGAGATGGGTCTTTCTCCTAGATACGGACTTCTAGATGAAAGTTACTTCTATTCATTGCCTTTCATTTCCATTACTGGTGAGAAGTTAAACGTCATTCTGATGCTATAATCTTTACGTAATATCCATTCCTTTCTCTTCTTTGGTAATCTTTTCTTCATTCCCACGGGAGGAGCTGCAAGCCAGGTTGTAATATCTATTCCTTTCTTTTTTCCCTCGATAACCTTTTATGCTGTAAACCAGGTTTTTCTTCTCATGGGGGCACACGACCAAATCTCTACCCTAGGAGGGCTTCATCCGGCTGTTTCATTTGCCTGAAGAGTCCTCTCCTCTCCTGTTTCATAACCAAACACAGGCACGTTCATCTCTCTGGGCTGGGCTGTTTCCTCCATATGTGTGCTCTGACCTGGGGCCTCTGTTTTCAGTACCACCCCCAAATCTGGAGCCTCCCTGGTTTAATTTCTCCAGATAACACACATGATTGGGAAGCGGGGGAGAGGTGGCCACCTGCTTCCTGGACACCGTTCTCCAGGCTCCACGTGTACAGCACCCACGGCTGTCCCCCGTGTCTTCATCTTGGCTTTCTCCATTTTGCTAAATGATGAACCACAAATTCCTCTACTTGACTTCTCTTGTGCTGTGGACTTACAGTCACTGACATCTTAGCACAGTTTGGAGAAACAGAGATAAATGCACACTTCCAACTTGCCAAGTGTAACCAGTGGCTGGACGTTTTTAATGCTTCACCTTCAATCTCAATACCGCACCTATCCAGTCCATGCAAACACACTTCTCAGGATTACCTCCAACCCTAACCTCCTCTTGGTGCCCACAGATGACGGTGTATGGAGTTCTAGGCTGCTGCTTGGCTTCTCACAGGCCTTGTGTCTGATCTCAGAAAGCTACTTTTGCATACCAACCTTATCTCCTCTCAGGTGGAAATGCAAAGTTGCAACAAAAGTTTGAAAACAAATGAATAAAACAGAAGACTAGCTTCTACAGGTTGCAATAAGACAGCAAAAGAAACAAGTATGAGCTCGCACGTTTCCTTCATTCATTTTCTTCTGACGTCATCCCAAACGAGGCTGGAGGTAGCTTAACGGTGTGTTCCGGGAAGAAAAAAGCCACAATTGAATAGGCGTCACTCAAATGGATTCCAGCCTGTGACCGCACAGGACCCAGGGGCAGCAGAGGGGCATCCCCACTGTTCCCATCACAGGGAAACCAAGCAAGGCTGCTGGAACAGATGCCTCTTGGTAGCAAGAACACAAATGATCCCTAAGATGCACGACTACAGCATAGTGCTCTGCGCTGCTGAGAGCTCACGTTCATAGTCACGTTCAGTTTAGGGAAGCGTGGTTGAAGATCAGCTCTCAGGCGTGTCACAAAGACTGGAAGCCTCTTGACAGAAGGCGTGGTCAGGGGAGAGAGGCCGGCTTGGTCCCTGGGAAGGGAGCGTCTCCAGGGAGATGGGGTGGCTGCCTTCAAACATTCAAGCCTCTTCAGGCAAAAACACCGCGGAGATGGAGATAAGGTTCTTCTCCCAGGAGCACCTGCTCAGCTTTCATGTGTTGGCCACACAAGGCACCAGCTCAGCTCCGGTCCTCCGGGGATGGGAGATACGGTGCCTGCAGTCAGGGCCCCAATACATCCGGCTCCTGTCACTCTGTGGGATCCTGGGCAAGTTCGTGAACTTTCCCAGGCTCAGCCTCCTGCCTCTGGACAGAAGCGGCAGTGACAGCTAACACTCTGCAGCCCCGGCCTAAGCACCTGAGAGTCACTCATTCATCAGCACGAACAGCACCAGGCCGGGATTTCTGCTGTTTTCTTGGAAAGGAAACACAGGTGCAGAAGCCATCCGTGAGTGCGGGCGGCCGGGGGCCACCTTTGTGCGGTGACTGAACATTCTCCCATGACTGCCTTTTC
>NC_045444.1:12346866-12347547 GCF_002776525.5 Piliocolobus tephrosceles | reverse complement strand
TGCCTTTCTATGGACTAAGTATGTCCATAAGGAATACATTTATGAATGCCTTACACCTCATACATGCATTTCCACTCAGCTCAGACAACTGCCAAGCTGGGCAATTTTACTCCCAGCTCACAGGAGATGAGTGGAAATAACAGACCAAAATTCAGAATATGTTTACTTCTGCAGGGAAAGGAATGGGAGGGAGGGAAATAAGATTAGGTAGGGGTCTATGGTGGGCAGGGACTTAATTCACCTCTATTCATTTTTTTTTTCCTTCCTTCCTTCCTTCCTTCCATCCTTTCTCTTTTTCTCTTTCTTTTTTTTTTTTTTTTTTGTGAATCAGTCTCACTCTGTCACTCAGGCTGGAATGCAGTGGTGCGATCTTGGCTCACCGCAATCTCTGTCTCTCAGGTTCAAGCGAGTCTCATGCCTCAGCCTCCCAAATAGCTAGGATTACAGGCTCACACCACCATGTCTGGCTAATTTTTTGTGTTTTAGTAGAGACAAGGTTTCACCATGTTGCCTCAAACTCGAACTCCTGAGCTCAGGTGATCTGCCAGCCTCAGTACCCCAAAGTGCTGGGATTACAGGCGTGAGTCACCACACCCAGCCCATGTTTTCTTTCTTTCTTTCTTTCTTTTCTTGGTTTTGTTTTTTGAGACAGAGTCTCACTCTGTCGCCCAGGCTGGAGTG
>NC_045444.1:12334653-12346766 GCF_002776525.5 Piliocolobus tephrosceles | reverse complement strand
TGTCTGATGTTTTTTCTCATGGTTAGATTGGGATTATGGGTTTGGGGGAGGAAGATCACAGAAGTAAATGCCCTTCTCATCACATATCAAGAGTGTGTATTGTCAACATGACCTGTCACTGCTGCTGTTGACCTTGATCACTTGACCGCCACTCTAAAGTTATTCTTTCTCTTCCTGTGCCTGCTGTATTCTTGGGAAGGAAATTACTGTGCATAGCCCACACTTGAGTAGGGAGTTTGCTCTATCTCTTTGAGGGCAGGGTGATATCTACAGAAATTATTTGCAATTTTTTTTGCATGGGGGACTTTTCCCTCCCTCCCACTCTTGTTTATTTTATCAATGTAGACTCACGAAAGTTTATTTTATTTATGTTTTTTGAGATAGAGTCTCACTCTGTCGCCCAGGCTGGAGTGCAGTGGTGTGATCGCGGCTCACTGCAACCTCCGCTTCCCGGGTTCATGGCATTCTCCTGCCTCAGCCTCCCAAGTAGCTGGGACTACAGGCGCCGCCACCACGCCCAGCTAATTTTGTTTTGTATTTTTTAGTAGAGACGGGGTTTCACCGTGTTAGCCAGGATGGCCTCGATCTCCTGACCTCGTGATCCACCCGCCTTGGCCTCCCAAAGCACTGGGATTACAGGCGTGAGCCACCGCGCCCTGCCCATGTTTTATTTCTTTAAAGAAAAACCTCTGAAGCAAAGAGGGCAAATGACACAAAGATCTGACAAAGCCGGGTGATGGGTAAGTGGGTGTTTGTTATATTAATAGTATTAATTATACTTTGTAGGCTGCTTGAAATAGTACAAATTTATGTGATAATCCCAGATACTGCTAAGTGCTGTGTAGAAAGATAGTGCGTTGTGATAGAGAAGGACAAAGACAATGGAGGAGGGGCTTAGACAGGGTGTCCGGGAAGGCCCGGGCATTTGAGTTGGGTCCTAAATGGCAAGAAAGAGACAGCCCTGCAGTGATTTGAGGGCAGATCATTCAGCAGAAGGAACAGCAGATGCAAAGGGCCTGAGGCAGGAACCGATGTGGCTTGAGCACGGGAGGATGTGGAGAGGAGAGTGCACGGGGAAGGAAGCATTTCCTCTTTGAGTCGTCCTGTGCAGGGCTGACCCTGGTGAAGGTCTGAGTGCCCCACACCACCCAGAGTTCTTCTGGGACTGGGGTGTGTGCACAGCCCCATGATGTCTCCTGAGCTGGTAGCAGCTGCTGGGAGTGGAGTGCCCCGAGCCGAGGATCAGGGTTGAGGACAGTGGACCCCTACTCTCGTTCTAAGCCTGTTCCCGTGGAGACAGCACAGCTGGCTTTTGTTGGGGGCCATGAGAGGCCCTGCTGGCCTTGGCCTTCCTGGGTGTTGGCCTGAAAATGAGGGGAAAGAGGTCCCGTCTGTGAGGCCTCCAGTGAGCACAGCTCACATCCCAGCTCAGAACTCTAGGAAAAGACACTGTTGGGAAACCAGGGTAGTGCCAGGGAGCCTGCCAACCCCGGAGCCTTTCCTCCACCTCACCAGGGTGACCCGCCCGCTGTCAGCCCAGGCCTGCTGCCCCGCCTGGCCCCCTTTTGAGCACCCTCTGAGTGGGCAGAGCTGCTGGGCACCACTTCCCCTGTGCTTGCCTCCTCCAGGCCAGGTCTCCCCAGCTGTGCTGGGGCTGAGCAGAGTACAGATGGGAATCACGCAGACACAGGCCTTGCCAGGACTTCTAGTGCCCGGTCCCCTCTTCTGTAAGCTGAGTAAAGCTGCCCAGCTTGGAGTCTGTCTGGGCTGAGTGGAACACATGAGGGGGAAGGTTTTCGAGGGTCCTTAAGATGTGCTTCGCTGCTTCCCTCCCTCTAGACTCAGACCTTGCCAGCAGGGCCCTGGCCCTCTTCTGCTTGCCTGCCCTCTGGTGGTCCTCACAGTGCTTTCCACAGGGTGTAAACTAGTACTGGTGGGCAGCATGCAGGGGAGATAGAGAGAAATAACTCATGGGAGTGTATGACTGGCCCAGAAACAACGGGCATCCACTCCATGCAAAAAATGTGGAAGCCCTCATAGTTAGGTGACTGGGTCTCTGCCCGCAAGGCCTTGGGAAAGCTAAGGGTTAAGCAGCAGCCAGAGCAAGAAGGCTGCCCGTAGCTCCACCTCCTTCCAGCCACCCTAGCCCGCCAGCCCCAGGCCCAGCCGGGATACCGCAGCTTCTTGCTACCCTGGCAGACACAGACCAGAGCTGGAGGGAGGGTCTGGGGGCCCATAGGCACAGAGCTGGGAGACCTGGGCACCCTGACACCTGGCCAGCCATGAGGGGTGAGGCCCACCCACTGTCCCACGCTGGGGTTGGTCTTTAGCCACCCAATGGGTCAGAGCAGTGTGGCATGGCAGTGGGCCTGCAGCTCGGCCGTTCTGACCATCTCCGTGTGCTGCTCCCAGCAGAGGGCGGGCTCATGCCTAGCACCTCCGGCTGCTGAGAGCTGCTGCCCGTAAGAGACGTCCAGGCCCCACCCGTAGTGCTCAGCTGGGTAAAATGCTGAGGAAACCGAATCACAGCTAGACTAGGGGAATGAAATCATCCTGTCCCTTTCCTCTGTGCGCTCACAGAAACACAGGCCCCATGCAGAAAATACGATGTTCCTCCCAGAGCTGCAGAACGAACAGGCTGTGCTGGGTGAAAGAAAACACCACAGTTGGATGCCAACTTTCCTTAGCAGGAGAAAGAATGTGGCCTGGGGCCACCGCTGGTGATGACAAATTTGCTTCCAGAGCCCTCAGACAAAGCCCTTCCAGCGTGGGGCCCAGCATGCGTCCTCAGAGGCTGGGGAGGCACCTCCTCTGCGGCCCAGGGAAGGGGCTCCCCAAGGAGGCACAGCGGGGCCAGGGTGGACTCCTTCAGGCCGACCTGCACCTGGGGCCCATGATTATCTTTAGGCATAGATATATCTCCATCCCAGCCCTTGGAGAGAGCCGCCTAAATGATCTGGGGGTCCATCTGAGCGTACGGCGGGTAGGACGGCGGTCGGGAACTGGGGAAGAGACGGTCACATCAGATGAAATTGAGCAATAGTGTGGTCAGCACGGGCAGGGCTTGTCTTTTTCTCCCAGCTCAACTGAGGTGTAATTCATCAATAAAAGGGTGTACATTTAAGATGTACGATGTGATGATTTGATCCACACATACACAGGGAACGAATGACCACAATCAGACAATGAACATGTCCACTGCCTCACAGGCACCCTTTTTTTGTGGTGAGAACATGTAAGATCTATGCTCTTAGTCCATTTCAAGTAAACAATACATTGTCATTAGCTGGAGTCACATGCTGTACCTTACATCCCCAGAAGTTACTCATCCTATGACTGCAAGTTTGTAGCTCTGACCAACATCTCCTCATGTCCCCCACTCCAGCCTCTAGAAACCACCGTTCTACTCTCTGTTACTATGAGTTTAATTTTTAAGATTCTGCATGGAACTGGTACTTTAAATTCATTGTCTATTTTAGCCCTCACAACAGCCCTATAAAGTAGGTATTGCTATTATTCCTATTTCACAGGTAAAGCAACTGAAGCTCAGAGAGGTTAAGCAATTTGCTCCAGATCACACAGTAAATACATGTCAGAGCTGGGCTTTGATTGATATGATATGATATGATATGATATGATATGATATGATATGATAAATGATATCATATGAAGAGTCCAAGCTCTTAATATCACCAAGTGAAGTGAAATGATAATTAACAAATGGAGAGAAATGAAATGCCTGGCTCTTGAGGACCTCATACTGGACCAGGTGAAAAAGACTCTTGCTTGTAAAAGAACTGACTTTCAATTCAGTGGCTGTTTCCTTCCCCAGAAGGAATGAAAGGCCTGTGGCTCTGAGTTGAAACATGAGGCCTGATGCACAAGGTGAAGTTCAGGATAAATGTGAGCTTCCCAACACCCACTGCCCGAGAAGACAGCTGTTCTGAACAACTGTTCTCTGCAGCTGGAAATACTGCCCTGAGGAGGCAGGTTTTTTAGGTATGTGGCTGGTGCCCTGAACCCATTGCTTTTGCTTCCTGGTGATGTGCCCTGTTCTGGCAGCCATGGGTTAAATCAACCAGGGGGAGTGGTGGGGAAACTAGAGTATACAGAGGGAGGGGTCAAGGAGGGTGCATGAGGAGGGCCGGGAGAGAGGCCAGCTCTTGCTGGAGCAGACACACCCGCAATGCCCCCAAACCTCAGCAGGGCGGCCCCCAGGGAGGGTGACCCTGCACATCAGAGAGGGGCTGGGTCCCCTGTGCACAGGAGCCTGTGGGGCTGGAAGTGTGTGTGCATGTGCCTGTTCACATGTGGACATGGGCTGCTCGCTAATAGGTGACCGTTAGCCAGACAGGGTCATCATCAAGCACGAGGCTAGTGTCTTTGCTCTCCTTGAGCTGGGGCCTCAAGTCAGCAGGGAAGAAAGGAGAGAGGGAGAGCGCTGGGGAGGGACTCCCCTGCTATTGTTGGAAAACTAAATGTCCTAGATCACCACTGAGATTGTTTGTTAACTAACAGTTAACAGATGCCAAGTGAAGGTCTATAAGCGGGGGCGAGGCGCCCTGGTCCCAGCACACTCAGTTGGCACCTGAGGTCCCTGTGTTAATAACTCGCACCTCCCACAGTGTCCTGGGTTAGGGTGATGAGGCGCGTGCACCCTGCCTGTGAGTGTGTGCACACTCTGATGCAGCCCACCCACCTAAGCAGGGCTCCGCCCTTGGCAAGCCCTGGCTCCCAGCGGTGGCTCAGATTCCAACTGGAGGAAAGCCGTCTACGCTGAGGGGTCTCAGCCACAGGCATGGGTGCCCTCGGCCTGCGTGCCTTGCTGGTCTGTCAGCATCCAGGCCTTAGCGGGATGCCAGCTGACTCTGCAGGACCCTGACCTACCTGGGCTGTGCTGCTCTGAGGAGCAGCCTCCCCTCCACCCCAGGGCAGCTCTCTTCTTCCTCCTGCACCTTCAGGCCTCAGCTCAGGGTGGGTCTGGCCCACCTGCCTATCCAAGGAGATGAAGACGTGTCCCTCCAGCTGCACGGTGTTCTCAGGTGTCTGCCCCTGTGAGGCGCTGCTGGACCTGCAGGGCAGGCACGCGGAGTTTGGGGGTGGGACTGAGGAAGGGATTTACTCTCAGGGGCAGGGAAAGCCTGGGGAGGGATGGCCAGGCTGGCTCATGTGGAGAGTTAGTACCCCTGGAATCTGTGTGCCAGGGAAGGTGTCAAATCCCTGGAGGCTGCAGCTGCCAATGAGGATGAGAGTAGCAGCTGGCCGTAGGGCAGCCCTGAAAGCTGCCAGCCAACACTTGGGCAGGATTTGCTGACAGCCAGCCTGGAGCAGGCTTTGGGTGGACAGACCACTAGGGCTGCCCTCCCCTGGAAGACACTGGGGTCTGGCTGCAAGGCAGCAGGGAAAACCCCCTTTGTGGCCCCTCTGGCTCTGAGCTTCCTGCGCAGGGGCCAGAATTCCTCCTGCTGGGTCACGGAGTTCTCACCTCGTTTCCAGGCAACATCTGTGTGGGGAGCTGGGCCGGCCTCTCCTTAGCTCTGTCTTCTTTTGCCAGGTCCGTGTCACCTGCCCCTTGCTGTGATGCTCCCAGTTCCTGAGCTGGTGTCACTCCCCTTGGTCTCTGGCACCGCATTATGAGCCTTTGGGGTCACCCTGGGCCCGGGGAAGTCCTGGCTCTGCCATTTCCTGGCTTTGCGGACTTAATACACCCGGCACAGTACGTCTGGGGAGGGTGGTCAGGAGAGCAGCCGGCACTGTCAGGCCCAGAGTCTCCACTTCACGTTCACTCACTCACAACGCCCATTCAATCCCCCAGTTCCCCAAGGAACCTTCTGAGACCGTGTGGGAGGCCTGTGGTCCCAGGTCCCAGGTGAGGGGAACTTAGAGTCACAAGCACACGCTGGCCCTGGCTCTGCAGTCCCCGCCTGCCCAGCATGTTCCTGTACTCGGGTGGGGACATGCCCTGGGCCTTCCCTCCAACCACTCAGTCCCAACTGCACTCCCCCACGGCCACACACAGCCACACCAACGCCTCAGTGACCTGGCTGCCCCCTGAGAGATCCCCATGACCGCCCTGCCTTGGATTCAGAAAACACCTCTCTTCATGAAGTTTGAATCCTGACATGTTGGAGGGGGTAACTTCTGAGCCTCTGTCTCCTCATCTCTGAAATGGGCCACTGATGCAGGTGAAGTGCTACTCTGTCCCTGGCCTACAGTGGGAACCCATGCATCTGGGCGCCTGGAGAGCAGCCGTCAGAAGGCCCACGGGGCCAGCTAACACCTAGCTGTCCCAGCTCAGTGCACTCTGCAGCTGGTACCCCACGTTGCCCACAGGGCCTGCACACACACAAAGAACGGGACATCCTGGGCAGCTACGGCCCATCCACCAGGACTGTTTCTTCAGTGAAAACCTAAAGGTTCTTGTGAACTCACACACATCTGCTAAACTGATTCCTATTTTGAAAATTGTGGGCCGGGCGCGGTGGCTAATCCCAGCACTTTGGGAGGCTGAAGCGGGTGGATCACGAGGTCAGGAGATCAAGACCATCCTGGCTAACACGGTGAAACCCCATCTCTACTAAAAAATTAGCCGGGTGTAGTGGCGGGTGCCTGTAGTCCCAGCTACTTGGGAGGCTGAGGCAGGAGAATGATGTGAACCTGGGAGGCGGAGCTTGCAGTGAACGGAGATTGCGCCACTGCACTCCAGCCTGGGCGACAGAGCGAGACTCCGTCTCAAAAAAAGAAAATTTTGATGTTTCCCGTGGAAGATCATTGATTCACAATGACGTAAACATGCACTGTGCGGAAACGCCTGAATCTCTTTTTTTCCTGCTCTCTGTGGGAGATGAGTCACCGAGACCCAAAGGCTCTCAAGTGCCCCCCGTGGGATGGACCTCATTCAGTCTTTTTGTTTTGCTGGCGCTCTGAGGTTTTGTGTGTAAGCAGGAGTGATTCACACACGCACACCACACACACACACACACATGCACACACTGTGCCCTCTGTAAAGGCGTCTCACACAGGCACACAGTCACAGTGGCCAGGAGCCAGGCACCTCAGGTCTGCAAACTGATTTCTCCCTGCATATCCTATTGCTCAGAGCTGCCTTGGCCTGGCTCCCAAGCACAGGGACCCAGTGTCCGTCCCGCAGGCTGGCATGGGCCACAGGATGGAGCTTGTCTGGGTGCAATGTTCGGGGGTCACCTCGTGGTGGGTGGGCCATGCTATAGGGCTGCCTGCCCATCCCCTGCCCAGGTTTTGCACCAAAGCACTGAGCTCTGGCTCAGCCTGCAGCCTGTCCTACAAGGGAGATGGGGCTGGGATCCCCAGCCCACAAAGGCTGGCCAAGCACAAGCCTTTTGCTGGGGTCTGAGAGAAATCCTGGAGATTTCTGAGGGATCCTCACCTCCTCCCCACAGGCTCCTCAGCCTCTTTTTCAGAAAGCAGGTGTGTGTGGGCACCAGGCCCAGCATGCAGGACACTGCCCCGCTGCAGGGTTCCCTTCAAAAGAGGCCCTCCCTCATGCTGTCTGCCCGTCAAAAGGGCCCTCACCCACCCTGAGTGGCCTCACCTTGAAACACAGGCGGGTGTGGCCAGGGCCAGGCAGGGCCAACCCCCAAGAACCAATGCCCCCTTCAGAGCCAAGCCTGCCCCTGAGATGGGACACAGAATTCACAGACTCCACGGCCTGGGCGGCCACAGTGCAGGAGGAGGCTGCACTCAGAAAACTGGGCTTCTGGCTCCGAATCACTCCTCCCTCCGACTACACCTGGCGTCTTCTGCCTCTCACCCAGGCGGGAGAAGGTCCTGCCATGGGAACAAGGCTGCAGGCCTGCAAACCTGCTCCACCCCAGTGGGGTGCTTCTCTCAGGCCCCAGAGCCCACAGCCAGTCCCCTATTCAGAGCATGCAGCCCCCGACCTAGGTCTGGGGTAAAAGCCATTTGTTGCCTAGTGAGGGTGCGAGGAGGGCATCCCTGCCATGTTTTATGGCCCTTTCTTTCCTGCTGTCAGCTCCTGCCTCCACCCCTTTCTCCCCTGGGAACATACTCCCCCCATCTGCTGCACACAAAAGCCCATTATGGCCTCTTGCTTTGAGACCAGCGTCACCCTGGAGACTGGCGCCTTCCGGCCCAGCCGTCCTCTCCCCACCCCAGCCTGGCCCTGGCTCCCAGGCTGGCCTGCTGCCCCTGTGTCCCCCTTTAGGGTCCCCTCCCGTGAGCCGGGACTCTGATGTGCTCTCGGTCTCTCCTTAGGGGCCCTGCCTCACAGTCGGGCTCCGCTTCTGTTGCTGCTGCACCCTAGAGGCCCCCAGGACCGCTCCACACTCACTATCACCCTGGCTTTGTGTCACAGCCTGCCTGGCACAGGTGCAGGATGCACAGGCGTGGATGGCATGTCGCTTTCCCTGGATGCTCGGCAGGGGTAGCTGATAACTTAGGGACAGTGCAGACACAGCACGGTGCAAAATGATGCTGATGTCTCAGTGACGTGAGCCACATGTTCCTCGTCTCACCTGCTCACGCTCTGAGCCTCACTTCAGCAACAGGAGGCAGGAAGCATCCCCAAGCCCAGGTTTTAATAAATCCTCTTATCATTATCACTCCCATGGGAGGGCTGCTGAGGATTCTGGATGGAAGGAAGAAGGTGAGCAGGTCCCTGGGAGAAGCCCAGGACCAGTCATGAGCTGCGACAATCCTGCACTGCCAGCAGGAGGTCCCACTTCCTCATACTGGTGTCACTTATCATAAAAGCAGTAATGAGTGAATGCAGACACACAAAGGTATGTGCAAGGAAGAGCCTCTCCCCGGAGGTGGCCACTGGCAGCAAGTTGGGTGTCAAAGCTGACTGTGTTCCGTGATCAGACGAGATCGGGCACCTTCAGGGCGGTGTGGCCGTAGACAAAGCTGACTGCCTTTAACTCTTTCATCCACACTCACTCCGGCCAGGCTCTGGAGGAGGGGCTGAATTGAGCCACTGCAGCTCCTGCCGCAGCCCTCACACGTGTTCACCTGGTCGGGCTCACAGCAGCCCAGAAGGCAGGTACGTGGCTGCCCTGTTTTACAGGTGAGTAAACCGAGGCACAGAAGGGTCAGTCACTTTCCTTGAGCCCTACAGCCAGTGCTGGCCAGGCCTCAGAGCCCACGTCTTTTAGCGCCCCTGTGGCCAGCTCCTTTCTGCACCCAAGGGACTCCACATCTGAGGGACCCCACCCAGCCTGCTGGGGAGTCCTGCTGTCACTGACTCCTCGTCATGGTCGGACCTTGACTCAAAGGCTAGCTCCCAGGAGCATGTCCTCACCTGTCCACCCTTAGCTGTGGTCCTCTCTCCTTGCTAAAAGTCACCTGGGACCCAGACATCCCACAGCAGCCCCCGCTCCAGGAGCTGGGGCAGAAAGCAGGGTATTCCCAGCCTGACTGGTTGGTAGGAGGAGCAGGGAAGGCTGAGGGAAAGGGTGCTGGACACCAGGCTACTGCGAACCCCATCTCCCACCCGCCGCAGGCAGCCCCCTAAGAGGCACATCTCCCTCAGCTGAGCTCCCAGGGTCCTTCCTGCAGCCCTGGCACGCCTGCAACCCCTCCCCACCAGGCCTGGGCTTGTCCCTCGTGGCTCCTCCTCCACTGTCCTGACCCCCAGTGACTTCTCTGGGTAGGGGGTGAGGGTGGAGACAAAGATGTGGGGGCTCCCTGAGATGCCCCTACTCTGCTCCTGGCTGGGGGGTTCCCACAGCAAAGACAGAAATGAAGGTCCCCATTGTTCCCAAATAAAGACTCTGCTGGTTCTGTCTTTTTCCTCCTTTCTTCTTTTGCATTCCTTGTTTTCTTTCTCTTTGAACAGTCTGCGGTGCTGGCCAGAGACTACGGATGCTTTTCTTTTCCCTGCACCAAACATGGTTGGTGAGTCATGACCTCAGGGAGCTGCACAGAAGCTCGTTTGAGGTTTTTTCAGGACTGGGGAGAGGTGGGAGAGGAGTGTGTATTAATGCGCTGAGCTGGTTGTGCTGGTGCTGAGTCCTCCTCTTCTCTGGGCACCCGACTTCACCCTCCTTGCAGCCAGCCCTGCCCAAGGGAGCTAGAGCATGGCCTCCCGCTGGGCATGGCTTTCCAGCCCTTTGGGAAGTGTGGTCATCCCTGCAGCAGGGCCTGGCCCAGCTTTCCCCAGGGCCCCAGTGACCATGTCTGTGTGGGTACAGTCGGCGCTCTCCTACCCCAGGCCCCTGAGCCTGCAATTCTACCCAGAGCCACATTCCTGGGGGGCAGGCACTGCTCCTGTGCTCTCAGACGTGACCCCCTGCCCAGAAGGAAGACACACCAAGTTCCTCAGCAGAAGCAAGTTTGACTAAAGGTGGGCGTGAGAAGGCCTCAGAGGCAGAGCTTCCGACTGCCTCCCACCAGGATGTCTTCAGGCTCGGAGCTGGGTTGGCTCAGGATGCACAGAGCCATCAGTTCCTAGAAATCTGGAAATACCAAACATGCAGGCCAAGGGGTTGAGGAAGGGAGTATGTCCTGCATGTGTGGCACACTGTGTGCATCTGTGTCACTTCGAGCATCTGTGGGGGCTAGAAAGGCCTCCAGGCACCTGCAGGGTGTGTGCCTCCTGTTTGACTGGGAACCATCTGAGGGAAGAGCAGATGTGGCTCCTGTTTATTCAGGGGTTGGCTTGAATATTTGTCTGCCAAAGGGCCTGATTCAGAACATGTCTGATAATGGAGTGGGAGGCCTCCATTGTGCCAGGGGAGGTGCCCAGGCCCAGGGAGCTCAGCCTGTCATTTGGGTGTGTTAACAGACAATGACGCCCACCTGGGGGTCAGGCGATGATTCCGAGTCCAGAGCGCTAGCCATTACACCATGGGACCCCTTCTAGTCAGGTGATGATTGATGCAGTGGGGGCTGGGATCGGTGCAGGGCGGATGGTGGGGTGGGTGAGGCGGTGTGGGAGTCGGCTGTCACTGCTGCAGGCCTCTGTGCCTCAGTGGGTCAGGTTGAAGGGCTTGTGCAGCTGTCTGCATCTGAAAGACACGTTCCTAGGCAGCACTTGTAAGACACTTTCAAAGAGCGCTTGCAAGATGGATTCAAGTGTTTCTCTGATGCAGCTCCTTCCTCCTCCTGGCACCAGACCTCCCTGTGCCCATGGTGGCCCCTGCTCCTCCTAAACAGGGTTTCTGAGGACTTGTGAGCTCTGAGGGCTCCTCTGTGGCAAGTGGGGCCTCATTACAGATGGCCTTGCTTATTGCAGGAGCCAGAGTGCTGCTCCTGGTGCTCCCTGACGTCAGCATCCACCTGCCCTGAAGCCTCGGGCCAGGAACAGATGCGGGGCCTGCACATCCATGACTCAGGCCTACCCCACACCCAGGAAGCCCAGCCCTTTGAGAGGCAGCTGAGTCAGTGCAGGGTGGGGTGCAGGGCTCCTGTGGACCAAAACAGAGGGTCCCTCCCCAGGGCAGGCAAAGCCCCATCTGGGGGCGGGACCTAGAGCTGAGACTGGAGGCTGAGCAGAGGCTTGCTTTGACACAGGGGAGCAGAGGTGGGAGGGGGCAGAGAACATTCCAGGACCAGAGAACAGCAAGGCCGGTGTGGCATCCCACAGCAGTGAGCACCTTCAGAGGGGCAAGAATCAGGGCCATGTGCATGGGGCATGTCGGCCAGGAGGGGACCCCAAATTCCCTAAGGCTGAGCTGATATCAAATCCTCCTGTGTGCTGGGCCTGGACGCAGGGCGAGGTTCACAGGCCTTCCACACAGCCACTGGACCCCCAGCCCCACACACTTCCTGATCCCTATCCCCAATCTGCCCAACAGACTTCGAGTTCCAGGAGGGCAGAGTGCCTGCTCGCATGCCCTCTGAGTCCCCTGGGACTGGACACAGCATAGGCACCCCAAACTTCACATGTCCAAAATTGGGTTCTTGTCCCCATGCCACCCAAGAGCGCCTTCCCCGGGGCTCCTTCCATCTACCTGCACTACCACCCTCTACTGAATCAGAAAAAAAAAGCAGGCTGGGTGTGGTGGCTCACACCTGTAATTCCAGCGCTTTGGGAGGCCGAGGCAGGTGGATCAACTGAGGTCAGGAGTTCGAGAAAAGCCTGGCCAACATGTTGAAACCCCATCTCTACTAAA
>NC_045444.1:12328512-12334553 GCF_002776525.5 Piliocolobus tephrosceles | reverse complement strand
AAAAGTGCTGATAAACATACCTGGCCCTCTCATTGAGGTCAGGGGTGAGTGGGTTTCACGACCATGACACTGAAGGCCAAGGGTGACACAGACGACAGCTTTGAGAGCTGGCACTATCATCAGCCCCCTTCACAGATGAGAACACTGAGGCCAGGAGGGTCAGGTGACTTGCTCCAGCATTAGGCGGCAGAGCCAGGCTCGGAGGCTCTGGGACCTTCCACTTCCTTCCAGCCTGGAGCCTCCACGGTCCTTACACGGGGCAACCTCAGTCCTGTCCACGTGCAGCTGTGGGGAGCAGGGGCACAATGAGGCAGGGGGTCCTCACCACAGCACGGGCCCTGGGCGTAGTCCTGATCATAGGAGGACCCTCCTGCCTCTTCCCCTGCCTCCCCCGTGTTCAGGTTGAGTGATGTAGGACTGGCTTCTCAGTCCAGGCAGAAGTAAGTCAGCTGGTGTGCTAGGGGGCTCCCTTCCAGGCCACCCTGCCAGGAATACACTCCAGTCAGGGAAGGAGGGCAGTGCCTGGGCTCTGGGCTTGAATCCTGCCTCTGTCTTCACTCTGTCTGTGACTTGGGGAAGAGGCAGGGGTACTTGAATCTCACTGAGACCAGTAGCTTCTGAGACCAGCTCTGCCAATCCCTGGGCTGGCCCGCCCTTCTCCGGCTCTCACTCCTTGTGCCCCCAAACCCCTTCCAGTCAATGTGTCCCCAGCAGCTCCCAGGCCCCAGAGGTGTGATTGAGGGTGAGCAGTAACAGGTGTACAGCAGAGCTCCCTGAAGGCATCACCCTCACGGATCCCCATTAGACCTTCCTCGCTCTGCTGCCTCCAGGGTGGCGCCTGGCCAGAGTCCTGCGGGGGAGAGTTAGGGGGGTCAGTGAACATCCCCTCCCCACACCTCAGGTCTGCACAAGAGCCTTCCTCCCCCTCCTTCTCCTCCTCAAATTCTGGCTCCTTTCAATGCCCCTCTGTGCAGCATCTCAGAGACCTTGGGGCTCTGGGCTCACCTCACGCCACTCGGCCACCCCAGGTCCCGACCGCACCCTGCACTCTCAGCTCCCCTGTCCCTGACCCAACTTTGCCGGTCCTCCTGGAGGCTGGCCCCTCCTGCTTCACTCCAGGGGCCAACACACAAGGTGCTTTACCCCTTTGAACCCCAATTTCCTCGGGGGGTAAGAGAAATACAGGCAGCTCTGCCCACCTCCCGCTCCCTGTCCCGTGTGAGTTTCTGTGCGTGCCAAATGCATGCCCATGTGCTGCGAGTTGCTGTTTTCAATGGCTCTCCAGGTCTCCCTCCGCCCTAGGCAGCCCGGATGCTGGGCCACGCAGGAAGTCAGATGGAAAGACAGACGGAAAGAGGGGCAGCAGATGGCGACAGCATGGTGCTCGCGCCCCATCTGGAGTGGGGCTACTCTGATCCTCTGGTTCTTTCTGGGGGCAGCTGGCAGGCAGTGGGGCAAGGGGCACAAACAGTTCTCCTGGAACTGCAGAGCCATGGGTTCTGCTTGCAGCAAGTGTGACTCTCCTGGGGGCTGTGCTGAGACCTTCACAGGCCTGTGGCCCCTGCCTGGCTCCGCCTCTTCGGCAGCTGTTCTGTCTATCCTGGTAGGGGAGCTTCCTTATGTCACAGCACAAGGCACCCCTGTCCTGGCTCTGGCGGCCCTTAAAGGAAGCCCACACCTCTCCCGCACGCGATCATTTCAAGATCACCAGTAAGTGCCGTGGACGCACTTCCAATTGTCCCAAGTCCCCATGAAAATGTAACGCAAGGCCAGGCATGGTGGTTCACACCTGTAATCCTAGCACTTTGGGAGGCCGAGGCGGGTGGATCACTTGAGGTCAGGAGTTCAAAACCAGCTTGGCCAACATGGTGAAACCCCGTTTCTATTAAAAATACAAAAGGCTGGGCGTGGTGGCTCAAGCCTGTAATCCCAGCACTTGGGAGGCTGAGGCTGGCAGATCACGAGATCAGGAGATGAGACCATCCTGGCTAACACAGTGAAACCCCGTCTCTACTAAAAACACAAAAAAATTAGCTGGGCGTGGTGGCGGGTACCTGTAGTCCCACCTACTCAGGAGGCTGGGGCAGGAGAATGGCGAGAACCTGGGAGGCGGAGCTTGCAGTGAGCCGAGATTGCACCACTGAACTCCAGCCTGGGCGACAGAGCGAGACTCCGTTTCAAAATAAAATAAAATAAAAAAATAAAAAATAAAATAAAATAAAATAAAATAACAAAAAACAAAAAAAATTAGCTGGGCATGGTGGTCGATGCCTGTAATCCCAGCTACTCAGGAGGCTGAGGCAGGAGAATTGCTTGAACCCGGGAGGTGGAGATTGCAGTGAGGTGAGGTGGTGCCACTGCACTCCAGCCTGGGCAACAGAGTGAGGCAAGAAAGAAAAGAAAGAAAAGAAAAGAAAAGAGAGAGAGAGAGAGAGAGGCAGGGAGGGAGGAAGGGAGGGATGGAGGGAGGGAATGTAACTTGAAGAGCTGGGGAGGAGGCAGTGGAGCCCCTCTCCTGCAGCCCCTCTCCTGGAGCCCCTCTCCTGGGCATTGCCTCCTCCTGGGTCCAGCCTAGAGGGAACACCAGCGTCCCCGTGCCTGTGTGTGGCTGACTACCTGCCACTACCCCTCCCTGACTGTCCGAGCTGGCTCTCTGCAGGCGCTGCCCGCTGTCAGGATCACTTGGTCTGAACTCAGCACTATACATTCACCCCGGAGAACGCCATCTTTAGGGTCAGCCCAGTTTTCTGACCTGTGGAGCTCTTTTAAGATTCTGTTTCCAATGTGTCCCCGATCTCTGTCCCTCACCTGTGACAGCTGTACATGCAGGCCGGCTTCCCGCCAGGCTAGCTGAAGGCTCATGCCCTCCTCACAAAGGGTCCCCCAGCAGTCAGACAGCAACACGTGGGTGGTCCTGGACTTTACATCTTTGGAGCTGGTCAAGGACCAGGGACCCAGGGATTGTTGGCAGAGATTATAGGAGGCCAGAGTCTATGAGCAAAGCTTCAGGGAGAGGCATCAGCCCCGGCCTCCTTAGTGGGCAGTCAGTCTGGTGAGCTCTGGCTGCCACTGCTGTCGTGGCTGGCTGGCTGCTTGTTTCCCGGGTCAGCACACCTCCACCTGCCTACGCCTTACTCCATATTCTTGCAAAACTCCCTTTCTTGCTTGAGTAGCCAGGGGAAATTTCTGTCTTCTGTGACTCAGGCCCCAGTTGGTAGTGTAGGTCTGTCTATATGTGAGCCTGTGGTCCCTGGGTCAGCGAAGTAAAGCAAGTGGCCCAGGCTGCCCAGCGAGGAAAGCACAGGCCCCTGTAAGCTCCATCAGTCCACCCTGTGCCCACACTCTCTCTGCCACTTGGCACCTGCTGCAATGTTTTTCTCTCCTACCACTCACTTCACCCCCCCATGCTGCTGAACCTGTTTAATTGCCATATGTGGCAGACATGAAGTCGGGGTCATATTTAAACATGGGAAGCTCCACTGACTAGAAACCCTATTGTACAAACCCTCCAGCGAATCAAACAGGCCTGTCTTTCTTATTTTTAATAATGGCAAAAGAGAGAGCACACCACAGTACAGTAAAATCCTCCTAAAACCGCGTTCGCCAGAAGGAAAAGACAGACATAAACTACCTTTGACTTATTTCCCTTTGAGCATTGGATGTCATTTCTCCAGGGAGGTTGCTCTGTGGCAGGGATCTGGGCATGCAGGGACACAGCAGATGCCTGATGAATGGTGCCACCGTGACGGTTATGCTCCAACCTGGGGTCTGATCCTCTGCTACACAGGGAGGCTGGCCCAGGCCCCAGAGCCTGAACCAGGGGTTCTCTAAGTGTGGTCCCAGTGCCAGCAGCTTCAGGGTCACTTGGAAACATGTTAAAATGCAAATCCTCAGGCCCCACCCCAGATCCTGCACCAGGGTGGCTGCAGTGGGGGACAGCAGCCTAAGCTCTATGATGCCCTCTACGTGGTTCTGATTCAGGTCTGAGAACCCAGGTCCAGGTCTGTCCACTGCTCAGACAGAGGAGTCCAGATAACAATGGAACCTGTGGCCAGGGGTTGTGTATTTTCACCGGACCCTCCAGGGGATTAGCACTTTAAGCCTTCAAAGAAGAGGGGATTAACTTTTGCTGAGCACCTGTGAGGTTTAATTTCTCATGTACTCTCCATGGCAACCCCACCAGACAGTCATTCCTTTCAAATGTTAAAGATACGTGTTTAGAGCAGATGATGGTGATTACACAATTGGTCTGCAGCACGTCCAGGTGGCCAGATCCCAATCCCACACCCTCCTCCCACCACCATGGGCCTCAGGGACGTGCTTCTGGCACAGTCATGGATCCTGGGTGACAAAAAGGGTGGGATAGGGGACGCAGGATCTTCAGATGGCCCCACAGTGCCTCCTCTGGGTATCCATCTCCCAAGCTTCTCGTCCTGGCCTGGCTGCTCTGAGGGCCTGGGGAGAGGCGGAGACAGGTTGGGTGTAGGGAAAATACACACACTACCAGCACCTGGACACGCACTGCTGACCAGGCACAGCGTTCAGTGGGGCTAGGACTCGGGCGTGGGTGCAAGGCTTGAGCCGAGGTGCAAAAAGCCAGTCTGGGCAGATGCTCTCCCTCTGTGGGGCGCCGATCCCAGAAATGGTGGACGGAACAGGGCTGCAGTATGGTGCACAAGGGCCCTGGGGTCTTAACCTTCATGGGCCTCTTCCTGCATAAAATAAAACATTTAAAATTCGAGTTTACAACTGCATTCATATAAAGATGAATATACTCCAGGCTAGACTCATTATTATTTTATTATACTCAGTTTTTTTCTTCTGATTTTAAAATAGTGCCGTCCTAGGGCTGGTTAGTGTTTCCTGGGCAGGCCCCGCCTCCTTAACCCCTGCAAAGAAAGCAGCGAGGATTTCCCCTTGCCCCTTAGCAGAAAGCTGCGCTCCTGAATGGTTATGGGTGTGAGTATTCACTTACATCCTATCTGCAGGACATACATGGAAAGGTAGGTGGGAGACAAGAGGGAGCTGGAAGCCAAGACTTCGGTCCCAGCTATCCTAGTCCACACTTGTCCCCAGCAGGTGTGTGAGTGCCGGCGCGCTGCGGAGCCTCTCTGGGTCTCCGTTTCCACAATTGGTAAACAAGAAGCTGGGCGGACTGAGCTCTGAAAGTTCTCCGAACTTGACAATCACAACTCAGCAGAGAGGCCGCCCCTGTCCCCAGAAGGGCGGAGGCACCTGAGTCTCCGGTGCGGAGGGCGGGCCGAGGGAACCCGCGCCAAATTGGAGACGTGCAAATGCGCAAGACGCCTGCTGCTTTCTCTCTGAGAAAACACTCCTGGGCTCCCAGGCTGGGCAGGATGATCCCGGGGGCCCGTGGGCCGGGTCTGTGGCCAGCTCTGCCGTGTGTCTGTGCGTGCCCAGTCCCGTGGGTGACCAAAGCCCGGGGGCCGGCGGGGCAGGAGCCGGGACGCGCTCAAAGACCCTCACGCGCCTCAAGTGGCCAGGTTTGCGGGGGCGGAGCGTCCCAGCGCGGGCGCCGGGGCGGACCCTAGGGCGGGGCGCGGGGGTGGTGTCGGTGGAGCCGGCTCGGCGGCGCGGGGAGGCGCGTAGTGCTGCGACCGGGCTCCGGGCGCCCCGGCGGCCACCATGCTCAGCGTCGTGCACTTCCTCCGGAGCTTCTTCAAGGTGAGAGCCGGCGTCAGGAACTTGCGATTGGGCTCGCGGCGCCCTGCGCGGGTGGGGAGGAACACAGCCAGCGCTGGCCGCTGCGACCCGGGCCGTCCCCTGGGCACCCGGTGGGTGGGGACACCCTCGCGGCTCCACGCCGCTCCCAACTTTCCGACATGCAGACCGGAGGCGGCGTCCTGCGAAGTGGGGCCGCCTCGAGCGCGGGGAAGGAGGGGGCTCCGTTGGGGGCGGTGGGGACGGCGGCCCGGGGCGAGCCCCTGAGAGGGCAACGGCGAGCGCCTGGACCGGCCTGGGCGCGCGGGGCACTCGGAGCCTCTGCCTGGACCGGCCTGGGCGCGCGGGGCACTCGGAGC
>NC_045444.1:12272285-12328502 GCF_002776525.5 Piliocolobus tephrosceles | reverse complement strand
TCGGAGCCTCTGCCTGGACCGGCCTGGGCGCGCGGGGCACTCGGAGCCTCTGCCGCTTGGCGCAGTACCGCCTGCCTCGGGAAGGAGAGCTGGTGCCGGCCCAGTGGGTGCCGGAGAAGTGGTTGCTGTTGTGTTATTCCCCGGGCTGAGGGTACGTGAGGGCGCAGCAGCGACAAGGAGCTGGAACTGGGGTCGGGGCTGTTGGGCTTCTGCTCGGGGTGCCCCCTCTCTGGCCCGATTTCCGGGTCCGCTCACCATCGGGACCTACTCAGTTGCGACGCCTCCACCTCGCTGTCCCCACAGGAATCCCAAAGTGGGCAGGGGACTCTGGGGCACTGTCAGGAGTGGCCGGCCACAGGTTGCCAAGCCCCACCTCCCCAGGTGAGCCAGTGGGAGGGCGGTCGCGACGCCGGTGGTGCTGGCCTCCGACTGCTGCGGGAGCAACTGGATGAAAGGCGAGGCGGGGAAGAGCGGCCAGCTCTCAGCTGCAGGTCCAGGGGGAGGCAGACCTGTGTGGGGCTGTTGGGGTGGGAGGGGCGGGAGGGCGCCCTAGTTGGCTGTGCGGTCACCTTCTCCCAGAGTTGAAGACTGGAGGTTGGGGTCGGAGTTCTGTGGCCCTGAGAGCTCTGGTGAAAGGGGCGGGAAGCCAGGTGACCCAGGACAGACCTGCAGGAGCCCTGCCCTCAGCCCCTCTGAGGGCCTGGCATCAGCTCCCACCCCCAGCGATAATGAAGTGATACAGGCATCAAGAGTGGAGAGGGCCCGACAGCCCGACAGCCCGGAAGGTGGCCTTTCAGGAACCTGTGCTGGTGAGTGCAGGAGATGGCTTGCAAGAGCTCAGACTCCCTTCAAATGCTGATGCTGTCATTGAGGAGGTGTACAATCTTGGGACAGTCACATAACCACCTGGGTCTTTGTTTTGAAAGATGTGGGTGATGATTCCACGCCCTCCACACCTTTCAGGGTTAGTGTGAAGGTTTTATTAGAAAATGTGAGTGTGGGCCAGTGCAGTAGCTCATGCCTGTAATCTCAGCACTTTGGGAGGTGGAGTCGGGGGTGGATTGCCTGAGGTCAGGAGTTCGAGACCAGCCTGGCCAACATGTTGAAACCCCATCTCTACTAAAAATACAAAAATTAGCTGGGCCTGGTAGTGGGCGCCTGTAATCCCAGCTACTTGGGAGTCTGAGGCAGGAGAATTGCTTGAACTCGGGAGACAGGTTACAATGAGCCAAGATAGCACCACTGCACTCTAGCCTGGGTGACAGAGCGAGACTCCATCTCAGAAAAAAGGGAGGAAGGAAAGAAAGGGGGAAGGGAGGGAGGGAAGGAAGGAAGGAAGGAAGGAAGGAAGGAAGGAAGGGAGGAAGGAAATAAGGAAATGTGAGTGTGTTTATGAAATGATGAGTCCTGGACCTTGGTTCTGCTACACCCACAGCAAGGGTGGCAAGGAGTTGCCCAGGTGAGGGGAAGGTGGCTGGACAGAATCTGAGATGCCTGGGCAGAATCTGAGTTACCCAGCTGGCCCCAGAAGCTCTGGGAGCAGGCAGAGTGTGGCTGGAGGAGAAGCCGCAGGACATCTCTGGGCAGCCACCTTGCCTGCTGCTGCCTGGGAGGCTCCTGGGAAAGTATTGCAGAGACGCACTGTCCTCCAGTTCCCCATCTATTGAGAGAGGACTTTCCATACTTTCTGCCCTGTGTCTGCCTCAGGTCCCTGTAGGTCCTGAGACACCTGAGGCCTCCCCATGCACACCACAGGGAGATCAGCTGTGCCCCTCAGAGTCTCCTTTCTGCTGTCCACATGGGACAGGCTCTGACTGCCACAGCAGTTCACTTTTGGCCACCTGAGTGTGGCTTGCCGAGTCACCGGCAACGTAGTTCATACTTATTCCTCTTGGACATCGGTCGTAAGGAATACCCCATGAGGACACAGGCTGTGGGGCAGGCAGGGGAGCTACGTGCTTGAGTCACTGCCTGGTGCTTCCTAGTGTCCCCAGGGATTGGTCCTATGAGGTTCCCCTGATGATGGGTGCTGGACTGGGCCAGAAAAGGCCCACTTCGTTCTGGGAACCTCAGATTGTCCGGGTCTTCCAGTCAGACTCTGTTAGCCGAGATGCAGCAAGTCTCCACCAAGCCCTGGAGGAGGACCCCAAGGCCCCAGGTGTGACTTCTGGTGGCACTTGGTGCAGACTGTACACAGCATACAGATCTGCTCGAGCACGTGGGGCACCGTGGGATCCATGGGGCATGACAGTCATGTGGCAGAGTCCCTCCCCGTGCAGGCAGACCACTCGGAGAGCCTGCACCTGCCAGGGGCCCACACAGGTGCACCGCCTTGGGGGTCACCCAGCAAATGAGTCAGAGGAGCAGCACACCCAAGAGGAAAATATGTTGTCTCAAAAATCCAGAGGCCCTCCCAGCATCGTGTGTGCCAAGCATGACTTCGACTTTTGAGGGGGTATTTCAAAATGTTCCAGACAGCTGGACACCCCTGCTGCCTGCCTGGAGCTGTCACTGAAGTGGCAGGTCCCTGTCTTTTCATAGAATGTGTGTCCTACACTCTGGTACACGTATGTCCTGTCACTTAAGGTGCTTTGCTGCTTGGTTTCCTCCAAGACCTAGTAGTGTGCAGAAGACCCGCATGAGGTCCTCGGGAGAGAAAGGTCAAGGTCGTTGTTGGCTAAACTGTGGCACAGAATCATTGAGCCAAGACAAGTCGTGAAGGTGGGATGCTGTGCCCCATGACAGGGAATTGAACCCACTTCCATGGATTCCTGAGTACTGCAGCAGGAAACACACATCAGGGACACACACAGGCATACAGAGGCACATGTAGGTGCACACAGGCACACACACAGACACACAGGCATACACACTTGGGGGACACAGGCACACACGCAGACACACAGGTGTACATACAGGTGCACACACACAGAGACGGTTTTCATCCAGTCAGTGGCTCTGTACTATGCCAAGGATTGTGACAGGTTCAGTCCATTAGGGAGGTCACAAGTGGGACAGCACAGCTGTTGAGAGAATCCACTTGACTGAGCCCATAGCCGTCCGCTGCATCTTCAAGGCCCCGTGTCTCCTGCATAAGCCTACCTGGCAGGTTAAGGGAGGATGCAGCCGCATTTTCTGCCTTGGGTGCTGGTCGTTTCTCCGTCTCCAGAGATGAAGTGTTGCTGGTGAGCCACAGTTGTGGACGGGAGGGTGTTGCAGAGCCATCCAAGCAGTCTTTCCCACCATAGAAGCCTCCACCCCATGGCTCAGGGAGCCACGATGGAGTTCTTGCCTCGCACTGGCATGTGTGTGTCACCTGAGCACTCAGGAGCTGGGGAAATTGTCACAGGACAGGTTTGGGATCCCAGTGGGCTGCCATGAGGTGGACGCAGGGCACAGCTCTCGTCATGGCCTGCATGCCACTGCCTCTGGCAAGCCTCATTCCTGGTGGCAGGCTGTGGAGACATCATCCTGGGCTGCCAGAAACAGTGTCAGCTCAGAACCAGCCCTCAGTGGTGCCGGGAGGTCCAGGTACTTCCCTGCCTGGGAGGCTCTGGAAGGTTCACAGCATACACCTGTGCTGTTACGCAGGTGACCAGCCTCCCCAGAACTCAAGGAGTTTGGGGTCTATTGAGCAAAATCTGGGAATTGGGCAGGGAGCAATGGAGTTTATTCAGCAAATATTTGTTGAACACCTACTATGCACCAGATGTTGTTTTAGGCACTCATGGTAGACTCCTGCCTACCAGACCTAGTTTTAAAAAGTGTTTGTTTGTTTGTTTGTTTGAGACAGAGTCTCGCTCTGTCGCCCAGGCTGGAATGTAGTGGTGTGATCTCAGCTCACTGCAACCTCTGCCTCCCGGGTTCACGCCATTCTCCTGCCTCAGCCTCCCAAATAGGTGGGATTACAGGCACGCACTACCACGCCCAGCTAATTTTTTGTATTTTTAGTAGAGACAGGATTTCGCTATGCTGGCCAGGCTGGTCTCGAACTCCTGACCTTGTGATCCGCCCGCCTTGGCCTCCCAAAGTGCTGGGATTACAGGTGTGAGCCACTGCACCAGGCCTAAAAAGTTTTTTTTCCCACATTTCTATTAGTAGTACACACATTAAATAGGACCCTATTGGCATTACCTGTCGATTTCAGTCCTAGCAGCGCCATGGGTGAGTCATCAGTGCCAAGGAGCGTGAGAACATCCTGGTGTTCCTCTGGCTGCCAGCACCTGAGTGCTTCCTCCCATTCTCTGTCGTGCCTCACTGTTCTCATCTGTAGAATTTCCACCAACGGGAAGGTCTCCCATGATTGTCTCCAGCTGACAGAGAACGATGTCTGTGGCAATATTCCAAGCGGTTGGCGCTCCCCTTCCTAAGTGTTTCTTGATGCTTTGGGCTGGCCCAGGTCTTTTTGGCTGCCCTGGAGACATGGTTAGGGATGCTGTGCAGGTAGCTCTTGGTCGGTCTCCACCAGCACTGTATCCCCTCAGATTCTTGGATTCTGATTCCTTTAAGGCATTCTGGCTTTTCAGTTTCACTTTGTGGGGCCGCTGTCAAGCTGAGGATTCAGGGGACCAAGAGCTCACCTGCTGGCTCTTGACTCCAGCGTGGCGGGCGCACCTGCATCTGCACATTCCCCTGGCCTGGGGTGATGCTCTTCCCCCACGGTTGGGGATGCTCCAAACCCGTTCTCACCGTTCTCCCTGTTTTTCGCTGGTGTATGTTGGCACAGTCCTCATTCTCTGAAGCATGAGTCTTTTCCTTGATGGTTTCACTTGTGATTGGTTCCCCTGGCCATGCTGGAATCTGACTCTGCTCTTTGGCCTGGAGGCAGGGAAAGGAGCCAGGGCGGGTATGAGCAGAGCAGGGTGACTTGCTGGGGAGGGCATAACAGCCTGAAGCAGCCAGAGAGGAGTAAGGGTTCAATGGGGTTGTGAGCCCCCAGTGCATCCCCACGCCTAAGGTGAGGGTCCCCCGCTTTCCCAAACCGTACCCTGACTGTCACTCAAGGAGCAAGGAAACAGCACATCCTTCTGGCTGTATAATGCGCCAGTCTGCAGACTGGTGGAGTCAGACTGCTTTTGGTTCAGGGATATCTCAGGCCGGTGGCTACAGGAAAGAAGAGATACTCGTACTTTATGTAGAGTGATAGAGAGACCCTGCTAGGAAGAGTGTGTTATTGCCTCACTTGAAGCTGTACAGGGCAGTTAGAAGCAGCAAGCGCACCTGGCAGTCCTTGGATTCTTCATGCCTTTCATTTGGATTTTGTAGCAAGAGCTGTTTCCCCGCCAAAGCACCCAGTAGTCACTTGGCCACCATTTATGATTTATTTAGGGGCTGGCCATGCAGGCAGTGGGATGTCGGAGTTCCCCATCTTCCACACTGGTAATGTATTTCCACGGCTTTTGGCTTCAACCAGGTGAAATCCCCAGTCGCAGCCCTCCTCCCCACCTTCCTGCAGATCTCTTACCAGCAGGGGTCCTTGTACCAGTTTCTTTACTAGTGAAGGATCTTGATTGCCGAAGACAGAAAAGGGCTCCGGTTAAGTGAAAAAAGAAAGAACGTCTTGGCAGGTTGGGGGTAGCTCATTGGCTCAACTTGTGCAGGGATGAAGGGGGCGAAGTGCAGTGGGGCCTGTGGGGCTGCCCCGGGCATGGACTCCACTGCTGCTGACAACACCCCCTAGCGCCTCTTGTAGGTGGTGAGGGTCTGTCCTCATGAGCCAGGGTTCTGGCTGAGGCTTAGCGGAGCTGCCAGAGGGTGGGACGAGAGGATATCTGCCTCGTTTCTCTTTCCAAGATAGATAGGGCCAGATTTTCAGTTATCTTGGGATCTCCTCCTCTCCCCAGTCCTGGCGGCTGTTCAGCACGGGGCAGCCAATACCCACTCATGGCAAAAGATTGAGAAGTCCCACTAGGACTCACTTGGCCCCTCCGCCTTTGTGGGGGAAGGAGGGTCTAAATAAACTCCAGGTTCCTGGGGCTTCTGCCAGGGAGCCACGTATATCCTTGAACTCTTTTGGGTGAAGGTCTCAGCAGGAACCCAAGGCTGGAGACCCTGAGCCGGGGCAGGCTGCCCTCTTGAACCCTACAGAGGCTGGTCTCCTGCATGACAGAGTAGGCAGGGCAGACCCGGCAGGGGAGCCAGCTGCCTTCCGGGAGGCCTTCGGTGCCTCCTCTGGGCTGTGCCTCCTGCCACCCCGGACTTGCCGGCCTCGGCTGCGTTGCTGCTCAGAGGCACCAGTGTTTCCTCCTGCCACGGGCCTCTTCTCCCACACTGCCCTTCCAAGGTGGGGGCACGGGTCCCACCTGTGCTATTCCTCCAGACCCTGCCTCTGCCCCCTCGCGGTCTCCTCTGACCTCACCAGATGGTCCCTCTGTACAACACGCATTCTCAAGCACCCCCTGCTTGTTGGGCCATGATTGACATCTCCAAAGGTGCCTCGCCTCCTTTACAACAGCGCAACGTGAGGGTTGGAGGGCCTCACAAGCAGCACCATCCCCATCCGCAGAGGGTCCCGCAGCCAGGGGCGGGCCAATGGGCGATGTCGTTTAAACCTTACCACCTTATAACCGGCAGAAGGTGGGGGCAGCCCATTTCAGAGGTGAGGAAATCACATACGGGCTCCAGAAGGACACAGCACTTCTCCTGAGCCAGGGAGCTGGTTGTTCTCAGTGGGAGAAGCAAACAAAACGTTTGGGGTCAGTGACTCCTGTGGGAAACCCAGAGGGAATTCAGATCCTCTGCAGGCTCTGGTACCTCCCCAGGTTATAAACAGTGGCTAGAGTCTCAGGAAGGGCTGAGGACATCTGACCGAAGCCAGTGGCAGGGCAGGCACTCAGAGGTGGGGCAGGCTGTGCCCCCCCACACCTGGAGAGCAGGGCTGTGCTCCACCCAAGTTTGGAGAGAAGGTTTCAGGAGTGCATGTCTCCAGAAACGTCAACCTGGGGCCCTCTGGATTCAGGGCCCCCTTGGGGTTCTGACCTGGCCACACACAGACTCAGCGCATTTCCCTAGGACACGCCATGCTCCAAACCCTGGCCCTGCCCTCGGAGCCAACAGCCCAATCCCAGCCAAAGTGCTGGGATTACAGGCGTGAGCCAGCCGGCCCGCCGTAGTTTTTTAGAACCACTGGAGTTGAATGGAAACCCATCTCCGAAACTTGGCTACGTGTGATGCTGCCTGATGTTGCTGGCCAAAGTTCCTGCTCTAGGTAGAAAGTAAGTTTTTGGCTGGGCACGGTGGCTCACACCTGTAATCCCAGCACTTTGGGAGCCATTTGAGCCCAGGAGTTCCAGACCAGTCTGGGCAACATAGTGAGACCCCGTCTCTACAAAAATGTTTTTAAAAAATTAGCGTGGCATGGTGCACACACCTGCAGTCGCAGCTACTTGGGAGGTTGAGGCAGGAGGATCATGGGAACCCAGTACAGGCACCGGCCACCGCTGCTGGCTGATTTTTGTATTTTTAGTAGGAATAGGGTTTCACCCTGTTGGCCAGGCTGGTCTCGGTCTCTTGACCTCGTGATCTGCCCACTTTGGCCTCCCAAAGTGCTGGGATTACAGGCTTGAGCCACTGTGCCTGGCCAAGAAAGTGTATTTTTACAGAGGCACGCTGACCAGGGGAGCATCCTCCTCAGAGCACCATGGATGTGGCCGGTGGGAGAAGCTGGGTCAGGTGTGGCAGTTTGCCTCTGTGCAAGGACTCAAGCTTGTGAGAAAACCTGAAAGCGACTCACAGGGTGGCACATCCACAGAGCAGCACTAGCAGGGAGGGAACTGCTGCCGTACACACCAGTCCAGACTGGCCTCCAGGGAACCAGGCCCAGTGGCAGAAGCCAGACCTACGGTGTGATCCCAAATGCGAACCTACAGTGACAGAAAGCCCACAAGTGGCTCCCTGGGGACAGGTGAGGGTGGGCGGGAGCCGGAGGGCGGATGAGGAAGGACAGAGGCGGTGGACATTTGCTGCTCACTCTGCACCTGTCGAAACCCTCAGGTTGTGCTTCCAGTGTGTGAGTTTGTTGTGCATCAGTTACACCTCCATCAAGCTAGGCCCACCTGGGCCAGAAGGCGGCCATCTCCCTGCAGGCCTGGCTCAAGGTCCGTTGCCCAGGACATTCTCTGAGAGCTCAAATAAGCCCCTTCCTGCATCCGCTGCCTGGGTGCCCCACGCACGGAGCCCAGGACGATCCTGGGGCAGCAGGCGGGCAGCGCAATGAGCCAGGCTCACGAGACCAGTGGTTCGGGCTTCCGCAGCTGAGTGCTCAGCTCGAACCAAGCCTGTCTGTGTGTCATCAGTACTGTGTCCTTGCCGGCTGGTGCTGCCAGGGCCTAGGGCCTGGGGACTGTCAGCCTGGGGTGACTGGTCATCTGACACCCCCACAACCCAAGAGTCACCTCATCTCGGGTGCTGGGCTCCCAGGAGCCACCCACACCGACTGCCAGGCAGGCCCAGGCTGCTGATCCTGTGCCAGCCTCCCTGCCCCGCTTGGCTGTGTAGCGTAAGCCAGTCCTCCCTCTCAGCGCCCCCAGGCCAGCGCCCTCCCTCCAAGACCCTCAGGAACCTGCCTGCGGGGGCTCGCCGTGGGGAGGTGCACGTGGAGAGAGCGACATGGGACGGCGAGAAGAAGGGACTTAGGGCAGGATTCGGGTCTGGTGAGAGGGGCTTGCAGAAGCTGGACTTTGCTTGGATGGATGCCCTCAGGAGGTGCAGGGGCAGCTTTAGGGTCAGGGGTCTTTCTTTAGCAGAGGGAGGAAGGAAGCCGGCCAGTGCTGGATTGCCGGGCAGCTGGGACACTCAGGCAGTTGGTACAGGGCATTGATGGGGCTTCTGTGGTCGGGGCAATGCAGGTTTGTCTGTGCTCAGACATGAGTCCAGAGAGGCTGCTTCTTCTGCTGATCCGTCATAAGGTGGGAGTCATGGGGCCCGGGGGTTTGAGTTCCGTGACACCGGTATGTTTAGCAGGAGAAGCAGGGCCTGACCGGTCGGTGGATACACAGGGTGTGTCTCCACCTTATCCATAGACATGTGCCAAGACCTCCAGACCCCAGATTTGATTCTCCAGAAGAGGCCTGAGCAGGTCTTTTAGGGAAAGCCTGGGTGTAATTCTGATGTGCGCGGGCTAAGAACCCCGTGTGGATTCCTGACACACTGGGTCCGGTCAAGGTGACTCTGAGGCTCTTTCCCAGCCTCGCCCCTGCTGGACACCCTGCCCAAAAGCCGCTGCGCCCTCCAGAAGCAGGCTACCCTTCCCCTCCCAGGAATCTGGCCTTTCCGGACACTGCTCAGTGCCTGAGCTTAATCTGACAAACTGGGTGATGTTAGTAACCAGAGATGTCTCCTTCTTCCTCTTTTTTTTTTTTGAGACAGAGTCTCGCTCTGTTGCCCAGATTGGAGTGCAGTGGCACGATCTCGGCTCACTGCAAGCTCCATCTCCCAGGTTCACGCCATTTTCCTGCCTCAGCCTCCCGAGTAGCTGGGACTACGGGTGCCCGCCATGATGCCTGGCTAACTTTTTCTGTGTGTCTTTAGTAGAGACGGGGTTTCACTGTGTTAGCCAGGATGGTCTCAATCTCCTGACCTCGTGATCTGCCCGCCTCGGCCTCCCAAAGTGCTGGGATTACAGGCTTGAGCCACCGTGCCCGGCCTCCTGCTTCCTCTTGAATCTGCTTTTTCCTGGAGTATGAGTGCCTCAATGCAGAGGAGGCCGGGGGAAGTGATTGAGACCTCATGGGCACCCAGAGGCATCTGGAAGACGGGAGGTTTCAGTCACCACCTCAGACTTGGAGGCACCAAAAGATCATCACCGTGCAAATGTGATGTGACTTAATCATTCATCCCTCAGTTTTCGTATCTGTCAAACGGGGATGGGGTCCGTCTCTGTAAGATGGCTGTGACAGTCACGTGTGCTGACGTTTGTGGAATGTTCCTTTTTACCTGCAAACCTTGAGGGCTCAATGCTGTGGCTTCGGCTGCTTTTCCACCTGCACGCTTGGCTCCGAGGGCCTGACCCCCTGAAGCAGTGTCACATTCGGTGTCCCATCCTTCCCTGGGTCCACCCAGGTCCCCTTTCTCTCTGAGTTCTAGAGTTTAGAAAACATCAGACGAGGCTTCACGGGAACAGTGCTGGCTTAGAGAATGTGAGACCTCCACCTGGGCGTGAGTCAGGCATGGAAGGCGGCCCTGAAGACCACTCTGCCAGCACAGCCAGTGCGCCCATCCCTGTGCTGGCTCCACTGCCCCTGGCACGAGGGCCTGTGTGCCCTAACCCCGAGAGACTAGGTCTGAGCCTCAGGAGTGTATGGGATTGGAGCTGGGCCACTGGGCTGGGGTCTGTCTGTGGGCGAAGCTGACCAGCTGAGTGGAGGCCATGGGTGTGAGGGAGCCACGTGGTTGCAGGGACTCTTCCAGAGGAGAGGAAGGAAAGTCATCCAGGGACACGGGGCCTCTGCCCAGGTGGGTAGGGAGGGTGGGCCGTGGCCAGTCTCCAGGGTGGGAGCAGGCCATCTGCACAGGGTGGGTGGCGTTGGCCGGAAGAGTGAGGCTTCCCGACCTCAGAGGGGCTGCAGCAGGCCTGTGGAGAGATGCGCTCTGGGCTGCTCCCACCTACCCCATGGGGCAGCGGGGCCTCAGGCCAGGATCGCGTCTGAACCACCCTGTGCGCTGCCCCAGCATACCGACTCGACCCCCAAGTCCAGTGTTTTCATCCCCACACAGCATTTACCTCGTCTTGTTAGAGTCCAGGCCCGTGCTGGGTCCCGGGGAGGTCAGGCCATGAGCAAGACGTACCTGCAGCCCCTGGACAGGGGCTTCTGAGCCCTCCTGATAGTAAAGGTTGGCAGCCTTTGAGAATTCAGGGAAGGCTGTGAGTGCTGGCGCTGGAAACCCTCCCCATGTGGGTGTGCAGGCACCTCGTGCCTGGCATTCCCAGGGCCCAGGAACCAGTGGACGGCAGGGAGGCTCCTGCTCCTAATCCCCAGATCCTGAGGACAGCACCTGAGTGATCCTGTCTCTTCCTCCCTCCGGTGCCGGGCTTGGAGCTTTGAGTGGAGCTGGGGCTGTGTGCATGTTTTAGTGAGGGTTCCAGTCACGTGACACTTGGCTCCCAGTCTGCAGGGAGACCAGGCCCTGAGGGGACATGCTTGGTTGTCAGTGTCAGTGGGACAGGGAGACAGGGCACAGGAGACAGGCCTGGGTGGGGCAGTGAGGCTCACGGGTGGTGGGCCCTGAAGGAGAGGTGCCAGGCACTGGCCCCGGTCCTGGAGCTGGAGGGTGGCGGACAGAATGGGAGCTGTATCTTGGAGAGGCTGAGCGACCCCTGGGCACCTCAGACCCTTCATGCCAGCCAAGCTAATTGGGGGCACTGCCCACCTGTGTGCCCCCCAATGGCAGAGGAGGAGAGGACAGCTGGTGGGGACTCCCCTGCTGTCCCCCTCCTCCTTGGGTCCCCAGCCCCAGTCGAGAGCACCTCTTCCCACCCTCCCTTGGGATGTGGAGACTGGGTTCTGGCTCCGTGACCCCTCTGTGCCCCAACTTCAGTTTGTTTCTCAATGTGCCCACCTCCCGGAGCTCCCTGAAGAGTAATGGGAAAGTGATGAAAAAGCTGGGGCACGTTGGGGAAAGAACATCCTGTTTTGTTGGGTGTTAAACATCATGTCAGAGGGGCAGAGAGATGCAGCCAGGGCTGGGGAGGCTTTAGGATGCAGGGAAATTTTCTGTGCCCTATGGGGAGGGTCACCCCCTTTGCTGCCCTAAGAGGCAGCCTTGCCTGGGGCCTCAGTGCCCTGGCCTGTGAGGTGGGGCATGGCAGCCACTCTGCTCCTGGGGGACACCCCACAGGCTGGCCCAGGCTGCCTGTCTGCCTTGGAACTTGAAGGAGGAGGCCCTCAATCTCTGAGCAGAGGGACCACTGTCACACACCTCCTTTCCATGATCTAGGATACACATTTTTTTTTTTTTTCTGAGATGGAATCTTGTTCTGTCGCCCAGGCTGGAGTGCAGTGGCATGATCTCAGCTCCCTGCAACCTCCTCCTCCCAGGTTCAGGTGATTCTCCTGCCTCAACCTCCTGAGTAGCTGGAATTACAGGCGCACACCACCATGTCCAGCTAATTTTTGTATTTTCAGTAGAGACAGGCTTTCACCATGTTGTCCAGGCTGGTCTCAAACTCATGACCTCAAGGGATCTGCCCACCTCAGCCTCCCAAAGTGTTGGGATTACAGGTGTGAGCCACCTTGCCCAGCCTAGGATACACTTTTTAAAAAAACAGTATAACACTTTTGAAATGAAAATGCATTTATAATTGGTGTGTATATTTAACATACTGATTTTTTCTTCCCCCTCAAAAGCTCTCCTTGACTGAGTGCCATCTTTGCGAGCAGGAAACAGGACGCTGTAACTGCACGTGTGGTCTGGGGCCAGCATGTGGATCTCAGGGAGGTCCCAAGCCCTCACCCCACCGGGAGGCTTCCCAACTGCTGGGTCGGCCTCCTGGCCCCATGGGGGTTCTCAAAGCAGCCCACATTTCTGGGGCATCCTCAGAGGGACTCGCAGGAGCAGCTGGGCCAGTGCCCCAGGGACGGGGCAGCCTCTCACTTGGGAAGTGTGTGGAATCAGGCCCGTCTGTAGCTGAGGAAGGAGGAGCCGTTGGCCACTGCTGTGTTTCTGGTACCCTTCATGCAGAGGGGTCTCCTCTCACGGTACTGTGGAGAGCGGGTGTTTCTGGTGATGCCCGTGTCCCAAGTCTGCCTAGGCAGCTGCTGCTGCCCGTGGCCAGGGGCTTTCTGGGAGCTGGCTCTGCTCTGTTCCCTCCACAAGCCCAGTTCTGGGAGCCTCTCCAGCTGTCCGTCATCCACAGCCAGCATCCACACAGCTGCTGCTGGGACTCCCAATTCCACGTTGCTCAACATTTCCTGCCGCAAGGACACAGGTTCCCCCAGGTGGGCTGTCTGTGTCCACAAGGTGGGCACATAGCCCGTGGGAAGTAGGGCAGAGTGTGGGGGCTACAGCACCCCAAGCAGGGGTGCAGTGGGCCACAGGGTAGTGTCCCTACCCCACGTCCCTACCTTCAAATGCCCTTGTGATGGGGCCTCCCTCGGTAGGCAGGGGACTGAGGTGCACGTGGAGGTGAGCAGAGCCACACGGGAAGGGGAAGCAGGAGTCAGCATCAAACCCCCCTGCCACGGTGCAGTCTTTCCAACAAGACCCTCTCGGATGGCAGCTGAGGCTACTGGGTCTCTTCATGCGTGCGCTTCTGTGGGGCATTATCAGAGGGAGAGGGTTCTGTCCCACGAAGGCCTGAGGGGCCTGGGCAGCCCCCTAGTTCCAACTTCGGGCCATTCACTCAGCTCCTTGGGGTGAGTTCATTCTGCTGCACCACCAAAAAACCACCCTGCTGGGTCCCCTTGCAGAGCTGTGGGAGGGCAGGCGGGACATGAGTCCACCAGCTTTCTGTGCTGTGAACACCGGAGTCCTGACCGCTGTGGAGCGGAGAAGTGCCTGCACTTTGAAAAGGGTGGTTGGGATAGGACCTGTCAGAGGCCAGCATGTGCCTTTCCTGCCCTGGCAGCCGGGCAGCTGTGACCTGGGAATGCGGGGCAGAGAGGACACTAATCTGGATGCATCGTCGGTGGCGCCAACTGTCAGGAGGGTGCCGGCGCCAGCTCCGCAACAGCCCTGGTTCGCATCCATCAGCCGTGCAGCGCTGGTGCTCAGGCTGTTGTGTCTTCCCAGGGGAAGGAAGCTCACATCTTCCCATGAGACAGGCAGCTGGGAGTGGGGTTAGGGTTAGGGTTAGGGTTACGTGCTCTCAGCCAGAACCTGGCGCGGTTCTTGCGGGTTGGGGAGTTTGCTGCACTGCCGAGGCCTGCCCTTCGCCCACCGTGCAGGTGGTCTGGGCCTGAGTGGGTGGCTGCACACGGTCTCTATCCGAGAGGGTGGGGTGGACAGGCTGGGGGCTCCAGTCTGTCTGCAAAGCAGCAGGGCAGAGCTCGACACTTTGTGGGCGACACGAAGAAGAAGGGTAATGACACGGCTCTTGGCCACTGTGATCCTTCCGACTGCTGCTGTCCTCAGCTCATCCGTGAGCTGGAACAAGGTTCTGACCCTCCCAGGGCCTCCGTGGACACAGCCAGCAGGAAATACAGGGGTGTTGACCTGCTCTGCCAGTCTCTCTGGGCTTGTGTACGGCCCAAATGAAATACCATGAGTGAATGTTTGTAGAAGCTGGACACCTGGTCCAAATTCAAATGCTACCACCTGCTAGGTTGGTGCTTAACTGTCCTGAACTTCAGTTTCCTTACCTGGAGAATACAGGCAATCAGACCTGCCTCACGTTAGGATTAAATAATGTCTAAAAGGCACAGGGCACACGGCAGCACTTTATCCGTAGCTATTTTATTGTTCCAGATGTTATTTTTACAGCAGGGGAGATGAACCATTCCAACCCCACAGCCTTTATTCTTTCAAGAACTGGCTGAGCACCTGCTCCATGGCACGCCCTGCACGGGGCTGGGGATGCAGAGGCTCAGGCAGGCCCTCCCTTCTGACGAGCCCATGGGTCTAGTGGCAGAGAGAGGTGGGCCGGCCCCCAGCAATCATCTGTGCAGTGAGACATATGACCAGGGCATGGCTGGTGTGGGGATCCCGGGAAAGGAAACTCTCAACCCTGTCAAAGGGGAAAGGAGAGTCTCGGGGAGCTGAGAGGATGGACAGGTGATACTAGACCACAGCGTGGTGTCAGGCAGGGCACAGGCACAGCATCGGGGCGCTGTTCTGCCTCCAGGACCTCCAAGGAGGCTGCGCAGATGAAGCGATGCCCTGATGAGACTGACTGTGGGGAGGGGGAGCCCTCGAGCCAAACTGTGAGCTGGCGGGGGTAGAGGGGGACTGTGAGCCAGAGGAGTCCCTGGGCCAAACTGACTGTGGGGTGGGTGGGGGGAGCCCGACCCAGAAGGTGGGATGCCCTGCACGGAGGCTGACATCCGGGAGCGAGCACGGTGTGCAGAACTCCGGGAGTCTCAGGAGGAGACCGCAGGATGGGAGAGAGGTCTGAAAGCCGAGCAGGACTGGGGTGGGCCTGAGCCCCATCGCCTCCTGCGGGCGGTGGAGAGCCGCAATGGGGAGACAGTGAGACGCAGCTTGTGCTGAGTGTCCAACCAGCACACACAGGAGGTGCCACTCCTCAGGGTTGTCCTCGTGAGCCCAGAGCCCAGGAGCAGACAGAAAAGGGCTGAGTGGGATGAGGGCAGCCTTGGCAGCTGGAAGCTTGACAGCAGCTGGCTGCCCCTCTGGAGGCTCAGAGTACACTAATCGCCCTGGGTGGGGCCTGCCACCTGGACAGCCGGGAAGAACCTCCTTCCAGCAGCCTGACATTCCCATCAAGGGTCAGCAGGGTGCGTCCAGCACCAAGGCCGTGCACGTTTTGTGCTTTGGGTTCCAGGGGGCCATTTCCACAGTCCTGCTCGGCCTTCATATGGCACCATAAGGGACTCTGGAATCCCCACACCTATCCCAAGGCCCAATTCAAGGTCTGCCAGGGGATCTGCATGATGATTCACAGTGCGTGTTACTGTGCACGTGGCCAGTGATGGATCCTGATGGTAGAAAATTCAGAGTAGCAGGTGGAGGAGGGAGTAGCAGGTGGAGGAGGGAGTAGCAGGTGGAGCAGGGAGCCCCAAGCCTGATGTAGGAGAGCCCCTCTGGGCACATCGCTTGGCTGGTCTCTGCCTTCTTGCCTGGAACATCCTGCTGGCTTCACAGAGTTGTTTTTCAGACTTCCTGAGTCCAGGTGAGGTCTAGACAAGGCATCTCGTGCAACCACCTCTCCCTTCCTTTCTGAACCTCAATCATGGGCCACTCTGCAAAGCACACGGCCGGTCTTCACCCACCTGTTTTACAGGCGCTGTGAGGGAAGGGCATGTCTCCGCTGGGCAGGCCTGGGCCTCCTGTGTGTCCCTGGGGATGAGCTGCTGAGCCAGGCATGGGCTGCACGTGGTCCTGGTGCCTGTGCCCATCAGTGTCCAGGAAAAGCAATGTCTCCCGTTGTCTTCTCCTGGGGGCCCATGGTGAGGTCTGCCCCTCTCTGGTGGGAGTGGGCACAGCACTAGGACACAGCATGTGAGCAGCAGCCTTGCTTGCGTCCAGTGTTGTGGGAAAACCACACAAGCCCTGCCATCATCCCAGGAATGATGGGGCCCGACGGTGTGGGTCAGGAGGTGAGCTGGAGGATGCAGGCCACAGAGATACTGTAGTGAGCTTAGTCAGCCTTCAAGGATGGACAGTCAGACCTACAGGCTGGTCTCAGCCTTGCCCATACCTTGCTGTGAGATTCTGGTCAGGTTACTTAGCCTGTAGGATGGAGATCATCTCTAAGGTCTTAGGATATCCTGCCTGGTTTTGTCTGCCTGAGGCCCTGGGGGACTGGAGTCTGAAGAGTTAAGTTCAGTCATGCAAGTATGTAGTCGTCTTGTCTGTCAAATGGAAATGTCCTGTCCTGTTCATCTCACAGGGTCACTGTGAGGATAAAATCTGATGATGTGTGTGGAAATATCTTGGGAAGCCAAGAAACATGACCAATGAAAGAGAAACGGTAAATAAAAAAATTATAGCATACCTGCACAAAATGGTTAATAAAATCCACAGAGTGATTAATTATGTCATAGCTATAAGGAACACTCAAGTGTTACAATTATAGGCCAAATCCTGTCCTTGGTGCTTGGGAATCAGCAGTGGCACAGGCTGAGACCCCTATCCTGGAGCCCATGCTTTGGCAGGGAGGGCAAATAACACACATTTATTCTTTGGAGCCTGGCTCTAGAAACCTGAGGTCATCACACCCCACCTCTTCCTAGGAAGTGGGGTGGGCACACCTGGGGAAGCTCTACCCAAGCAGGTATGGCCAAGAAGACGGGGCTCTCACTCCTGTCCTCTGATAGCCCGGTACTTTGGCTGAGCCCCAGGCGGGTCAGGCTGCTGGCATTCTCATCCCCAGCTCCATGTTGCAGAAGCTCTGTTAGTGGCAGGTGCTGCTGAGAAGTCTGGGATCACTTCCACATCCAACCCACACTATAGGGTGGAGGCCTACTCCAGGCACAGCAGGCTGGGATGCTGGGGCCCCAGTGCCCCCTGTCTCATCTCACTCACAGGATGGATGTTCCATGACAGGAGGGGCGAGACAGGAAGACCAGGGACTGCCAGCCAACCAGTGTCCACTGGTAGAGTGGGGATGTTATCGGGAAAAGCAGGCCTCCACACCCGGCTGTGTGTTCTGATGCAGGGCTTCTGCCCGGGGGAAAGGCAGGCCGTGCAGCTTTGCTGGAGGAGTCTGACTTCTTACTTGAAACAAAAAGTTGGAGAACTCCATGCCTTAAGGGTACTGCCAAAAACAGTGCAGCTCTTAGTGGAAAGCAACTAAGAGGAAGCTGGTAGGTTCATGAGTCAGGGGTCATGAAAACCACTCTCAGGCTTGACAATCCAGGGCCGTGAGTATAACTCTGAAAGCTGTTATACTCATGGTTATGGTTTATTACAGTGAAAAGATACAGATTTAAGTCAGCAGAGGGAAGAGGTAGAGAGGGTGGAGTCCAGGAGAAACCAGCTGCAAGCTTCCAGGTGTCCCCTCCCAGGAAGTGGCATGCAGTGCTTAATCTTCAGCAACAATGTGTGACAACCCGTGTGAAGTATGACAACCCGGAAAGCTCCCCAAGCCATGGTGCCCAGGGTTTTACCGGGGTCAGTCATATAAGCATACATACTTGCATGACTGAACTTGACTCTTCAGACTCCAGTCCCCCAGGGCCTCAGGCAGACGAAAGCAGGCAGGATATCCTAAGACCTCAGAGATGATCTCTCAGGAGCCAATCCATAGCCAGTGTTTTCTATGAAATGTGCAGTTGGAATAATCTAAGCCGGCTGAGATAAGTCTTTATTGTTTACTTTAAGAAAAAACAAAAGCCTGGACAACCAGAAGTTTAAACAAATAAACAAATCGACCAATCAAACAACAACCATAACGATATCAACAACCCACAGGACAAGTATTAGTATCAAAATTGCTATAATGTTATATGAAATGTCCAGTTTTCAACAACAAAACAAAAAATAAAAGACATGCAAAGAAATAGGAAAGTGTGACCCATATACAGGGAAGAAAGGAAGCCATAGAAACATCTTGTTGAAGGGGTGTCATTGGTGGCCTCAGCAGACTAAGACTTCGAAGCAGCTGTTATAACTAGGTTCAAAGAACTAAAGGAAGCCATGAATAAAGAATTCAAGGAAGGCGTGATAGCAATGTCTCTTCAAGTACATAATATTGTTAAAGATATGGAAAATATAACAAACAAATGAAAAATTCACCAGAGGGGCTGAACAGTAGATTTGAGCTGGCAGAAGAATCAATGAACTTAATAAATACAGATTATGTAACTTGAAGAATGGACAAAAAAAAGAATGAAGAAAAATGAACAAAGACTCGGAAATGTTGGACACTATTAAGTGCACCAACATACGTACAATGGGAATAAAAGGAGAGGAGAAGGTAGAATAAAATAATTCCCAGATAGAAGAAAATGGAAATAATCTGTTGCTAGCAGATTTGCCTTGCAAGAAGTACTAAAGGAAATTCCTCAGACGGAGAGCAAGTGACACCAGAGAATAATTCAAATCCCCATGATTAAACAGAGATTGCCAGTAAAGGTAATTATTTAGGTAATTACAAAAGATAGTGCAATTGCGTATTTTTTTCTTAATTCTCTTAACTGTTCAGAAAGTGATTGCAGAGAATAATCCACATATCATTGTATCGGTGGACCTATAGCATATAGAAATGTAAAAAGCTTCACAGTAAAAGCGCAGAGGTGATTGGGAACAGAGCTGCAGTGGAGCTTAGCAGGTGGCAACCCAAATCCATGGAAGTAAATGAAGAGAATCAGAAATGGGAAATTAAGATGTTAACGTAATAAACTCTATAAATATATACTTTCCTCTCAGCTCCTTAAAAAAGACATAAGATTATGTAAAGCAGTGTATTGATCCATTTGTAACATATGGAAACACAGTATGTGGAACATTAGTAGTGCACACATACACACAAAGAAGAGAGTAGCTCTATATTAAAGTTTCTATATCTGACTAGAATTAAGTAGTATAAATCTGAAGTAGATTTTACAAGCTATGATGAATATTGTAAGCCCTAGAGCAAGCACTAAGAAAAGAACTTACGTAGTAAAAAAGCATTAAAAAGATTAAACTGGCACACTAGAACATATTCACTAAGTGCAAAAGGAGGAACAGTGGTACAAAAAGACAAAACAGATAAAAATTAACAAAAATCAAAACTGCAGATATAAATGTAACCATGCCGATAATGCGTTAACCCAAACTAAGGCAGAGACTGTCAGAATGAATTTTTTCTTTAAAAAAAAAAAGATCTATCTATATCTTTTTATAGGAGATACTTAATTTTTTAAATTTATTTTATTTATTTATTGAGATGGAGTTTCACTCTTGTTGCCGAGGCTGGAGTGCAATGGTGCAATCTTGGCTTACTGCAACCTCTGCCTCCTGGGTTCAAGCAATTCTCCTGCCTCAGCCTCCTGAGTAGCTGAGATTACAGACATGCGCCACCATGCCCGGCTAATTTTATATTTTTCTTTTTTAGTAGAGACAGGGTTTCTCCATGTTGGTCAGACTGGTCTTGAACTCCCAAACTCAGATGATCCACCCGCCTCAGCCTCCCAAAGTGCTGAGATTACAGGCGTGACCCACCACACCGGGCCAGGAGATAAGTACTTTAGATTCAAAGATGCAAATATGTTGAAAGTTAAGGGTGGAGAAACATGCCATGATAACTGCATGAGCTGAAGTAGCTATACAAATATCAGCCTAAAGAAATTTTAAAACAAAAGTTTTACCACAGATAAAGAGGGATATTTTAGAATGATGAAAGTTTAGATCTCGGCTGGGCACGGTGGCTCAAGCCTGTAATCCCAGCACTTTGGGAGGCCGAGACGGACACATCACGAGGTCAGGAGATCAAGACCATCCTGGCTAACATGGTGAAACCCCGTCTCTACTAAAAAATACAAAAAAACTAGCCGGGCGAGGTGGTGGCACCTGTAGTCCCAGCTACTCGGGAGGCTGAGGCAGGAGAATGGTGTAAACCCGGGAGGTGGAGCTTGCAGTGAGCTGAGATCCAGCCACTGCACTCCAGCCTGGGCGACAGAGCCAGACTCTGTCTCAAAAAAACAAAAAAAAGAAAAGAAAAAAGTTTAGATCTCTCCAGACAATATAACAATTGTAAACATATGTGCACCTACTAACAGAACCCAAAACACATAAAGCCAAAACAGGCAGAATTGATGGGAGAAACAATGTAACAACAATATTTGGAGATCACTCTTTCATTCATTGATAGAGCAACTAGGCAGAAAATCGGAAGACTTGAACAGCTCTACAAATCATTTAGACCTAACAGACATCTGTAGGATGCTCCACCAAACAGAAGTAGAATACACATTTTTCTCAATTGCATATGAAATACAGTCCAAGGGCCAGGTGTGGTGGCTCATGCCTGTAATCCCAACACTTTGGGAGGCTGAGGTGGATGGATCACGAGGTCAGGAAATTGAGACCATCCTGGCCAACCTGGTGAAACCCCGTCTCTACTACAAACACAAAAAATTAGCTGGGCATAGTGGCACGTGCCTGTAATCCCAGCTACTTGGGAGCCTGAGACTGGAGAATCACTTGAACCCAGGAGGCGGAGGTTGCTGTGAGCTGAGATCGTGCCATTGCACTCCAGCCTGGCAACAGAGTGAGACTCTGTCTCAAAAGAAAAGAAAAGAAATATAGTCCATGTGCTAGGCCATAAAATCAGCCCCCAGGCCTGGCACGGTGGCTCACGCCTGTAATCCCAGCACTTTGGGAGACTGAGGCAGGCAGATCACGAGGTCAGGAGATCGAGACCAGCCTGGCTAACATGGCGAAACCCCGTCTCTACTAAAAATACAAAAATTAGCCAGGCGTAGTGGCGCATGCCTGTAGTCCCAGCTACTCAGGAGGCTGAGGCAGGAGAATTGCTGGAACCCAAGGAGGTGGAGGTTGCAGTGAGCTGAGATTGTGCCACTGCACTCCAGCCCAGGCAACAGAGCAACAGTCTGTCTCAAAAAAAAAAAAAAAAGTTCAAATAAAATCATGTGTCTGATAAAGAATTTGTATCCAGAAAATAATAAACGATCCTTACAGGCCAAGTGTGGTGGCTCATGCTTGTAATCCCAGTACTTGGAGAGGCCAAGGCGGGAGGATCACTTGAGCCTAGGAGTTTGATACCAGCCTGGGCAACCTAGCAAGACCCCATCTCAAAAAAAAGTAAAAACAAAACAAAAATCTGTACAACTCAATAATAAAAACACAAATGCCTGAATTTAAAAGTGGGTAAAGAAAGGCGTAAGAATGGTATGATGGACTTTATGGACTCGGGGGAAAGGGTGGGAGAGGGATGAGGGGTAAAAGACTGTAAATGGGTATAGTGTACACTGCTCAGGTGATGGGTGCACCAGGATCTCAGAAATCATCACCAAAGAACTTATTCATGGAACCAAACACCACCTGTTCCCCCTAAAGCTGTGGAAATAAAAATTAAAAATAAATAAAAAATAAAAGTAGGCAAAGGATTATGCACCCTCATGAGAGAACCTGAATTAATAAAAATTAAAAATAGAAAAGGATTTCAATAGACGCTTCTCCAACGAAGGTATACAAATGGCCAATAAGCATACAAATTTCTTCTGCATCTTAGTCATTAGGGAAATGCAGATGAAAACCACGGGGAGCTACCACGTCAGCCCCATCAACATGACTAACAAAAAATACAGCAAGTGTTGTCAAGGATATGGAGAAGCTGGGACCCTCATACATTCCTGGTAGGATTGTAACGTGGTGCATCCGCTTTGGAATTTGGTAGTTCTTCAGAATGTTAAACGTAGAGTTACCACATGACCTGGCAATTCCACTCCTGTGCATTTATCTGAGAGAAATGAAAGATACATCCACACAAAGACTTGGACACAAATACACAACTCTGTTTATACTAGTTCAAAATCGTGAACAACTCAAATTTTTTTTTTTTTTTTTTTTTTTTGAGATGGAGTCTCGCTTTTTCGCCCAGGCTGGAGTGCAGTGGCCGGATCCCAGCTCACTGCAAGCTCTGCCTCCCAGGTTCACGCCATTCTCCTGCCTCAGCCTCCCAAGTAGCTGGGACTACAGGCGCCACCACCTCGCCCAGCTAGTTTTTTCTTTTTGTATTTTTTAGTAGAGATGGGGTTTCACCGTGTTAGCCAGGATGGTCTCATCTCCTGACCTCGTGATCTGCCCGTCTCGGCCTCCCAAAGTGCTGGGATTACAGGCGTGAGCCACTGTGCCCGGCCCCAAATCTTTATCAGCAATTGAGAGGATTAACAGATTATGGCATATCCATGGGGTGGGATACTGCTCAGCAGCAAGAGTGAGTTATTGACACATGCAGTAACATAGACGAATCTCAAAATAATTATGCCTAGTCACAGGAGCCCGCCACAAACAACGACATATTGCATGATTCTATTTATAGGAAATACCCAGGATCAGCAGGTCTGTAGAGACAGAAAGTCAGTTCGTAGTGGGGTGGGGTGAGGGGGTGAAGTGTTGGAGGGGAGTGAGGAGTGAATATTAAGAAGTATGGGGTTTCGGCTGGGTGCGGTGGCTCACGCCTGTAACCCCAGCACTCTGGGAGGCCGAAGCAGGTGTATCACTTGAGGTCAGGAGTTCAAGACCAGCCTCGCCAACCTGGTGAAGCCCCTTCTCTACTAAAATACGAGAAATCAGCCGGACGTGGTGGTGCACCCCTGTAGTCTCAGCTACTGGGGAGGCTGAGGCAGGAGAATTGCTTGAACCCAGGAGGTGGAAGTTGTAGTGAGCCGAGATCATGCCACTGCACTCCAGTCTGGGCGACAGAGCCAGACTCTGTCTCAAAACAAAAACAAAAACAAAAACTACAGCAAGTATTAGAACAAACATGTTCTAAGAGTAGATTGTGGTGACGGTTGCACAACTCTGAATTTATTTAAAAACATTCAATTGTCTAAGTGGATAATTGGTATGGTACGTGAATTATAGCTCAGCAAATCCTTTTTAAACAGCGTGTGAGTGATGGCAGCTGTCTGAAGCACCTTTCCTTTGATGGAGACGCACATGGCTGTGTGTTCAGGGAGCAGAGCCAGCCAACCAGCCAGTGCTTCCTGAAGGTTTTTGTTGTATGCAAAGCTGACACAGTGATGCCGGTGAGAGGTTGTGCTGCCTGTCCTCAGAGGAGGAACTTCCATATAAGCAAGGATTTGGTTATGAAATCTACAACCAGAGTTCACATTTTTAAGGAATTTAGGGAGGGCTGGAGTCGTCATAATAGGCATCTCAGAAGAGGGAGGAAACTGCCCGGGGCTTTCCAAGACAAGCAGACCAAGGACAGGGATTTGGAGAACTGTGCACATGAGGACTATGGTGGCATCGTGTCTGGTATTTACCAAGTGCTCCCCTTTGCAGCCTCCTCGAGTGCCTTCTAGGGTAACCCGGGAGATGTGATACAGCCCAGTTGCTGGAAAGTCATGCCTTGTATTAAATGGAAATCTCTCTCCTGTTAATAATACTGTCAGCACTGACGGTGCAGTTATTACCGGAACGGTGCCGAGCCTCGGAAACATCCTCTCAGGCCGTTCCTCCCACATGAGGCAGGTTGTGTCAACTCCTCCTCCTAGTCATCATGGTTATTTTCCAGATGGAAGGACCTGGTCATTAGGTATGAAGTGATGTGCCACCATCACGTTCCAGATCCCACACTCGGGACCCGCTGCGCTGCTGTCAACTGCTCATCTTTCTCTTTTCTGATCCTCACAGAAAAAGTCTAGTTTCTTTTCCACGTGATGGTGAATAAAGTCAAAGACAGGTGTTTTGTTGTTTTTTCTTTTTTCCTCCAGTCATCTTTTCTTTTCCCTTGGGGTCAAACAAGCTCAGTTCTTAAATCATTCTGCATCCAGCAGGCTCGTGATCTCAGGCTGTGATCAAGTCTGTCAGTCCTTTACTTGAGTGTGGGCCTCAGACTGAGAGGGGGGTCTCTGGTGTCTGACCAGCCCAGAGGAGCAGGAGACTCACACCCCATTCTCCTGAGTGATGCGTGTCAGTTGACACATTCCATGACAGAATTAGCTCTTTTGACTGCCACATTCTACTGTGGACTCAAATCCTGGGCCTTTTCTTCATGTGCTGCTAAGTTAGGTCCAGGAACCTGAAGAGGGAAACTTTCTTTAGGGTTGCATAAAAACCTGCATCTGGCCGGGCTCAGTTGCTCACACCTGTAATCCCAGTACTTTGGGAGGCTGAGGTGGAAGGATTGCTTAAGGCCAAGAGTATGAGACAGACCCGGGCAGCATAGCAAGGCCATATCTCTAGAGACCAAAAAAAATGTTTTTAAATAAAATAGCTGGGTGTGGTGGCATGCATCTGTAATCCCAGCTACTTTGGAGACTGAGGCAGGAGAATTGCTTGAACCCGGGAAGCAGAGGTTGCAGTGCGCCAAGATTGCACCTCTGCACTCCAGCCTGGGTGACAAGAGTGAAACTCCATCTAGAAAAAAAAAAGAAAAGAAAATGCATATGGCAGGCAGGATTTTGGCCCCCATGACCTTAGTCCTCTGGTGCTACTTCCATGCTATGTTATGTGGCAAAGGGACTTCTCACTAGAAAGCATGCTGTTAGCTGTGGGTTTTCTGTAGATGTTCTTTATTAAGGTAAGGACGTCTCCCTGTATCCTTAGCTTGCTGAGGGTTTTTATCACATAGGTGTGTTGAATTCTGCCAGATACTCTTTCTGCGTCTATTGGTTGGTCTGTGATTTCTCTTTTCTAGGCTGTTGACGTGATGGATTACGTTAATTGATTTTTGAACCAGCCTTGCATACCTGGGATACATTCCACTTGGTCATGGTGTGTAATTCTTTTGATACATTGGTGGATTCCATCTGCTAGAATTCTGTTGAGGATTTTTGCATCTGTGTTTATGAGAGCAGTTGGTCTGTAGTTTTTCTTTCTTGTAATATCCTTTTCTGATTTTGTAATGCTGGCCTCCTAGGATGAGTTAGGAAGTGTTTTCTCTACTTCTGTTTTCTGGAAGAGACTGCAAAGAATTGTTACCATTTGTCCCTTCGATGTTTGGTAGAATTCATTTGTGAAACCATCTGGGCCTAGTGCTTTCTGTTTTTGAATACTAATTATTGATTCAATTCCTTTAATAGACATAGGTCTTCCTGAATTATACGTTTCTCCTGTGTGAATATAGGTACCAGTTCTGTATCCTTGTGTCTTTCAAGGAATTGATCCATTTTGTCTACATTATCAAATTGGAGGGTATAGAGCTGTTCGTAATGTCCCTGCTATCTTCCAAATGTCCATGGTATCTATAATGATGGCTCCTTTTAATATTTTTTTTTTTTTTTTTTTTTCTTGAGATGGAGTTTTGCTCTGTCACCAGGCTGGAACGCAGTGGTATGATCTCAGCTCACTGCAACTTCCGCCTCCCAGGTTCAAGTGATTCTCCTGCCTCAGCCTCCCAAGTAGCTGGGATTACAGGTGCCCACCACCACACCCACCTAATTTTTGTATTTTTAGTAGAGAGGGGGTTTCACCATGTTGGCAGGGTTGGTCTTGAACTCCTGACCTCGTGATCTGCCCGCCTCAGCCTCCCAAAATGCTGAGATTACAGATATGAGACACTGCGCCTGGCCAATATATTGTATTTTCATTTTCATTCAGTTCAAAATATTTTCTAATTTCAGTTGTGGCTTTCCTTGGGACATAAGAGAATGGAGAAAGGAAATAAATCAACAGGCAATTTCTCCCTCTTTCCGAGTGTCGTGAGGCCCTTTTCCTCCTCTTCAAGCCTGTACTAAGTCTTCCCCAGGGCTTTCTTGTCTGTGCCCTCGTGCCCACTTCCAGATCAGGAGCTACCAAAGATAACATGAGGAACTTGCCTCAGCATCCTTCACGTTCCAGCCTTCTCCCCGGTCCCATGGCTGCTGTTTCCTCTGCAGGGTCCTCAGGCAGCTGCCCCCTGCACCATGTCTTGGCTTCAATGCTGTGGGAGCAGGGTGGATGTGCTTTTTTTTTTTTTTTTGAGATGGAGTCACCCAGGCTGGAGTGCAGTGGCGCCATCTCGGCTCACTGCAAGCTCCCCATCCCGGGCTCACACCATTTACCTGCCTCAGCCTCCCGTGTAGCTGGGATTACAGGCGCCTGCCACCGTGCCCGGCTAATTCTTTTTTTATTTTTAGTAGAGATGGGGTTTCCCTGTGTTAGCCAGGATGGTCTCGATCTCGATCTCGATCTCCTGACCTCATGATCTGCCTGCCTTGGCCTCCCAAAGTGCTGGGATTATAGATGTGAGCTGCCGCGCCCAGCCAAGGGTGGATGTGCTTTTACTGTCTGAACCTGGGACTGGAGCCCCTGGACGTCTTTTCCTTATGGAATAATTTCTTTTTTTTTTTTTTTTTTGAGACGGAGTCTCGCTCTGTCGCCCGGGCTGGAGTGCAGTGGCCGGATCTCGGCTCACTGCAAGCTCCGCCTCCCGGGTTCATGCCATTCTCCTGCCTCAGCCTCCTGAGTAGCTGGGACTACAGGTGCCCCCACCATGCCCGGCTAGCTTTTTGTATTTTTTAGCAGAGACGGGGTTTCACCGTGTTAGCCAGGATGGTCTCGATCTCCTGACCTCATGATCCGCCCGTCTTGGCCTCCCAAAGTGCTGGGATTACAGGCTTGAGCCACCGCGCCCGGCCTGGAATAATTTCTTAAAAGGCTATGGTCAAGATGAAGTAACGTGGAAGCAGCAGACGGTCACCCAGCCGGACATGGGGGTTGGCGTTGGTGGCAGAGAAGGGAAAGGAGGGAAGCCTTCGCAGGGGAGCTCAAACCTGGCTGACTCTTGGCTGGGTGCGGGTGGGTGGGGTGAGGCAGGTGTTCCAGGTGCAGAGACCAGCTGCGGTCCGAGGTGGGAGAAAGCGTGGTGTCTTTAGGAACACAAGCTAAGGATTTCATACCGTCGGGGCACTGTGGGCAGCAGAACATCCAAGGAAAAGGCGAAACAAGGAGAGGCCAGGTAACGCAGGAAGTAGGACTTGCAAACATTCTAGGGTGGTCAGATTTTGTTGCAATTTTATGGGGAAAGTATGACTTTCCTGTAGCTGCTGCAACAAGCTAGTCCAAATATTATGACTTAAAACACAGCCAGTACGTTACAGCTGAGGGACAGAAGCCCAAAGCCAGCCTCACTGGGCTCGAGCCAAGGTGCCTGTGCGTTGCCTCATTCCGGAAGCTCCAGAGGGTCTGCTTCCTGCCTTTTCCAGCTTCCAGTTGCCACCTACATTCCTTGGCTTATGGCCCCCCTGTTCTTAAAGGCGTCACTTCATTCTCTGGTTCCAGCATCACATCACCTTCCGGTGATCATGTCGGGACCACCTGGATAATCTGGGTAATCTCCCCTTCTCATGCGCTTCATGACCTCAGCCCCATCCCTTTTGCCCTAAAAGGCAACAGTCGCAGGTTCTTGGGCTTAGGACATGGACATCTTGGGGGTCCTTACGCAGCCTACCAAGAGGGCATTTCACAGATTTTGATTGGAGGGAGTGATGTGATGCACCTGTCATGTTTGAGGCTTAGAAAGATCTGGCCACAGAGAGAGCAGGAGGAGTAAGGGTGAAGGCCTGCAGAGTGGTTGGGAAGCTGAGAAGTGATCTGTGCTGGTGACGGAAGGTACAGCGGGGCAGTGGTGTGAGGATGGGAGAGAGCACTGAGGAGCTGTAACCCGCAGGACTTGGAGCCGGATAGATGTTGAATGGGCGAGGGAGGAAGTCTCGCAGGGCTCCAGGTCTCTGCCTTCGTCAGCTGGGTTACTGGTGCTGTCACTGACTGAAGAGGGAGTTACCCCTGAGATAAACAGGGAATCTTGGTGAGCATTGAGGCCCCTGAGTCTGGGGAGGCAGCTGGCGATAGCTGTTTGGTTGTGCCCAGCACATAGGCAGTGCTTGAATCTCTGATGGCATGAGATGACTCAGGGACTGTGTCTAGAATTCGAAGGAGTGTAGAAGCTGCTGGGGAACAATGACCTCTGCAGTTAGAGAGAATAGAGGGTGTGGAAGGAAGCCAGTGAGGCAGGGGAGTGCAGGCAGCAGTCACGGGCAGCCCAGCCAGAGCGGGGAGCTGCCGCATCCGCATTCAGACCGAGTTGTCCCTCGGCTGGGGAACGGCCGCCTCTTACTGAGACCACCTGAAACCCTGAAAGGAAAAGGTGGAGAATGGTTTTGTGTTTTGGATGTTAACCTTGGGGGCCAGAGGTTCAGACTGGCAGCAGAGCTGTTTCTTGGATCCTTGCTGTGTGTACACATGGGGTGCTGAACAAGGCCCCCTCCAGGGAACCCGGTGTGGCCAGCAGGACCCACTGAGCTCTCAGGCTGGCTCTGGCAACTGCTGAAAAGCTCCATTATTTGCCTTTCTGGGTACATTTGCTGAAGTCTCCCTGCCACTGAGAACAATATTCAGCCTCTGCTGTCATCCCCCGCAGGGCCTCGTAGAAAGACGCTGCTGGAGGAGGGGAAGCACCTGTCATATTTGAGGCTTAGAAAGATCTGCCTGGCCACAGAGAGAGCAGGAGGAGTTTCTGCCGGCTGTTTCTTCCGTGGGTATTGTTGCTTTTCCCTCTTGTGGCGCCTCCTCCCCAGCCCAGGGTTGGTGAGTGTTGGCTGAAGGTGCAAGGACACGGCCGAATGGATGAGGTGGGACCTAGCCCCTGGGAGCAGGGTAGGCCTTTTGGTAGGACTGGGTATCAGGAGTGGGGTACGTTTCATATGGAGCAACAGGCATGCTGAAATGGAAAAGCAGGAGTGGGCATGAAGTGTGCAGGGGCAGGACTGGGGATGGCTCAGCCTAGGGGAGCTCTGCAGGGTCCCCAGCTGCCAGGACACTGCCAAGGAGAGGGGACAGAGAAGGGGCCCTCAGCCCTGTTCCTTCCCTTTGAGGCTTTGTGTTTGAACGGCCCTCATTTTCCTGCACCCATTCCCATACGACCTTCTCAGAACCACGCACCTTGAAGTGAGTGAGGGTGAAAGAATGAAACAACTGTCCCATCACCAACAGTCAGGGATGAAGCCAGGGTGGAAACCAAGGTCTTCCATCCCTGGGGAGGGGAAAAGAACTCACTTTGGGGGTGCTCCTTATGTGCCAGGTATCTAATTTCTTGCAAGGCTATGGTCAAGATGGGCCGGAGTAACCTGGAAGCGGAGTAACCTGGAGCCAGAGTGACCGTCTGAGTAACAGACGGCTGACTCTTGACTAGGTGCAGGGCGGGGTGGGCCAGGTGTTCCAGGTCTCCTGCCTCCTCAGCTCTCCTAGATCTAAGTGCCGTCAGCCCAGGAACTGAGGCTTGCGGAGGAAGTGGCTGGTGCTAGGTAAGCCGTGATGAGCATCAGAGTGTGCTCAGGGGCTCCCTAGAAGCATGTCTGCGGTCATGGGAGTCAGTGGGAGACAAGCTCTGACAGTCGCTTCTCTTTACCCATGAAAGCCTCTGGGGGGCATAAAGGGGCCCTGCCTGAGGGTCGCTGAGCTGGGGTGCAGGTCAACTCTGTTAACCCCACGATGGCCTGGATAACAGATTTTTCTAAACCTCAGCTTCCTACACCTAGAGCTTTTAAATGCCCATTAGTATATAAAGGCTTTCAAAGAGGCTGTGTGCAGCGGCTCATGCCTGTAATCCCAGCACTTTGGGAGGCCGAGGCGGGAGGATCACCTGAGGTCAGGAGTTCAAGATCAGCCTGGCCAACATGGTGAAACCTCGTGTCTACTAAAAATTAGCCAGGCGTGGTGGTGTGCACCTGTAATCCCAGCTACTCGGGAGGCTGAGGCAGGAGAATTGATTGAACCCGGGAGGCAGAGGTTGTGGTGAGCCAAGACTGAGCCATTGTACTCCAGCCTGGGTGGCAAGAGCAAAACTCCATCTCAAAAAAAAAAAAAAAAAAAAAAAAAAAAGTATATGTATACATACACACACACTTTCAGAAGTTTATAGGAGAAAAAAATCTACTTAACTTTATAGCATTTCCAAAATCATCTGATTACTCATCCCTTCATTTGTTGCCTTCTAAATCCTGTGGACACTATTTCAAGAGATGCTTCATGCCAGCAACCTGGGAAACTCAGGTCCACTCTCCCTGATGCTAGAGACCTTCTGACCCCTCATTAATGAAAAATCAAGCACTTTTTCTTACTCTTGCCAGTGGAGAAGGAAAAATGGAGAGACCTCATCTCCCTGGTTTTGAGGTTAATTCTTCCCCGCAAATAAAGATCCACGGAACAGGGCAGGTGTGGGAGCCCGTCCAGCGTCATGATCATCTTGGCACATGCCTGTCAGCTGTGAGCCTCAGGTGAGCACTCAGCCTGGCAGAATACCAGCTGTGCATCTGCAAAATGGAGCAACAGGGCCTCACAGCACCGTGGCGCTGTTCAGGTCAGGGCAGGCGATCGGCCCAGCTAGGAACAAACTGTTAGCTCCTTCCTCTGCTGGGAAGGAGCCTTTAAAAGGCTTAACCTTTTAAAAATGAGTTAAAGCCTATTTCTAGCAGTTGGCCATGTTGGTAAAGCGGATTAGTTCTTCCTCTGCTTGTTATCAAAACACAGGTTTCAAGCTTCGGGGAGCTGGCAGAGAGGGTGTGTGAGCGACACGGGCCCTGTGTCAGGTGCGACCTGATCCTGATCCCTGCCACAAAGCCTACCCTGACTCCAGAAGGCACCAGGAGCGTGCGACTGACAGCAGATGAACATTTGAAATTGAGGCTGTCATGGGAAAGCCTGCCCTGGTGGCTCCTGCAGCCCCAGGTACTTCTATCCAAAGCAGGGTCCCTCCAGGCCCCCTGCCCAGGCCCCCTGGGCAGGCCCCTTTCCAGGGCTTAGCTTCCTGCCATCTCCAGCCCTCCTCCACATCTCCTCCTTTGAGCTGAATCACGCCAATTGTGTGTCCCATCCCCGTGACCACTGGGTACAATCGCAAATCTTACTGCTGGCAAGTTCTTTTGTCGGACTTCTGCAGGGCTTTTAATGGGGTTTCTAATGGAGTCACTGGAAAGAAGACTGTTTTCCTGCCAGATCCTCAGCAGAGGGAAGAATTTCCCTGTTGTTTCAGGATTATGGGCTGCAAGGGAGGCGATACAAAGGAGCAGAGAAGAAGAATGGGCCAGGACACAATATCCGTATGTGTCAGCCAGGAGCAGCGGCGCCTCACAGGGCCTTGGTGCAGTTTGGGGGCTGAGGTCAGGTCTCATGGTCACCTGCCTGTGTGGAGCCAGCCCTGAGCCCTGCCTGCAGCTGGCCCAGGGCATGCGTGCCTGTGCCATCCACATGCTTACCTGGGACACGCATGCAAAGGCTCAGGGTGTTTGCCTGTAGAGCACACCTTTAGAGGCCACAAGGCTGCAAGCCTCTGAGTCAGGTGGCCGAGGCTGTGGGCACTTGTGCTCTTCTGCTGCCTTCCCCAGTCTCCGGGGGAATCGACACACACAGGCTCTGGAGCCAAAGTGCCCGGATTCAAACCCTCCACTCCCTAACCAGTGTGACTGGGAAAAGCCACTTGTGCTGTGTCTTCATTATCTGTCAAATGACGATACAGTGTACACCTCATAGGGTTGTTGTAAGGCTGGCCCGTGGCAAAGCTTCAACAAATACTGTCACTGGCATTACTCCCATCTCATGAAGGAAGAAAATAGGCTGGGCGCAGTGGCTCACACCTGTAATCCTAGGACTTTGGGAGGCCGAGGCGGGTGGATCACCTGAGGTCAGGAGTTTGAGACCCGCCTGGCCAACATGGTGAAACCCCTTCTCTACTAAAAATACAAAAATTAGCTGGGAATGGTGGCAGGCACCTGTAATCCCAGCTACTCAGGAGGCTGAGGCAGGAGAATTGCTTGAACCCAGGAAGCAGAGGTTGCAGTGAGCCAAGACTGCGCCATTGCACTCCAGCCTGGGAGACAGGAGCGAAACTCCATCTCAAAAAAAAAAAGAGACCCACTTTTTACTTAGCTAACTGATGACAGAACTAAGTAGGACATCTACCTAATTCCAGTTAGTGGCTTCTTTTTAGAATACCAAGCTGCCTTTCAGAAGCCAGATCAAGTGATCCTGGGGCTAGGTGGGTGATGAACACTTTGGAGGGGGGGATTTGACGCAGGCTACACTGCCTTGGATTTCCAGGCACCCCTGAGTTCCCTGGTCAACCTGATTTCATCCAGGCCGCTGTGCAGTGAAGTGACAGCTGTTTGGGGTTCCTTGATGCCCCCTGCCGGACAGATTGCATCTAACACTTTCCTGGGTTGATGAAAGCCCTGGGTGCTTCGAAACCGGCTGGCTCTCCAGATTCAGGAGGGATGTGCATGTTTTTGTTTGCCTCTGCCTTAGCCATCCTGGGCCCAGCAGCTCAATTCAGCCCTGGTTTTTCTTTCGCTGATTAAAAGAAGTAGCTTTTAACTCTCGTTTTAGGAGCAGCTTACCGACTGTTCTGCCCCAATGAGTCACCTCACGCTGGAGGATCTGCCCATGAGCAAAAACGGAGGCTCAGTCCCTGCCGATGTTTGGCGGCTCTGTTGCCATTCTGTTCTTTCTCCTTTTTAGTAGACAGACTACAAAGTGGCTATACCAACAGTTTGTTCTCTTGTTTCCTCCTCAGGTGTTGGGCAAACAGGTCCCAGGAATCCTGGTGGGAGCATGTTGGTGGGGAGCTGAGGAGCCTTCTGTTCCCAAGTCATGCTACTGACATGGCCGGGCCCTCCTCAGGCCCCCCAGGTGTGTGCTCAGCACACCTCTGCCTGTGTGGCCTTGGAGGGATCATGTCTCTGCACCTTTTCTTCCTTACATGACAAGTAAACAAAATCTCACAATTCCTTAAAGGGTACTCTGAGGACTCGGCTAGTGGGTGAGAATACGACTGCTTTCATAATTAAGTTAAACATTTTTAGGAGATAATTATAGACTCACAAGCAGTTCTAAGAAATAACACAGAGATCTATCATGTACCTTTTACCGTTCCCCCCACTGGTAGCATCTTGCAAACCTTAGCACAGTCTCACACCCAGAATCTTGACAGGGACAGTCTCATGGAACATTTCTGTCACCACAGCATTGCTCATGCTGTTCTTTCATAGCCACTGCCACCTCCCCATCTTTAACCACTGACAACCCACAGATCTGCTGTCCATTTCTATAATTTTTTCATTTCAAGAATAGTGCAAAATGGATCCATACAGTATGTACCATTTTGGGTTTGAATTTCTTTGCTCAGCATTATTCTCTAGAGACTCATCCAAGTTGTGCATATGTCATGTGATTGCCATAAGCTTTGGTTGTTTTCCAGGCCTCCTACAAAGTTGGTTCTGGCAACTCTGGTTAGTTTTTTGATGTTTCTGTTGGAGTTCTCTAGTCTGCTATTTTGCTGACATCATTCCTTTGGAAGATGACTTTAAAATTAGAAAATGTTCTGATTTTCCTTCTCCCTTGTTCCCTTTGTATTCTTTTCCTTTCGTGGGCTCTATTTCTTCTGTCTTGTAGCTGTCCCTTAGGGCTTTTCCATCAGCCTTGTTCTCTTGTTCCTCCATATACAAACTCTAGATTATTTCATTGCACGGCTTTATCTACAGATTGATGGCCCCATGTCAGTCTCCAGCCCAGATATCACTCTTTTCCATCTGCCCACCTCCTGGATACCTACTGTCTGAGTCAGTTTTCTGTTTCTATAACTGAATACCTGAGACTGGGTAATTTTTAAAGAGGTTTATTTTGCTTCATGGTTCTGGAGGCTGGGAAGTGCAAGATCAGACCGCCACATCTGCTCGGCTTCTGGTGAGAGCCCCTTTCTGCATCATCAGCTGGTGGAGAAGTGGAAAGGGAAGCAGCAATTGTGAAAGCGTGACCCCACTTTCTAACAACCAGCTCTCATGGCAACGAATTCAGTCCCGCAAGAACTCACTCATTCCCAGGAGAATTAACCGAGTCCCCCTAGAGCAGCATTAATCCCTCCCTACGATCGAATCACTTCTTAGGTCTCACCACCTCCCAACACTGCCATGCTGGGGATCAAATTTCCAAGGCACGAATTCTGGGGGACATACTTAACCCGTAGCTCCTACCAAGATACTCCACAGTGGATCAAACAGTCTCATTTCTCTCCTTCCTGGCTCCCACACTTGCTTCTGGGCAGCCTCCTAACACATTTTGTGATCTCCAGTCATGCCCACTCGAGTTATGTCTCCATATGGAAGCCAGTCTTTAACACCAATCCAGCTTCCCTAGTGTGGCAGACAAGGCCATTTAACTTCAGCGCCGCCTTCTTCGACTCTCTCTCCCTTCCTGTAACTCCCATCACGGCGCTTCACTATGTGGCACATGCCTCCAGCCTTTCCTTAACATGTCACCTCTGTCTGAAATGTCGGCTTTTTCTCCAGCCAGGAGCCTTACCTTCTAGTTGGTTCAGCCGCTGATAGGGTAGGCTATCCCCATGTCCTCACCCTGCCGGTGATTCCCTCCATGTGTCCTGGATTGCCATGGCTTGTTTGCTGTCTCTCTTGCTCTACAGTCTCCTGGAGGCACAGGCAGTCTTAGGGTTTCGAGGGGCTGCATCACAGGACGCTGCCTGACAGGCAGTAGGAGCGCCATGTGAATGCTGCTGAGTGGATGGAGGACTCAGGTCCCAGCTTACGGAGATGCCAGCACTTATAGAACGCTTTCTGTGGGACTGACTGTGTGCTAGGTGCTTTGTATGTTCATCTTTTTAAAGAGACAGGTATTATTAACTCCCACTCAAAAATGAGCAAACAAAATCTAAGAGAGTTAACGTAACTCGCCCAGCTAACTGGAGGGGAAGGAGGGATTTGGACCCAGCTCTGGATGATTCCAAAGCCTGTGATCTTTCAGGGTCATCCTTTCTCCTGAAGTAGAGGCTTAGCGGCTCTTACGTGTATGTGGATCTTATTTGTTGTTTTTAGATATGTGTGAATATATGCAGTCATGTGTGTCAGGGCAGAGAATTAGTATGTATTTGATAGAGTAAAATAAAAGGATCTAGGTACAGTGATTCCCAACTTGGGGCTTTTAGTGCCAAAGTAAGATTATGAGGAAGCCCTCCATGGTGGGGATGGGGTCCTCAGAACACACCGGCTCCAACCTGCTCTCAGTGCGTGCCCTCCGGCTCCCAGGGAGCTGTGTAGAAGCGGTGCTGCCAGGGCAAGGGGGACGCAGGGATTCCAGAATGGGTCCAGCTCAAATGAGTACACAGCTTAGAGTACCATGGGGTGGAAAGTGGAGAGGGGATGTGCTTTTTTTTTTAAAAAAAAAATCATTTATTTATTTTAAGATGTATTATTTTAATTAATGAATAAATATGGTGTGTATTTAGTGTACACAACATGTTGTTTTGAAACGTACATGTGTTGTGGAAAGCCTAACTTGAGCTAATTCACACGTGCATTGCTTCACATAGTTATCGTGGGATGTGCTTTTCATTCACTTCTCCAGATCGCCAGGCTTCTAAGGCTTAGCAATCCTAAACAGGCATTGGCATTTGCCCAATCATGCCTCCTGGATCCCTGCATGGTGATGCACTTGCCTCTAGTTCCAGCTGCTTGGGAGGCTGAGGTGGAAGGATCGCTTGAACCCAGTAGGCCAAGGCTGCAGTGAGCTATGATGGCACCACTGCAATGCAGCCTGGGTGACAGCCCGAGACCCTGTCTCAAAAGAATAAATATATAAATAATCATGCCGCCTTCTCAGGGGTCCTTCTCTATCTTGCGTAAAATATGAGCCACCACTATCCAACTCAACTAGCCAAACCTTGGAACAACATATCTCCCTTATTCTTTTTTTGTTTTCTCCATACCACTCGCCACTGTCTGACATGTAATTTTTATAATTCATCACTTCTGTTAGAACGTCAGTGCCATGGGGTTGGGGATTTTGACTGTTTGCTTTAACCAGTATATCACCAGTTCCTGAAACAACACCAGGCACGGAATCTGTGTTGAATGAATTAGGGGGTGCTTTAGTCTTGTTTGAGCCTCGTCCAGTATACAGCCCTGTGCTTGGTACTATGGAAACATTAGGAGGAGATGATGGCACTCCTCCTCTCAGGAAGTTAAGTGGAGAGTTGGATTGTCAGAGACTCAGATTACCTTTACTCTCCTTAAAAGATAATACAGTCGTTGGCAAAAATTTAAGACAAAATCATAAATAATTTAGGGTTTGTAGGCAGTATAAGGTCTCTGTCATATGTTCTTTTTTTTACAACCCATTCAAAACACAAAAATCATTCTTAGCTCACAGGCTGTACAAAAATAGATCATGGGCTAGATTTGGTTGATGAATTGTAGTTTGCTGGCCTCTGAGATAGTAAATTATCCTGTCACTGTTTCATGGATGCTGTCAGAAGACATGAGATTCCTGGGTCAGAAACAAAGGACTTTATTACTCACAGGCCAGAAAGAGCATCCTGTTTGTGACAGTTCCTGCCTTCTGTAGGACACAGAGCCAGAGCCAGCACAGTGGGCCCAAGTGGATGCTGTCTGAGCCGTGGGTTTGTGTCACAGCTAAGGACAGTCCCTTCCTTTATGGCAAGCCTGCTCTTTGTTCTGGAAGGAGACATTACCTCATCCCTCAGGGTTGCTTGCTGCAAACACGACCCTGAGCAATGAGTAGGGATGGAACCAGGCTGTGTATTCTTGGCTTTCCTGGCACGTATGTGCCGGGATGCTCAGGGCCATGGTGATTGCCTCTCTCAACGCTGGCTTCATTCCTTTGCATTTTCAATCAAATTAAACGGAGTTCAGTGCATTCCAGGAAACACAGTTGGGACTAATGACACAAAGAGAAATGAAATATGGTCCCCATGCTCCAGATACTGACGGGCCGTTCGCAGCTGTAATGTATTGTGTTCCCAGCAGAGGCATACACATTGCTGTGGCAATACAAAGGGGTGCCTGGCCATTTCTTGGGCATCATGGGGGCACACAAGAGAGGAAGTAGTTTTTGGATAGGTCATTAATGGATGCCCAGACAAGGCAACATGGGAGAGGAAGGGATGTCCAGGTAGAGGCTACGGCTCAGGCAGAGGCTCAGTGGCATGTCAGAACACCACAGAGGAGCAAAGAAGCAGGCATGGCTGAGCACAGCACAGGTGGGGGCCCATGGTAGTGAGTCCAGGAGGGAGGGATTGAGGGAAGAAGCTACATTTTCCAGGAACCAGTTGCTTAGGGACACTAACTGATCTGATCTTCATATCCTGTCAGTCAAGTTATTGAGCAAATATTATGTGCAGATCTTTTTAATTATGTATTAATTTGGAATTCTTCTGTATGGAAGATATGTCTCTTTTACAGGAGATTTTTTTCTTTAAAAATCGACATAAGAATCATATATATTTATGGTATACAACATGATGTTTTGATACATGTATACATTGTGGAATGGCTAAATCAAGCCAACTAACATATACATTACCTCACATAACTTACTTTTTTTTGGTGAGAACTATCAAAATCTACCCTTTTAGTAATTTTCAAGTATAATATATCATTATTAACTATAGTCACCATGGTATACAATAGATCTCTTGAACTTATTCCTCTTGTCTAACTAAAATTTTGTGTCTTTCGAGCAACTTCCCCAGTCCCCACACCCCAGTCGCTGGTCACCATCGTTTCACTCCTTGTTTCTATGAGGTGAATTTTTTAATTTCCATATCTGAGTGTGATCATGCAGTATTTGTCTTTCCACCTCTGCTTTATTTTACTTGCATAATGTCCTCTAGGTTCATCCATGTTGTTGCAAATGATAGGATTTTCTTATTTATTTATTTATTTTTGTTATTATTATTTTTTTGAGACAGAGTCTTGCACTGTCGTCCAGGCTGGAGTGCAGTGGCATGATCTCGCCTCACTGCAAGCTCCACGTCCCGGGTTCATGCCATTCTCCTGCCTCAGCTTCCTGAGTAGCTGGGACTGCAGGCGCCCACCACCACGCCCGGCTATTTTTTGTATTTTTAGTCAAGACGGGGTTTCACCGTGTTAGCCAGGATGGTCTCAATCTCCTGACCTCGTGATCCGCCCACCTTGGCCTCCCAAAGTGCTGGGATTACAGGCGTGAGCCACCGTGCCCGGCCTATTTATTTTTATTTTTTTAAGACAAGATCTCACTCTATCTCCCAGACTGAAGTGCAGTGGCACAATCTTAGCTCACTGCAGCCTTGAACATCTGGGTTCAAGGGTTTCTCTTGCCTCAGCCTCCTGAGTAGCTGGGACTACAGATGACACTCTTCCTTTTTAAGGCTGAATAATATTCCATGCATGTACATACCATGTTTTCTCTCTTTGTTCGCCACCATGCCTGGCTAATTTTTGTAATTTAGTAAAGATGGGTTTCACCATGTTGGCCAGGCCGGTCTCGAGCACCTGGCCTCAGGTGATCTACCCAAAAGTGCTGAGATTACAGTCATGAGCCACTGTGCCCTGCAAATGAGACATTATTTGTAAAGCACTCAACACAGAGCTTGACACAAATAACTATCTGGCAGGATGTTGAAATTGCCAAGGTTTAGGGTAAGGTTATGTTGGGGGAGAGATGACAGTCAGTTGGAAACTAAAAACTTCAAGGACTAAGGAGTGTGATCCAGGGCTCAGTACGTAACTGTAGTAAGAGCGGTTGTAGATGGCACAGTCCAAATATATGACATTCAAGGGCCGAGTGACTTGAGACCTTGGGCTTCTGGCCTTGCTGGTGGGAGTTATCACCAAGAGACTACAGCTGTGCATGAGCTCGTTTTGAGGCCATCCTCCACAGGTGCACAAGGTTTTGCTAAAGTGAATGCTTCGGGAGCTGTGAGGAGGGAGCATTCACTGTGGCTCAGACGTGCTGGAGGACCCTCCTGGAGGGCGGCCCTAGCGTGGGTGAGATGGCGGTCCAGAGCAGACGGTGACGCCGCGTGCAGCCAGTAAGGACCACAGACTGGGGTACTGGGCAGCTGGGGTACTGGGCGGGGAGTGACTGGTCTGGTTGCGGCAGGTGTGTAGGAGAACCGCCTCAGCCAAAAGGGGGTGGCTGGAGGCCCGGGCCGAGCTGGCTGGTAAAACAAATACCCCCTCTCTGGTCTGTTTGGGTGGGTGACACAGAGCCCCAGGCAGGGCTTGGGGTAATCAAGAGGGGCTGGGGCGCAGCAGTCAAAAACACCCGTGTGAACAGGACATTGAGAATGGCCAGACGGGAAGAGAGCCTGGGCACTGACAGCCTCAGGCAGGGATGGGCCTGCAGACAAATCCCCAAGCCTGCTTTCCCATTTGTCTCAGCTATTCTCAGCTCCTTTCACAAAAGGTAGGGGTGGTTTGTTTGTCTGTGAGAAAGAGTCTAGGCAGGTCCTGGACGGAGAGGAAATCATTCGTGAAGCAACAGGTGTGCTTGCCCGTGGCTAGGCTGGGCCCAGGAGACCAGTTCCTTCCTGCTTCCTGCCCGCAGGCCTTGTCTGAGTCAGCCCGGGCTGGCTGGGTGGGTGGCTTACACAGCAGACATCTATTTCCCCCAGCTCTAAAGGCTGGACGTCCATGGTCAGGTTCCAGGGAGGGCTCTCTTCCAGGCTGCAGAAGGCCACCCTTTCACTGTCCTCACGTAGTGGGAGGGGCAAGCCAGCTTTCTCCGGTGGCTTTTTGCATAAGGGCACTAACCCCACTCATGAGGGCGACCCCCTCATGACCTAACCACCTCCCAACAGTCTCCTCTCAACACCCTCACCCTGGAAGTTAGGATTTCAACATATGAACTTGGGGGAGGGACAGAAGCCTTCAGTCCTTCGCAAGCCTGAAGTCCAAACCCTGTTTCTGCTCACCGAGGTTACTGATTAAAGCAAAGCACCACAAACTTGTGCAAACACAGGTGTAGGGGACTTTACCCGCACCCTCTCTCGGAGATGCTCTCATTTGAAAGAACACAGAAAATGAAATGTCTGCAGGGGTGGGCAGGAGGGCCGGGGCGGGGGTCTCAGTGTGCACCCCGTCAAGCAGATCCTCCCCATCCACAATTGACCCGGTCCCCCGAGGGAAAGGGACATAGGGCTGGACACCTTGTCTAGGATGTTTGCTTTTTTGTCATTTTAGCTCCTGTTTTTATTTTGATTTCTTTTCTGCCTGTTTGAAAAGACTTCTGGCTCCCCTTTCTGCCCGAGGTTTCATAGCTGACTGCCTCTCCCCACGTTTGGTGGTGACATGTCTCCTGTCCCCTTTCCACCTCTCATCCCTATGAGTTATTTTCCAGGATACCATTGAGAAGTTGAGGGTTTTTCAAGAAACGAGATGCCAGAACCTCTATGCCCTCTCTGATGGCACTCGGATGTAATGGGCATCTGGATGTAGAGAATTTGTTGAACTGACTGGGTGGACCCACAGCATCTTCTCACACCAGACTAAGAGGGTGGCCAGTGGGCACGGGGCCTCCATGCCAGGCTGCTTTCCTGCTTCCCTGCTGAGACCGAGTGTGCTGGGTGAGCAGCCCTTCCCTGAGCAATGGCAGGGCCCTGAGGTCCCTGGGGTGCCAGAGCTCCCTCTTCTGTGGAAGGCCGGAGCAGTGTGCTCACTGTTTGCTGTATGAATAAGCACATTTTTTTTTTTTCAGAGTAAAAAAGCTCAACTCAAAAACAGATCGACTTCTCAGATGTCTCTTTTTCTCATCTTTCTTTTCCTTCCCTTTCCCACTAAAAATACCATGTTCTATTATTTACAACACTTTTCTAAATGTTCTGCATGGTGTTGACTTAGTAGCTGGGACCTGGGAAACCAGAGGCAGGAATGGAGTCGCCTGGACCTGACCCAGTCACAGAGCCAGGGGCAGGGCCCACACATGTCTGCAGGGGCAGTGGGCGGGACAGGCAGGGCTGCAGTGAATGATGGCACATGGGTGGAGCACCCTCTGATGCAGCAGTGGGCACACTGGTCTTCCAAGAGGCCTTAGGAAACCAGTCTCCTGCCTTCTGGTGTCTGCAGGCAGATGGCCTAGGCTGGAAACTGGGGTCTGTCACTGTCTGACCGTGTGTGAATTCCTCAGCCTCCTGAGCTTCAGCCTCCTCATCTATAAAATATGGAATAATAGGTATCTTTTCAGGGTACTTGAGCATTAAATGAGTGAATTCATGTAAAGTTCATGGAATAATGCAGTGCTCCATTAATATTAACTGTTGTCATCACCAACATCATCGTTGTCAACATTATTTATCCTCCTACTGATTTTATGCAAAGTTATTTTATGTTGTGATGGCAAGAAGTGTGTGGAAATTCCAGAAAGGGTGTAATGATTTCACCAAATAGTTTGGAAAGGCTTTTGAAGGAGGCAGGAAATAAGCTGAGCCTGGATATGTATCAGTAACAGCATCTGAATAGGCAGAAGAGCATTCACAGAAACTCAATTTATACACACACACACACGTGCACACACATGCATGCACACAGACGCACGTATACACATGCACACACACACTATAGTTTAATGGTTAAAGATTACACACCCTGGAAGCAGATTATACTTGTTAGCTAACTAGTTTTGCCATTTTCTAGCTATGTAACATTGTCGAAGCTGCTTAAATTCTCTATGTCTCAGTGGATTGTTTTGTAAGATGAAGATGATTCTAATGCCTATCTCAGAGGACTGCAATTACAATAAAAAGCACTCAACAGTGGTAGCTGGCGTTATTAGCAGCAGCACACCTGATGGTGGCTGGCATGATTTTTAATACTCTGAGGGCTAAAGGGCAAGTTACAACACCTGTTCTGAGCGCTCATCCTCTGCTGGCAGAAGTAAAACATTTAGAAAGCGATAACAAATAACCATGATACAAAGCAATATATGGAAGTGCCCCTGAGTGGCAGCCGAGTTAGAGAAATACAGTTGAAGGATCAGCAGAATGTTGCTGGTGGCCCTTGAAGCCGGACCCTGCTGCCTCCTGCAATCGTACGCCATAGAACAGTGCTGATTACAGACTCTTCAGGGCCTGTGCTAATCAGGAAGCGGCTCAGCCTCTGTAGGCCCCTCCAGCTTCTTCATCAGTAAATGAAGACAAAATCTATTACCTTACAGGGCTGTAGGAGAGAATGAAAAGAGGTACCATATTTGAAAGTTCATAGTTGGAAGGCATTCAGGTTTATGATGCCATTACTAATCTACTCCATACTTCCACCTTTCTCCCTGGTACCACATCACTTCTGTTTAACGCATGTCAGCTCTCAAATACTGTCAGCCTTTCTACTGTCTCATCTCCCTTCACTGGAGTGGCTCTGAGCTTGGGCATATGTCAGATCTTTGAAGGCACTGTCGTCATGTTTACTTTTGCATTACGGCCTGCTCTGAAGGGCAGTCTTGTCCATGGTTAAGAGGAAAGTCAACCGGGTTGGAAACAGGATTGCATCACCTATGGTGATATGAATGGAACAGGAAGCAAAGGACAAAAGAACTAACATCTTTGCAGCTTGGTATGTTCCTAATACTTCCCCTTCTCTCTCTTTATCTGCCTGTCTTAGTCCATTTTCTGCTGCTCTAACAGAATACTCAAGACTTGGTAATTTGTAATGAACAGAAATTTATTAGCTCACAGTTCTGGGAAGTCCAAAATCAGGGGGCTGGCATCTGGGAAGGACCTTCTTACTGCATCACCCTATAGCAGAAAGGCAAGACTGAGCGAGAGAGAGAGAAAGAGGGAGCCAAAGTTTTACTCTTATAAGGAACCTGCTCCCAAGATAAGAGCATTAGTTCATTCAAGAGGAAAGAGCCCTGGTGGTCCAATCACTTCTTAAAGGTCTCACCTTAATACTGTTACAATGGCAGCTACGTTTCCCACACATGCTTTTGGTAGGGGAGTGGTGCATATTCAAACCATAGCACTCTTTCTCTTTCTTCTTCTTCTTTTTTTTTGGATGGAGTCTTGCACCATCACCCAGGCTGGAATGCAATTGTGCAGTCTCGGCTCACTGCAACCTCTGCCTCCCGGGTTCAAGCGATTCTTCTGCCTCAGCCTCCCGAGCAGCTGGGACTACAGGGGCCCACCACCACACCCAGCTAACTTTTTTGTATTTTTATTTATTTATTTTTGTTTGTTTGTTTGAGACGGAGTCTGGTTCTGTCACCCAGGCTGGAGTGCAGTGGCACAATCTCGGCTCACTGCTACCTCCGCCTCCCAGGCTCATGGCATTCTCCTGCCTCAACCTCCTAAGCAGCTGGGACTACAGGCGCCCGCCACCATGCCCGGCTAATTTTTTTGTATTTTTAGTAGAGACAGGGTTTCACCGTATTCGCCAGGATGGTCTCGATCTCCTGACCTCGTGATCCGTCCTCCTCGGCCTCCCAAAGTGCTGGGATTACAGATGTGAGCCACCGCGCCCGGCTTTTTTTGTATTTTTAGTAGAGACGGGGTTTCACCATGTTGGCCAGGCTGGTCTGGAACTCCTGACCTAGTGATCCACCCACCTCGGCCTCCCAAAGTGCTGGGACTACAGGCGTGAGCCACCACGCCCGGCCTTTTCTTCTGTTATTTTGTAATTTAATACACTCATAACTGCATGAGACGTGTACAGTTTAACAGAGTTATAAAGCAAATACCCACATAATCACACTGTGAATCAAGAGACAGTTCACACCCAGCACTCTGGAAGGCCCTAGAAACCCCTTCCCAGTCTGTTGTGATCACATGTTTAATTTTATCAAGGCTTTTTCTGGACCTCTTGGTGTGCTCAGATAGCTTTTAAATCTGTGACTATGGGAAATTATATTCATTGGTTTTCTTATATTTAATCAACTTTGCCTTCTTGGTGTTTACCCAATTTGGCCCTTATTTATTTTGTTCTTACTATGTTGCTGGATTGGATTTGATGATACTTTGTTTTAGATTTCTGTATCAGATGAGATTAGTCTGTAATTTTTCTTTCTCATTGCTGTTTTTGCCATGTTTTAAGATCAAGGAGGTATTAACCTTATAAAATGAATTGACAAGTGTTACTTTCTGGAAAAAATTCTGAAAGATTTTTATAAGATTGGATGATTTGTTCCTTCAATATCTGGTAAAAATTGCTAACGAAGTTTCCTTTGTGGAAAAAAAATTAGTAATAATTCAATTCCTTTAATGGTTGTTGAAGTAGTCATAATTTCTGTTTCTTCTTGAGTCACTTTTTGTAAGTTATTTTTTTGTAGATGTATATACAATGTGTCCAGCACCGTTTGTTGAAAAGACTGTCCTTTCCCCAGTGATGACTGTGGCACCAACAAAGCAATCTATTTGTAGGCTCATGTGGATTAATTTCGGTCTCTCTTTGGCTCCATTAATCTAGTTAGTATCCTTGCACCAATGCCACACTCTCTGGATTACCATGGCTTTATAGTCTTAGAAGTCTTGAAATCAGGCAGTGTAGTGTCCCAATGTTGTTCTTCTTTTTAAAGGTTGTTTTAGCTAGTCTAAGATATTTGCATTTCCATATAAATTTTAGAATCACATTAAAATTTCTACAAAAAGGCTGCTGGAGCTGGGCCTGGTGGCATGTGTCTGAAGTCCCAGCTACTTGGGAGGCTTAGGCAGGAGGATGGGGTGAGCCCGGGAGGTCAAGGCTACAATGAGCCATGATCATGCCCCTGCACTCCAGCCTGGGTGATCCAACAAGACCCTGTCTCTCAAAAAAAAAAAAAAAAAAAGTCTGCTGGAATTTTGATTTGGATTGTATGAAATCTGCAGATCAGATATGAGGAGAATTGACACTTAACACTATTGAGTCTAGTTTTGTTAAATTATAATTTTGTGAGAATTTGTCCATTTCATCTAACTGCTTACATTAATTTATATCATAAGCCCTTTTATCAGTCTCTTTTAATGTGTGCAATATTCATCATGATACCTGCTTTTTTTCATTCCTCTATTAGCTACGTATGTGTTTGCTTTTTCCTTAATCAGTCTTTTGAGGTTTGTGGATATATTCGTTAAGGAGTTCTTGGTTTCTGAAAACAACAACAAAATGACAACAGGGTCCATTTTCGCAGTTTATTTCTCTGAATGAGGCTTTCTAACCAGCAGTAGCTTTCCTCCAAGTGACAGTTCAGGAACCCAGGCCATTTCTGTGGTTGACCTGGCCGTCCTCACCATGTGGTCTCCAGGACGGGTCCTTTGCCTCCACTATGCTGGGAAGGAGGACGGAGGACCACGCCAGCAGGATTTCGTGGGCCGGGGCCGAATTCACTCTTGCTCAATTTCATGGACTAGACCTGAGTCCAGGGACATGGTCGGTCTGTCAGGGAGAGCTGGACCAGCATCACGCCGTGTGCCTGGACATGGGAGGAGGCAGGTGTGTGCAGCTTCCCAGGGTGTTCTACCATGATTTTTATTCATCTTTTAAAAATCTGTTGGCTTTGTTGATCCTCTCTGTTATTTATTTATTTATTTATTTTGAGACGGAGTCTTGCTCTGTCGCCCAAACTGGAGTGCAGTGGCCAGATCTCAGCTTACTGCAAGCTCCGCCTTTAGGGTTCACGCCATTCTCCTGCCTCAGCCTCCCGAATAGCTGGGACTATAGATGCCCGCCACCTCGCCCAGCTAGTTTTTTGTATTTTTTAGTAGAGACAGGGTTTCACCAGGTTAGCCAGGATGGTCTTGATCTCCTGACCTTGTGATCCGCCCATCTCGGCCTCCCAAAGTGCTGGGATTACAGGCTTGAGACACCGCGCCCGGCCCTCTCTGTTATATGTTGAATTTCTTTTGTATTAATGTTGCTGTTAGCTTTGCTGTATTCCTTCTTTTACTTGGTTTAGCTTTATTTTCCATTTTTCTATCTTCTAACTTCTTTTAAAAAAATGCTTAGCAGGCTGGGTGCAGTGGCTCACGCTTGTAATCCTAGCACTTTGGGAGGCCAAGGTGGGCGGATCACCTGAGATCAGTTCAAGACCAACCTGGCCAACATGGTGAAACCCTGTCTCTACTAAAATACAAAAATTAGCCGGGCATTATGGCAGGTGCCTGTAATCCTAGCTACCTGGGAGTCTGAGGCAGGAGAATTGCTTAAACACGGGAGATGGTGGTTGCAGTGAGCTGAGATCACGCCATTGCACTACAGCCTGGCTGAGCAAGACTCTGTCTCAAATACAAAAAATGCTTAGCTTATTCATGCTGAGGCTTTCTAGTCTAGTATTTCAGGCTATAAATTGTTCCCTTAAATAATGTTTCATCTGCATCCCACTAATTTTCGGTTGTGGTATTTTTAAAATCATTTAGTTTAAACTATTACCTGCTTTCCATTGATACTCCTTTTTCAGTCTACTGGTTATTGTAAAGTGTTTCTTTGTTTCCAGATATTTAGGGATGATCCTCTGCTACTGATTTCTAGCTTAATTGCATCGGATCAGAAAACATATTCTGAATGATTCCAATCCTTTAAATTTGGTAAACATTACAGTATTTTCCTCTACTTGTTTAGAAATTATATGTCTGTTGGCCAGGCGCGGTGGCTCACGCCTGTAATCCCAGCACTCTGGGAGACTGAGGCAGGTGGATCACCTGAGATCAGGAGCTCCAGAGCAGCCTGGCCAACATGGTGAAACCCTGTCTCTACTAAAAATACAAAAAAAAAAAATTTAGCCAGGCGTGGTGGTAGGCGCCTGTAATCCCAGCTACTTGGGAGGCTGAGGCTGGAGAATTACTTGAACCCAGGAGGCGGAGGTTGCAGTGAGCGGAGATCATGCCATTGCACTCCAGCCTGAGCCACAAGAACAAAACTCCATCTCAAAAAAAAAAAAAAAAAAGAAATTATATGTCTGTCTGTATTCTTTAATATTGTCCAAGACTTACAATACACATATTTAGCTTATCGAATTATACAGTGAATAAACTCCTTTACCTTTCTCATGGGTAATATAATGGTCTCAGAACAGTTTGACCTCAGACCTTTACTGACTTCTGCAGTACTCTTCTCTTGTATTTCATATCTATGTTTTCTTTTTTAAATGGTCCTAGATATTATTGTTATTTTGTGTAGTCCATGTGCATATTTATTTAATCACTTATTAACTACTTCCCTTGCTATTCATTCTTTCTTCCATCTAGGATTGCTCTCCTTCTGTCTGAAATTCATCCTTTTGATTTGCCTCAGTGAGAGGCTACCGTGGGTGAATTTTCTCAGGTTTTTGTTTCTTAAATGTACTTACAGGTCGGGCATGGTGACTCAAACCTGTAATCCCAGCACTTTGGGAGGCCAAGGTGGGCGAATCATGAGGTCATGAGTTCGAGACTAGCCTGGCCAACATGGTAAAACCCCGTCTCTCCTAAAAATACAAAAAATTAGCCAGGCGTAGTGGAGGATGCCTGTAATCCCAGCTACTCAGGAGGCTGAGTCAGGAGAATCACTTGAACCCAGGAGGTGGAGGTTGCAGTGAGCTGAGATCGAGCCACTGCTTTCCAGCCCAGGTGACAGAATGAGACTCTGGCTTAAAAAAAAAAAAAAAAAAATACTTACTATGGAATGGTATTTTCTCTGCAAATATGCAATTCTGGTTTGGCTGCTACTTCCTTTTAGCGTATTGAGATTTCATTCTACTGTTTTCTGGCTTCTACTGATGCTGTTATCAGTCCAACTCTTTGCAAGTTAGACAGATAAGAGCATTTTTTCCTCCTCTGGCTGAATTTAAGATACCTCCACACCCTTCTTTGGAGTTTTTTGGTTTCACTGGTTTGTTTAGGGGTAGATTTCCCACTTTCCTTATTCAGCTTGAGATTTGTTGGACTTCTTAAATATATGAATGTCTTTTTTACAACATTGTCAGCCATTAATTCTTCAGATATTGTGTCTTTGTCATCTCTCCTCCTTTGAGAACTCCCGTTTAAGCTGATATTAAAACATCTCAGTTTATATCCTTCCTGTCTCTTCTCTTCCACAATTTTCATCATTTTGGTCAGGCACGGTGGCTCATGCCTGTAATCCCAGCACTGTGGGAGTCCAAGGCAGGTGGATCACTTGAGATCAGGAATTCGAGACTAGCCTGACCAACATGGTGAAACCCCGTCTCTACTAAAAATACAAAAATCATCCAGGTGTGGTGGCAGGTGCCTGTAGTCCCTGGTACTTGGGAGGCTGAGGCAGGAGAATTGCTTGAAACTGGGAGGCTATGGTTGCAGTGAGCCAAGATCACACAACTGCACTCTAGCCTGGGTGATAGAACGAGACTCCGTCTAAAAAAAAAAAAAAAATCCATCATTTTACCTTTCTGTGTTATATTTTGTAAATTTCTTTTAACCTATCTTATAATTCACTAAATTTCTCTTTAGCTGTGTCTGATTTGCCATTAAAGCTATCTGTTGAGTTTCTAAGCCTTTTATTGGAGTTTAAATTTTTAGGAATTTTAATTTTTAGGAGTTCTGTCTAGTTTCCTGTTCCCTATAGATACTTAACCTTGTCTTTTTTTAAAACATAGTAAACATATTTGTTTTCATTTCAGGTGCTTTGCATTTATTATCTCCTTTAATTCTCAGGGCCATGCAGTATCATTAGGTCTCTCAAAGAGGTAAGAACCCAGAGATGCTTGTCTGTGGGTCTGTTACTTCTTTTCTACCATCTTCCTTCAGCTTGAAGGAGAAGCTCTGAGAACCTGAGACCTCTGAGGCAGAGACAGGCTTTGATCCTTGCTTAGAATCTATAGTGAGTTTAGCTCTGCCTCACAGAGCCCTCTTCACAGCACACAGTGTAGAAAAGAGGCAGACTCGTTGATTATGGAACAGGAAGCTTTTATGGAACTATGATTTGTCTCTGACTCACCATGAGCTCCTTGAGGGCAAGGACTGTCTCCGATACATCCTTGTGACTGTAGTAACCAGGACAAGATTCAGCAGATATTTAGCGACTGCCTGATTCACTGTTCTGGGTATATAGCTGGGGTCCAAATATACATGTATATTAATAATTAATAAATGGCTAAAATAGCAATACAATTAAACTCATTTGAGCTGCATTTGCCTGTTGAATGTTTACCCAATATCTAGCTATGAACATTTAGATCACGGGTTGGCCAACTTCTGTGAAGGGCCAGATAATAAGTACCTTAGGCTCTGCTGACTGTGTGGCTATTCACAGCTACTCTACTCTGCCGTTGTAGCCTGTCTTAGTCAGCTCAGCTGCCATAACAACTAAATACCACAAACTGGGTGGTGTAAACAACAGAAATTTATTTGCTCACAGTTCTGAAAGCTGGAAATCCAAGATCTGCCGGCAGGGCTGGTTTCTAGCGAGGGCCCTTTCCCTGGCTTGCAGACGGCTGCCTTCTGATTGCATCCTCATGTGATGTTACTTCTGTGCATGCAGGTCCCTGGTGTCTCTTCTTACCAGGACACCAGTTCCATCAGATGAGGGCCTCATGCTTATGATCTCATACAACCTTCACGACCTCCTTAAAGGCTGTGTCTCCAAATGCAGTCACATTGGGTACTGGGGCTTTGACACAGGAGTTGGAGGAGGGGGTGCAATTCAGTCCATCGCAGAACTCAGAGCAGCCATCGATAACACACAGATGAAGGGGCATGGCTGTGTTCCAGTAAAACGTTACTTACAGAAACAGGTGGCAACTGGGACTACAGTGTGCCAACTGCTTTGTTTTTTTTTTTAATTTTATAGAGACAGGGTCTTGCTTGTTGCCTGGGCGCAAGTGATCCTCCTACCTCAGCTGGGATTACAGGCATGAGCTGCCGCACCAGCCCTTATGTTAGTATCTAAAGAGAATTGATGTAAATGTGGCAATGCTTATTTGAATACTATTTCTTCAGAGCACTCAGCCTTGACCTAGTGGTCTTGAGGCTCAGTAGGAAGAGTGTTTGTTGCTGCTCTCACAGGGCACTCAGCGCACTTCTGTGACTAGATGTGGAGAGTTCCCCTCACACAAGCAATTCTCCAGCAGACACTGCCTGGATGTCCAGTTTAACTCATTTCTGACACAACCTACCTGTAGTTAGCGACACATCTTACAGGTTAAAGAGCCCAGTCCCACAAGACTGCCCCCACTTCAGACCCAGTCACAAGCCCCAGATTGTGACCTGTGCTTCCACAGATTGTGACCTGTGCTTCTTACCAACTGGCTATAAATCAGGGTCCCATCGCCTCCCTTCTTGGGTTCAACAGTTTGCTGGGATGACTGTGACTCAGGCCTCACCAAGCCTGCGCCCCAAGTGTAAAACAAAGGTCACTGACCACAGCCCTTTCTCGTTCATGTACTTAGGAGCCCTTGCCCAAGAGCACACAGCTTACTGGCAGGCTGAGGACTGCAGCCAGGGTGGAGCCCACAGCCAGGGTGGAGCCCATTCCAGAGCCAGGTTAGCCCTCCTTGCCCCCAACAAACCACACACAGACCCCTGCTCGCCCCTGCACGTCTGTCCCTGGACCCCTCTCCTGGGCTCCCAGCTCCTTCTCCTCTTGGTGGCTGTGCAGGTTCTGCTGCCGTTCAGGGTGCAGCTCGGGTCACCCCTCCAGCAGCCACCCTCCCACACCTGGGGTCCGCAAGGGCTTCCCCATCCCCACCTTCTGAATGTCCATTTCCACACTCCCAGCAGAGGAGACTCTCCCTCAGAAAGGCGTTGATTTACTTCCCTGTTTATGGGACAGAGGCTTCCCAGGCAGCGGCTTGCAGGTCGGGGCCAGACACTCGAGTGTGGCTCGCAAAGCCCCTGCACCTGGTTCCTGCCTGCCTGTCCAGCCTTAATCTCACCTTTCCTGGTCATTCCCAGGACACTGTCCACTGGTGGTTTCATGCCAGGTTTCTCTTGCGAGCATGTCCTTAGCACCACGTATTCTGTCCACTGTACCTTCTCTTTCTGCTCATCTTCCCAAGAGAGCCTCTCCTGCCTGCCCTGGCTCACCTGGGAGGGGAGGTCCCATGAAACTGTATTACTCTCTGCCTCCCTGTCCGATCCCCCTCCTGTGCTGCCCTCTCTGGGGCCTCTTATCTCTACATCCTCATTACCTAGCACAGCACCTGGCACATAGTAGGTGTCCCGTAAACAATGTTTGAATGAATCATTGAATTATGGAGAATGAGTAAATGCCACCTGACTGTCAACTGCCTTGGCCTGTTTTCCAATCCTTTATCCTGCGCCTGCCATGACCCTTCTCTGCTTCGTTGGGGCGCGGTGCTGGGAGCCGAGCATGGCTGTAGGTGCGGGTGTGCTGAGGTGGTCTGAGCTGCTCCATGCGCCTCAGCCACGTGGCTGGGCAGGGTGGGAGGCAGGCAAGAAACTCTTCCCTACTTTGCCTTCGGGACAGTCCACAGAGCAAGAATGGAGTTGAACAAGGAGGAGAGCCCGAGTCTCTGTTTTGATTCATCAGATATGGTCCCAGTCCCCTGCCCCTTGAATCAGCCCAGCCAGAAGGGGCCTAAGGAGGCACTTGTCACTGCGGATGCCCAGACCGTCGTGGGTACAGCTGTCAGTGGGTATAGTTTCAGAAGTTTGAACCTGAACTTCTGATAGGGTTTCACGCGGTGGACATAGCACCAGTTTGCCATGGACAGGATTTCTTTCTGTAGAAGCTGTTTATTGACCTGAACTAAGTTTTCAGTGAACTAAACAGAAGCACAGAAGGAAGAGGGAAGACATTCGGGATGCGCTCGCCCATGTTCATGGGCCTCACCACTGCCTGACCACAGCCACTGCCTGCTGTTCACAAATACATGGTCAGGAGGGTGATGTTCACTACAGACAGGGGCCCTGGAGAACCTTCGATGTGAGGTTTCATCAAGAAGACAAGGACTGCTGAATGCGTTCTGAGCCCATGGGTTGCTAACTAAATCCAGTAGTCGCTTTGGGTCCTTTCTCAGTAAGCAAGCACGGAGACACCTGGACAGGAAGCCTGCCAAATGGGAGCAGTGCAGGCGAGGGTGTGGCCCTGCCACGGAGGCAGGACTGGGGCAGGGAAGGGTGGAGAGACTTTGTTGTTATTTCATATCCTTCCGCATTTTTGTTTGCTGCATAACAAAACATCTATTGCCTTTCTACTCTTTTAGAAAAGCAACTTTTTTTGGAAGGGAAAAACTAGTGAGACTCCTTAACGCTAGGAGTCAGGATTTTTCTGCTCCTTCTTCCTCTGTCCCTAGTCTGTGGCTCCTGGCGTGGCCTCTCCTCCTGTGGCGGGAGGTTGGGCAGTCCCCATCCTCTAGGCAATCTAGGCGTGGCCAGGCTTATGCAGTTGTTCAGGGGACATGCCCTCCTCCATTAGTTTCTTCTGTGGCTCCTCTCCTGGTTATTTTACAGAGATTACATCATGGATTTTTTTTTTCTTCATTGGCTTTATGTAGATTGAATTTACATACAGCAGAATTCACTTTGAACTGAACAGTTTGATGAGTTTGACACATGTATATAGTTGTGTGACTATTCCCACAATCACCAAAAGAACTTTTCTATTACTTAAAAAAGCCCTTGCTCTGCTCCCTACCTGGTGAGTCCCCCTCCCTGCCCAATGCCCACTGCTCCGCCACTCGCCACTCTGGGTTTCCCTTGGTTCTGGAGCCCTATGGAAATGAGATCGTGCAGTGTGTGGCCTTTGGTGTGTGGCTGCTTTCAGGTGGCACCATGCCTTCAGACCTCACCATGGTGTTGTGCGTGTGAGCAGCCCACTCCTTTTCCATGACCGAGGAGTGGCCCAGGGTTCCTTGCCATGTGTTTACCACGCACCAACCATGGGCGTTTGGGTTGTGACTGGTTTGTCTATTATGACTGCCTCTATTACGAGCATCTGCTTACAGATCTTTGTGTGAACATAGGTTTCACTTTTTTGGGTAAACATCTAGGAGCAGAATTGCTGGGTCACGTGGTAGTATGTTCCCACCAGCAGAGGGCAGGACTGCAGTCACTCTGTGTCCTGCCTCACTTGGTATCCTTAGCTTTTTGGGTTTCAGCAATTCTCATTGTGGTTTTCATGTCTATTTCCCTAATGACTATTGTTTCTGAGCATCACTTCATGTGCTTATTTGCCACCTGTACATCTTTTCTGTTTAAGTGTTGGTTCAAAATTTGGCCCATGCTTTTTATTGGGTTGTTCATCTTCTTATTACTGAGTTTGTTACATAGTCTAGATATGTCTAGATAAGAGTTTGTTACATAGTCTAGATATGATTCCCTGGCAGATACATATTTTTTCAAATCCTTTCTCCCAACTTGTGGCTTGCTTTCTCCTTAACAGTGTTTTCTAAACAGGAAGAGCCTTTAATTTGTGTGAAGTTCGATTTTCACTTTTTTCTTTCATGGTTTGAGCTTTTTGAATCTTTTGTGTTTAATCCAAGATCATGGAGCTTTTATTCTATATTTATTTATATGAGTGTTATGGTTTAGTCCTAACACTTAGGTGTATTATCTATTTTGAGTTAATTTTATGTATGGTGTGATGTGGGGGTTTTGGGGATTTGGTGGGGTTTATTTTTATTTTTACTTTTTGGTATTTTGTAGCTTTTGCATATGGTTATAGTTCCAGTATTATTTGTTGAAAAGACTATTATTCTTTTTGCATTAAATTGCCAGGTCTTGATTTTTAGATAGTCTTTTTGATTTTTTAATCTAAGGCACTGTACAACATGTGGAACCTCTTACATAAATGTTAATACATGAACTTTTGTTCTTTCTGTTGTAGTAGAATACTTGTAATGCTATATTCTTGTAAGTACTTACGTTATCTTGGAGGCATCCATGCTAGTGAATGGGAGGGTTTCTGTGTGGGGTAGACAGGGAGAGACCCCTATTTGTTGTGGTCCAAGTGGAAACCATTCTCCTGGCAGCAACAGCTCAGGGCTGCCACGCCATGTAACTGTTCTGAGCCCACAGCGTGTGGACTGCCTGCAGACCTGGGAAGGACATTGCCATGCACTGCAGTAGTCCACTATGTTCCGGGCACCTAGTTGAACCCTCCCAACAGCAATATGAGATGAGAATGGCTATCCCATTTTGCAGATGAAACGTGAGGCCCAGAGAGAATGGCTAACTGTACCACAGTGAGTAAGCTGCAGAGCGTGGAGCTGAGCCCATTTTCTATTTCCTCTACCAGTAATTTTCACATTTCTTGCTATATTAGTAATATTTCAGAACCACTGTCACTTATATTTGGCAAACAAAGAGGACCACGGCTGGCCTAGAAGGGCCAGGAAGAAGCAGGCCTCTGAGACCTGGGCTGCAGGCATCCTGAAGAGCAGGGTCTGTGTCTCGGAGCAGCATGGCCACACTGCTCACATCGAGGGTTCTCCAGTCGTTCTATGGCAGCTGAGTCTGCGTGGGAATAGTGAGCATCATCATCCAGGAGTGAGGATTAAATAAGGTAAAATGCCAGGCATGTGGTCGCTACTAAGTTATTGTTAGTCTGCCCGACTGGATCACCAGCCTGGGGAAGGGAAGGGAAGGGAACTAGTTCCTGTGAGGTTCAGTGAAAGAGGAATCTTAGGCCCCAGGCACCTGCAGTGAAAGCGTAAATGCTAGCTCCTGGTCCCCTAATGCTAGTGGAATAGTAACATTCCCCTTGCAGCACACTCCCTGTCTGTCAGTGGACGTGGTTTTGTTTTTTAACCAACAGCACACTCAGTAAAATGTACATGCCCTTGCCTCCCATGAAACAACGGACAAGCAGCATGTGGATAAGTGAAGGGCCAGGTCCTGGGTAGGCTGGAGCTGTTGGCTGCAGCTCTGGAAATGTTAGCGCCTCCTTGGGGACTCATGATGGGCCTGTGGATTCTGGGGTCTTGAGAGAATCCAGGCACCTGTGGCAGGCCCTGTGCTTCCACGGAGCTGAGCGGATTCATAGGTGCTTCCCACGCACAGTCTAGTCTGCCAGCGGTGAGCACTGCCCTACCAACACCAAGGTCTGGCTTCCAGGGGGTAATGTGGGGCCTAGCGGGACACCAGGGCCAACCTGGAGCAGTGCGAGGGCCACAAGCCCTGAGGGCAGAGGGTGTGGGTTTGAGTTCTGACCACTTCCGTTTGTGAGTTTGAAACTAAAAGAGGAAAGGATCCGGTATTTGTTCAATGCCCACTACTTGCCTGCATTTTACTCCTGCTGTTTGGTTGAACTCATAGAGACGCGTAATACTGTGTGCTCTCTTCCATCTCAAGATGAGGAAGCTGAGGTTCAGGCAGGTCAGGTCCCTGACCCACAGACACACGACTGGGTGGCGACTCTTCCAGAAAAGTCTTTTCATTTTTCTATAATACCATCTTGCTACTGATTCAGCACTGGGGGTGAGGGTAATACACAAAGCAATTGGGAAGGTCAAAAGAGGTAATGAACGTGAAGGCTGCAGATTGGCAATGTTGGGCAACAGAAACTATGTTTGCTTTTTAGGTGTAAGCAACAAAACGATCCTTCATATTAACACATGGTGAGGGTGCCAGAAGAAATATACAAGTACAGGCAGAATACAGGGTTATGTATGTGTGTGCTGAGATTAATATTGAAATTTGTAAATAGGAAAAATGCATTTTCTTTTCTATGTAGAGCAGTTTCCTGTTATCCACATTTCTTCCCTGTGCCTTGAGCACAAAGATGCCCCCAGGCTAGAGCCCTCTCTGCAGGAGCCCAACAGACCTGAATCTCTCCTGAGTGTGAGGGTAGAATGGTTGCAGCCAACCCTGTGCAGCAGGCTGACGATGTGCCAGGCACCGCCGCGTTCACACACACCATTTAAAATCCTGCACTTGGCCAGGCGCGGTGGCTCAAGCCTGTAATCCCAGCACTTTGGGAGGCCGAGACGGGCGGATCACGAGGTCAGGAGATCGAGACCATCCTGGCTAACATGGTGAAACCCCGTCTCTACTAAAAAATACAAAAAACTAGCCGGGCAAGGTGGCGGGCGCCTGTGGTCCCAGCTACTCGGGAGGCCGAGGCAGGAGAATGGCCTGAAACCAGGAGGCGGAGCTCGCAGTGAGCTGAGATCCGGCCACTGCACTCCAGCCTGGGTGACAGAGCAAGACTCCGTCTCAAAAAATAAAATAAATAAAATAAAATAAAATAGAATAGAATAGAATAGAATAGAATAGAATAGAATAGAATAGAATAGAATAAATATAAAATAAAATAAAATAAAATAAAATAAAATAAAATAAAATAAAAT
>NC_045444.1:12200156-12272275 GCF_002776525.5 Piliocolobus tephrosceles | reverse complement strand
ATAAAATAAAATAAAATAAAATAAAATAAAATAAAATAAAATAAAATAATCCTGCACTCAGGTCAGGCAGTGAAGAAGTAGGGAGCCTTCCACGGGGGGATCAGGGTGACTGAGCAGTATGTTGCTTCTCCAAGTCAGGGTGCCCCTATGGAGATGCGATTTGACCCTGCATGTTTCTGCATGTGCCTAATGCCAAGCACAGGGCCTGGCATGGAGCAGAGACTCAGCATGAGGCAGTGAACGAGTAAATTTTACAATGCAGAAAGGAGTACATCATAGTGAATCTGGACTGGGAGGGCTTCCCGAGGCAGCAGCACTGCTAGGTTCCCGAGAGGATGAGAGAGACAGGAAGGCCTGGGTTCACGGGGCCGGTGAAGTGCTCTGGGCAGACACACATTCAGGGTCCTGCGAGCAGCCAGGACACACCTGTGAGGAGAAGGCGGTGGGTGCGAACACAACAATGACAGGCAGATGAGAAGGCAGACTAAGTAAGCCCACACCTTTCTCAGGACTAAGCCAGGGTCACAAGCACTGGAAAGGAAGGCCCTGCAGCTCACACACTCGCACAGCTGGTGGAGCCAGTGACAGACGGATTGCAGTGTCTGTGGACAGCATTTGACGGCCTGGCTGCAGCACACCAGGGATTCAGTTTGACAGGGGGGCCCCAGGAAGGTCCCCAGCCCACTCCCAGACACAGGCATGCAGCTCATATTCCCAGCTTCTTGCCTACGCATGGAACTCTATTGTAGCATCAGTTTTGCATGTAGCCCCTCCAGCTCACAGCCAGCAAGCTCTTTGACACCTGGGAATGCCTGGCTTCTGCCACATCTCACTGCCTTCCTCTTCTGCTTCTAAGCATGTGATTACATCCAGCCCGGCCAGGGTCCTCTCTTGATTTTAATACCAGGAGGTGAAGGTCATGGGGGCCGAAATTCTGCCCACCTCAGTGCCTGTGCCTTCCCGTATCATGGGGGAATAAGAATTGATCACGAGCAATTGTAACACAGTCTAATGAATGCCGCAGACGAGTGAACACACAGCACTGTGCAGCGCTCAGGAGGCCTCCCTCGCTGAAGCCAGGGCAGTTTCCTGAGGAAGAATATCTAAGTTGAGCCTGAAATAATAAGCAGGACTGGGAAGGGGGACAGCCTGGGCAGAAGGGACAGCACGTGTGTCTGCTGTGCAGTGGTTTTGTACTCTTGACCTGTGGACTTCAGGGAGCCAGAGGGACAAGGGGCACTGGAAGGCAGACGAGAGAGCCACCAAAGGCTCTAAGCAGGTGAGAGGGAGCCTTTGGGAAGCTCATCTGATGATACTTATAATTAGAGTAAGGTGGGGCAGAGAATGGGTAATTCCTTCATGTAATTCCTTCCTGCACCCTGCACCCCTGCCAGATCTTGCCAGGGGAGTCCAGTTGAAGTCACTGTTCGCTGTTCCTATCCTGCTGAGAGTTTTCATCATGAGTGGGTGGTATTGGACTTTGTGAAATGGTTTTCTCCATCAGTTGATATGAACCTACTCTCTTTTTTTTCCTAGCTTGGTAATATGTTGCATTATCTTGACTGCTTTTCCAAAGTTGAACCAGCTTTGCATACCTGGAATAAATCCCACTTGGTTATGATATGTAATTCTTTTTATATATTGCTGAGCTTTATTTGCTAAGATTTTGTTGAGGATTTTTGTATCTAAGTTCATGAGAGGTATTAGTCTATAGTTTTCTTTTTTGGTACTTTCTTTGTTTTGATAACAAGGTAATATTGGTCTCAGGAAATAAGATGGGAAGTGTTCCCTCTTCTTCTTTTTTTCTGAATGTTTGGTAGAAATCTCCAGTGAAACTATCTGGACCTAAAGATCTTTTCCAGGAGCTTTAAAATAAAAATTTCCTTAATGGTTAAAGGACTATTGAGGTTATTTAATCTCGGCTGTATTTCGGTAGTTTGTGTCATTTTAGGAATTAGCTCATTTCTTCTGTGTTATTGAATATGTGAACATAATGGTGTTTGCAGTATTCCCTTTAATAATTGCAGGATGTATCCTGATATCCTGTTTCATGCTGGAAATTGGTTTTTATAGGTGTCTCATTTTATCTTTGTTGATCTTGCTGGATGTTAATCAGCTGGTTTTTGTTTCATTGAATTTTTCCATTGTCCTATTTCTAATTTCATTGATTTCTGTTTTTATATTTATTATTTTCTTCTCCTTGATTTGGGTTTATTTTGTTCTTGTTTTTCCTACTTTCTTTTTCTTCTTTTTTCTTTTTTTTTGAGACAGAGTCTCGCTGTGTTGCCCAGGCTGGAGTGCAATGGTGCGGTCTCGGCTCACTGCAAGTTTCCCTCCCAGTTTCATGCCATTCTCCTGCCTGATCCTCCCAACTAGCTGGGACTACAGGTGCCCGCCACCATACCCAGCTAATTTTTTGTTATTTTTCCTACTTTCTTAAAGTAGTAATTGAGATTATAGATTTAAGACTTTTCCTCTGTTATAATCTAGTGCTATAAATTTCCCTCTAAGCACAGCCTTAGCTTTACATATGTTGCATTTTAATTTTCATTCAATTCTGTGTATTTTTAAAACTTTCCTTGAGACTTCCTCTTTGAACTATGAAAAATATGTTATTTAATTTCCAACTGTTAGAGCATTTTCTTGTTTTTCTGTTACTGATTTCCTATTTGATTCTAATACAATCAGAGAACACACTATGGTATCAGTTGTGTTAAATTTGTTGAGGTTTGTTTTGTGACCCAGGGGATTTATTTCTGTGAATGCTTCACGGACGTTAAAAAAATGTATATTCTGTTGATGTTGAGTGGGCTGTTCTATAAATGTCAATTAGATCCACTTAGTAGATTATGTTATTTAGTTGTTCTCTGTGTTTGCTAATAATCTGTCTAGTAGTCCTATCAATTGCTGATGGTCCCCAACTGTAACTGTGGGTTTTTCTATTTCTTTTTTGAGCTCCATCCATTTTTGTTTTATGTAGTTTGAAGCTCTTGTTTGGTGTATACATATTTTTAAGATTGTTAGATCTTTCTGTTAGATTGATTCTTTTCTCATTAGATTTCATTGTTTGCCCCTGGTAATTTTGTTTGTTTGTTAGTTTGAAGGTCGCCTGGTCTTCCTGCCACTCCTGCTATTTAAAAAGAAATTAATGTTAGCATGATATATCTTTTTCCATCTCTTAACTTTTAACCTGTGTTAAAAATTTTAAGCTCTGTTTGAAATGAGCTTTTTGCTAGACAGCATAAAGTTAGATCATGTTTTTTTGATCCAGTATGCCAATCTATCTTTCAATGGTGTATTTAGAGATTACTCCCATTTAAAACTATTATTGATATGTTAGAACTTAAGCCTGCTACTTTCTTATTTGTTTTCTGTTTGTCTCCTCTGTTTTGTTTTTTGTTCCTGTGTTTCTCTTTTCTTGCCTTCCTGACGATTACTTGAAGGATTTAATTTTGTAGGATTTAATCTTACTTATCCTGTTTTTGAGTATATATGTTTATGTAGTTTTCTTAGTGGTTGTTTTGGGTATTACAATGTATACATGTGACTAATAACCACCTCCTGATATAGACATTTTATTGCTTCTCCTGGAGCATTGAAGCCTTATTTCCATTAGCTCCCTTTATCATACTTTTTTTTTTTTTTTTTTTTTTTTTTGAGATGGAGTCTCGCTCTGTCACCCAGGCTGGAGTGCAATGGCAAGGTCTCAGCTCACTGCAACCTCTGCCTCCTGGGTTCAAGCGATTCTGCTGCCTCAGCCTCACAAGGACTGAGACTACAGGTGTGTGCCACCACACCCAGCTAATTTTGGTATTTTTCGTAGAAAATATTTCACTATGTTGGCCAGGCTAGTCTTGAGCTCCTGACCTCATGATGCACCCGCCTCTGCCTCCCAGAGTGCTGGGATTACAGGTGTGAAGCAACATGCCCAGCCTCGTCCTCTTTTAAAATATAATTGTTTTCAGTGTTCCCTCTGTGTAGACTGAGAACTGGCACAAACCATGTTATAATTTTTGCTTCAACCATCAACTATGCTTTAAGAAACTCACCAAGACAGGACAGTGTGTTACACTCATTTCATTTTGCCTGTTCTATGTTCTTTCCTTTCTGAAGTTCCAGGTCTTCTCCCATAATTCCTTTCTTCCTGTTGGAGGGTTGCCTTGGCCACTCTTTGAGAGTAGGTCTTCTCACCACAAATTCCTTTAGTTTTCCTTCATCTGAGATAATGTTGATTTCCCCTTCATCACTGACGATTCGTTTCACTGTATATTGAATTCAAAACTGAATGTTCTTTTTACAGCACTTGAAAAATGTACCACTTTCTTCTGACTTTTGTGGTTTCAGATGAGAAAAGCTGTCATTTGAATGGCTGGTCCTCAGTAGGTAATGCCTTGTTTCTCTCTGGTTGCTCCTAAGATTTTTTTCTGGCCGGACGTGGTGGCTCACCCCTGTAATCCCAGCAGTTTGGAAGGCCAAGGAGAGTGGATCATGAGGTTAGGAGTTCAAGACCTGCCTGGCCAAGATGATGAAACCTCATCTCTACTAAAAGTACAACAATTAGCCGGGTTATCTCAACTACTTGGGAGGCTGAGGCAGGAGAATCGCTTGAACTCCAGGGGGGCGGAGGTTACAGTGAGCCAATTTCACACCACTCCACTCCAGCCTGGGCAGCAAAAGTGACACTCTGTCTTAGAAAAAAAAAAATTTAAAAAAATATATTTTTCTTTGATTTTAATTTTCAGAAACTTAATTATGATGTATTTTGGCAAGAATTTCTTTGGGTTTATCTTACTTAGAGTTCATTCGGCTTTTTGAATCTATGGTCTATGTCCTTTTCTAGATTTTGGGAGAATTCAGCCACTGTTTGTTGAGTACCTGTTTCAGTCCTTCCCCCTTTCTCCTCCGCTTTAAATGTCCCTGAGGCTGTGATCATTTTTTTCGGTCTGTTTTCTCTCTGGTATTCAGAAATCATTGGCTTGTCCTTAAGGTCACTGATTGTGTCTTCTGTGCCCTCCATTCTGCTGTCAAATCTATTCATTCAGTTTTGTTTCCATCATCATGCTTTTCAATTCTATGATTTCTGTTTGCTTCTTTTTTATAATGTCTTTTTTGAAGCTTTGTATTTTTTCATTTGTTTCAAGGATATTGATAATTACTTATTGAAGCGGTTTTCTGGTGGCTGCTTCAAAATCTTTGTCAGGTTGTTCTTTGGTTCTTCTCAGTGTTGGGATCAATGGATTATTTTCTCTCATTCAGGTTGTGATTTTGATGATTTTGGGTGTGACGAGTGATTTTTAGTTATAGTGTAGACATTCTGGATCTTATGTTAAAAGACTCTTGACCCTATTTAGATCTTATATTATAGCAAGCATTTACCCTATTTAGATTTAGCATGTAGCTCTAGTCTATTTTGTTGGCTACAATTCCAGTGACAGTTTAGTTTTCTGAGCATTTGCAATGCTATCCTGGTAGGCTTCTTTCTTCTGCTTGGGCCTTCTTTTGATCTCTGTTGGTGATGTCAGCAGGGAATCCTGACCCAGAGGATAGAGAGCACTTTCCCTGGCCTGTTCTCCAACTACCCAGTGCTGGTGGGCTTCCCACTCTATGTGTCTCTGCCACTGCCACTCTTGATCTCTTGACCTCGTGATCCACCTGCCTTGGCCTCCCAAAGTGCTGGGATTACAGGCATGAGCCACCACACCCGGCTGACTTTTTTTTAAGATCTAAGCTATACATGTACAGATTGGTTACATGTTGCATGATGCTGAGGTTTGGGCTTCTACTGATTCTGTTGCCCAAGTAGCGAACATGGTACCCAATAGGTAGTTTTCAACCCTTGCTCCCCCCCCCAAGTGTTTATTATTCTCATGATTGTGCCTGTGTGTACCTAATGTTTAGCTCCCACTTATAAGTGAGAACATGAAATATTCTGTTTTCTGTTTCTGCATTAATTCACTTAGGATCATGGCATCTAGCTCCATCCATGTACTGCAAAAGATTTGATTTTGTTCTTTTTTATGGCTGCATAGTTCTCCGTGGCTTTTATGTACCACATTTTCTTTATCCAGTCCACCACTGGTGGGCACCTAGGTTGATTCCATGTCTTTGCTATTGTGAATAGCACTACATAGAAGTACAGGTGTCTTTTTGATATAATAATTTATTTTCCTTTGGGTAGATAACCTGCAATGAGATACCTGGGTCAAATGGTGGTCTGTTTTTAGTTGTTTGAGAAATCTCCAAACTGCTCTGCACAGGGGCTGAACTCATTTGCATTCCCACCACAGTGCGTAAGAGCTCCCTTTTCTCCACGGCCCCACCAGCAAGTGTTATTCCTGGATGCTTTAGGAACAGCCGTCCTGACTGGTGCATCTCTCTGCTGTCTTGGTGTTGGCCTCTGTTGATTGCCTTCTGTCATCCAAATAGAGATTTTTCTGCTTCTTGATTTGAGGAGTAATTTTCTATTTATTCTGCACAGTGTGGGTGTTATATTATGGGGCTCAGGACCTTATATGTAAGTATTGAGACGTAGTGGGCCTCTTCTGACCCTGCTCTGGGGGGAGGGGAGCACCACCTCATTACTGCCAGATGGGGCTAGAAGTGCAGGTTCCCCACTGATGAAATAGAAGTTGTCACTTGAAGAGGAAAAAGGACTCCATCCATTTGATATGACAGCGAGGAATACTGACCATCAGGATCCAAACATTGAGATTCTTCTGTACGTCAGAACTTGTACCTAAACTTTGTAGGGACTGCAAAGAAGTGATTGCCATGGCCCCTTCTGGAGCTAGTGGTTTGTTGGAATTCCTGACAGAATGACCTGCAATTTATATGTATATAAAAGGAAGCCCAACTTTTTTCTAAGTATTTTTAAATTGTGAAGATAATTTAACTGCTTTATGTGGCAATTAGAGGAGAGGAACAATTTTGACTATAACAAAAACACTGGCCAGGCATGGTGGCTCATGCCTGTAATCCCAGCACTTTGCGGGGCCAAGGTGGGTGGATCACTTGAGGCCAAGAATTTGAGACCAGCTTGGCCAACATGGCGAAACCCTGTCTCTACTAAAAATACAAACATTAGCCAGCCGTGGTGGCACTTGCCTGTAATTCCAGCTACTGGGGAGGCTGAGGCATGAGAATCGCTTGAACGTGGGAGGCAGAGGTTGCAGTGAGCTGAGATCCAGTCACTGCACTCCAGCCTAGGAGACAGAGCAAGACTCTGTCTCAAACACACAAATAAAAAGTTTTATGTATTGTTTCTTTATTTCAATTTTTTTTTTTTTTTTTTTTTAACGGAGTGTCGCTCTGTCGCCCAGGCTCGAGTGCAGTGGCCAGATCTCAGCTCACTGCAAGCTCTGCCTCCCAGGTTCCTGCCATTCTCCTGCCTCAGCCTCCTGAGTAGCTGGGACTACAGGCACCCGCCACCGTGCCCGGCTAGTTTTTTTTTTTTTGTATTTTTTAGTAGAGATGGGGTTTCACCGTGTTATCCAGGATGGTCTCGATCTCCTGACCTCGTGATCCGCCCATCTCGGCCTCCCAAAGTGCTGGGATTACAGGCTTGAGCCACCGCGCCTGGGCTATTTCAATGTTTTTTAATATTGCTGTAAATACTCTTTAATTATAGAATACACAAAATTATCTGTCGCACATTCTATATTTTCTTTTCTAAGTAGCCCTTATAAATTAAGATTTTAATGGCTGTTTAATTTTCCATTTTGTATATATAGTTTAATTTGCTGAATCATTTTCCTAGTGTTGAGCACAAGTCATTTATCCTTTCTTTTTTTTTTTCTTGCAAAGAACACTTCAATGAACATGTCACATTGCTGAATCTTTGCTTAAGTTAGAATCTCCCAAGTGAGATTACCTGGTCAGTGTATGACTTTTTAATGACTATCATAATTTAGCATTCATGAGTACATCTTCCCTGCAGGAACTCTTACTGTGGATTTCTCATGGTGACTCTCTGTTTGCCTCAGTTTTTCAGTATTTATTCATTGGAATTCTTCTGTAAGGAAGAGTTTTCTTTTCTCCCCCATTTTGCATTTAGAGCAGCACCCTCTTTTCCACTGTTTTATTTTCTGCAGTTTCTGTCACCCAATGTCAACCCTGGTCCTAAAACAGATGAGTATAATACAGTAAGATATTTTGAGAGGGATAGAAAGAGACCACAGTCACATAATTGTTATTATAGGATATTATAATTACTCTTTATCACTAGTTATTTTATTCGTGTCTTACTGTACCTAATCTATAAATGAAACTTTATCATAGGTATATATGTATGTACAGGAAATGTAGTGTATATAGGATTCAATATTATCTGCAGTTTCAGGCACTCACTGGGGGTCTTGGAACACATCCCCCACAGATAAGAGGGGACTACTGTATTCAGTCACTTATTTGTATCAGTATAGGTTTATAGGCAATTACTTTCTTCTTTGGATTATAATCCAATCCTATGGTTATTTATGCTGTTACCCAGACTGTTCGCTTACTAGCTGTCAAGAACTCTTTTCAGTCGGCTTCCGTGCCCTTCAGGAGCTCCCATCCTTATTTTTAATTCTTGAACACTGCTGTATTTTTTGGCACCACAGTGTGCTCCAGGCTCACCTTCTGTTTCCCCTTGCCCAGTCCTGGCATCAGCCACTTCTTCCAGGAGAACCTGGGTTCTTTTATAGAATGGTATTTAGAAACCAAGATTTGGGTTCGAAGTGTGTTCATAGCCGCTGTGATGACACTGATTTTAGCTCTCTCTGCAGACAGGGCAGATAAACATATGTTGCATATATTAATCCATATATATACACATATTTATGTTGTTTCATTATCTACCTATTGGTCTGTGTGTGTGAAAGCATTTGTGCAGGGATTTGTATACAAATATAAAAATGTGTGTACTTTCAAGTGTGAGTTACCTGATATCTGTTATCTCCAACTTCAACCCAGCACCACAGGATTCATTCTAGCCTTAATCCTTTATTTGTAACTTCTTTTTCAGATGGTAAGAAACCTGGTTCTCATGATCCACAAGGTTTTTAGAGACCTGACTGGTCAACATGTAAAATCGTTTCAGATTGCTAACGTAGAACTCTGTGAGAAATGTAGCAACTCAAGTGCTGTGTGTGTATAAAGTCCTTTTTGTCTTTAGCCTCTCAGTATCCAGTCGACACATCATTCTCTGAAGTCACTTAGGTCAGCTCCTTTATTTCCTACCCTTCTCAGCATGGCTACATCATTAATTTGGAGTGCAACTGGAGTCGTTTGTCACAGTCTATAGTCCATCTTGGGTTCCCCTAATGTTCTGGTGTGGGTGTGGGTATGGGTGGGTTTAATTTGTATTCAGTAAAATGTACTCCTGGTGGTATGTAGTTCAGTAGATTTTAGTAAGTTTATACCACAGAGCAGTTTGATCACTTAAAAATTTCCCTCATGTTGCCCTTTAGTAGTCAAATCATTCTCCAGTTCCCAGTCCCCAGCCCTTGGAAACCCTTGATCTGTTTACCATCCCTGTAGCTTTGCCTTTTCCAAAATGCCATATAAATGGATCATATGATATGCAGCCTTTTGAGTTTGGCTTCTTTCACTTAGCAAAATGCACTTATGGTCCTTCCAAGTTACTTTGTCCTTTATTTATTTATATTTATTTATTTATTTGAGACGGTCTCACTCTGTCGCCCAGGCTGGAGTGCAGAGGCGTGATCTTGGCTCACTGCAAGCTCCGCCTCCCGGTTTCACGCCATTCTCCTGCCTCAGCCTCCCCAGTAGCTGGGACTACAGGCACCCACCACCATGCCCGGCTAATTGTTTTTGTATTTTTAGTAGAGACGGGGTTTCACCGTGTTGGCCAGGATGGTCTTGATCTCCTGACCTCGTGATCCACCTGCCTCGGCCTCCCAAAGTGCTGGGATTACAGGCGGGAGTCACTGCACCTGGTTTGTCCCTTTTTATTGCTGAGTTGTATTACTGCATGGACGCATGGTTAATTTGTTTCTCCAACTATTGAAGGATATCTGGGTTGTTTTCTGTTTGTGGAGATTATGACAGTGTTCTAGCTATAAAAATGTATATATTGAGGCCAGGCGCGGTGACCCATGCCTGTAATCCCAGCACTTTGGGAGGCCAAGGTGGGCAGATCACGAGGTCAGGAGATCGAGACCATCTTGGCTAACATGGCGAAACCCCGTCTCTACTAAAAGTACAAAAAATTAGCCAGGCGTGATGGCATGTGCCTATAGTCCTAGCTACTCGGGAGGCTGAGGCAGGAGAATTGCCTGAACCTGGGAGGGCAGAGGTTACAGTGAGCCAAGATCGTGCCACTGCACTCCAGCCTGGGACACAGAGCAAGACTCGGTCTCCAAAAAAAAAAAAAAAAAAAATTACATACTGGCTTTTGTGTGACTATCATTTTTCAATTCACTTTGGTAGGTATCTAAAAGTGGGTTTGCTTGGTCATATGTTTAGTTTTATGATAAACTTCCTATCCATGAGCATGGAATGTTTTTCCATTTGTTTGTGCCATCTCTGATTTTTTTCAGCAGTATTTTGTAATTCTCATTGTAGAGATCTTTTGTCTCCCAGGTTAGCTGTATTCCTAGGTATTATATTCTTTTTGTGGTGTTTTGAATGGGATCACATTCTTTGATCCCATTTGATTTGACTCTCAGTTTAGACATTGTCAGTTTATAGAAATGCTACTGGTTTTTCTACATTGATTTTGCATGCTGAAACTTTGCTGAAGTTGTTTATCAGTTCTAAGAGCCTTTGGGCAGAGACTGTGGGATTTTCTAGGCATAAGAATCACGTCATCTGGCTGGGCGCGGTGGCTCGCGCCTGTAATCCCAGCACTTTGGGAGGCCGAGGCGGGCGGATCACGAGGTCAGGAGATCGAGACCGCCTGGCTAACATGGTGAAACCCCGTCTGTACTAAAAATACAAAAACAATTAGCCAGGCATGGTGGTGGGCGCCTGTAGTCCCAGCTACTAGGGAGGCTAAGACAGGAGAATGGCATGAACCCGGGAGGCGGAGCTTGCTGTGAGCTGAGATCGCCGCACTGCACTCCAGCCTGGGCAAAAGAGCCAGACTCCCATCTCAAAAAAGAAAAAATAAAAACGAATCACGTCATCTATGAAGAGAGAAAGTTTACCTTCCTATTTGGATCCCATTTATTTATTTCTCTTGCCTGACAGCTCTGGCCAGGACTTCCAACACCACGGGTCTATGTTACATGATCCTCACCCTTCATGCTAGTATTGCTATCAATTACCACTGTTAGACGAAAATGGAAAACAGCAAGTTAGTCCCTGCAGATGAAATAAGTTAACATAGCGCCATAGCCTGGACTGCTCTTGTCCTAAAAGGAACATAGGAAGAAAAATCCTTATTTAGAGAAAGTGCAGCTGACCCTTTCAGAACGTGAGAAATCGTTCTGAGGAGCCGTCCAGTTGTGTAACTGGCTGTTTAGTTCCAGAAGTTCAGCACACTTATCCAGCATTCGGAATGAGTTCCTAAAGGAAGCTTTTAAAATGCTTTACAGTTTAAATATTTCATTCAGCTGTATGTTCTACAACAATTTTATGAGAACTTACCCTGGACTCTCAGCTGGCAATGTAGAGAGAGATGTTTCAGACCGATCTCTCCATCTGCAAGACTCTGAGCTCATTCTGATAGAGATGATGTGTGCATAAATGGACTTTCACCATAAAACCTTTTAGGCACTGTGAAGGACATCTATGTAGGGTACAGTGAGACCTGGAAGGAGCGAGTACGCAATTTTACAGCTAGGGGTAGGTTTGGAATAGGCATGTGAAGCTTCAGGGTGACCCAAGTCTACCCAGATGCATAGGCATTCATCAGCTGGAGGGGTCACCTGAGCAGAGGTACACAAGCCTGTGCAGGTGTGGCTGCCAGGGGCGGGAAGGGCTCAGTGCCGCGGCTGGGGCAGGAGAGGTGAGCTTGGAGAGTAAGACCCAGACCAGAGCAGGGCTTCACGAAGTCTGGACGTTACCCTGAGGTCGGAGGACAATAAGCAAATAAACAGTCAGCAGAGGGATGTGCGCAGTTTCAGGTTTTGTTTTAGAAACTCACAGTCCCCAGTGTGAGCAGGGCTTAGAGGAGACAAAGGTCAGGACGCTGGGGCTCTCTGCTACATCCAGGCAGAGGCGGGGGACTTCAGCAAAGGTAGGGAGGTAAGAATGGGGGTTGGTGGAGATAAAAACGATGCTACACAGTTAGGATCATTTAATGAATAGTCAACACATTTGTAGTGAATGTTTACTATGTGTCGGATCATATCAGGGACTGGGGAAACTGGTGAGCAGAAACATCCAAAATCCCTGCCCTCGCGTAGCTTCTGTTTTAGTAGAATCAATAGATACAAATTAGAAGTGGGAAAAGATGGAAAAGGAGGGATAGGAGATGACTTTCCATGTTTCTAGACTTCCCATGTTTCTAGTCACTATAGTAGCACTCCTCAGAATTCACGCCAGCAGAGGAGTGGGTTTGTGAGGGGGAAAGATCTCGACCTCCTTCTTGTGCGTATCTGTGCTATACGTGGTCTGGCCCAGGAGGGGGACGACACTGGAGACAAAGGCTTGGGAGTCATCTTCATGTCGCGCAGTTGAGACTGTGAGGGTGGGGGAGTTGATCAGGGGAGGGCAAGTGAGTTGGGAAGGGAAGGAGAACGATGACACCAGCATTCAGGGGAGACCAAGAAATGGAGACAGAAGCCACCATCCAGGAAATAAAACCAGGAGGAAAAGGTCTGCTGAAACCCTAAGAGGAGAGTTTCAGGAAGGAGATACACTGGAGTCAAGAAGAATGTTGGTCTGTATGTTCCCTGTGGCTGCCATAACAAATTTCCATAAACTCTGACTCCAAACAACACACGTTTATCATCTTACAGGAAGTCCAGCACATGGCTCGCTGGGCTGAAATCCAGGCATCGTGGGGCTGGTTCCTTCTGCAGGCTCTAGGGAGGATGGATGGGTGCCTTTCCAGCCCCTGGGCATGTTCCTACCCACATTCCTCGGCTTTCATCCCTTCCTGGAATCTCTCCAGCTTCTGCTCCCATCATCACATCTTCTACGCTGACTCTCTGGCCTCGGTTTTCCTTTGTAAGGAGCCATCCAGACAATCCAGGATAATTTCATCCTCAAGATCCTTTGCATAATCACATGTGCAAAATCCTTTTTGCCATAATAGGTAACATTCACAGGTTCTAGGGATTAGAGCATGAATATGTTTGTTGGAGTTGGGCGGGGAGGGGGGCATTATTCTTCCTACTGTAGTCTGGGAGAAACAATAGGAAAAATCTTAGTGACCTTAGGTTGGGAAAAGTTTAATTCAACACACAAAATTGACCTACAAAAACCAATGAACTGGACTTCATCAAAATAAAAACGTTTTTGGCCGGGCACGGTGGCTCATGCCTGTAATCCCAGCAATTTGGGAGGCTGAGGCAGGCGGATCATGAGGTCAGGAATTTGAGACCAGCCTGGCCAACATAGTGAAACCTTGTCTCTACTAAAAATATAAAAAATTAGCCAGGCATGGTGGCGGGCGCCCGTCATCCCAGCTACTTGGGAGGCTGAGGCAGGAGAATCACTTGAACCTGGGAGGCGGAGTTTGCAGTGAGCTGAGATTGTGCCACTGCACTCCAGCCTGGACGACAGTGTGAGATTCCATCTAAAAAATAATAATAAAATAAAATAAAAATGTTTTGCTTTTTAAAAGACCTTGGTAATAAAATGAAAAGGCAAGCCATAGACTGGAAGAAACTATTTGGAAAACATATATCTGACAAAAGACTTGTATAAGATATACAAAGAAGCCTTAAAACTCAATAGTAAGAACACAGCCCAGTTTTTAAAAATGGGCAAAAGACGTGAAGATACATCACCAAAACAGATGTATAGATGGAGAAAACGTGAAAAGATGCTCAACATCATATGCCCTGAGGGAAGTGCACATCCAGATCGCAAGGAGATACTGCTTCACAGTCACTGGGAGGGGTAACAGGAACAAGGCTGGTGGTACCAGGTGCTGGGGAGGCTGTGGAGCAGCGGGACCTCAGACATTGTGGGGAGTGAGGAAGGGAATGGAGAGCAGGTTCTTGAGCAGTTGAACACATGCCCCGACCCTGTGTGTGTGGTACAGCAGCATCCCACTCCTCGGTATGTATCCAGGAGAAATGAAAGCTCGTGTCTGTATAAACACCTGTACATGGATGTTCACTGCAGCTTTCTGTGAGAAGCCGGAAATTGGGAACAACCCAAATGTCCATCAGTGGGTGAAGAGAGAACAAATTGCCTTATAGCCGTACTGTGGAACACGGGTCAGCAATAGAAGGAATGGATTCCTGACACATGCAACAACACGGGTGCATTTCAGAATAATCATGCCAAGCGGGAAAGGCCAGATGCAAAGAATACATACAGCATGGGTCCATTTATATGAAATTCTAGAAAAGGCAAAAAGCAGATAAAGGTTGCCTGGGGAAGGAGAGGGTGTTGAGGGAGGAGTGAGGAGAGGCAGAAGGGAGAGAGATCAATGGTCGTCATATTGATGGTGGTCATGGTTTCACAGATGTGTGTCAAAACTTTACTTGTACACTTGAAATATATGTGGCTTTTTAATGACAATTATACATCAATAAAGTTGTAAAAAAGTAAATAGTATTAAAAACAAAAGAAAACAAAGAACCTTGAATTTGGCAGTGTCACAGGCTCCTCTGCTGGCTGCTTCAGGGCTCGGCGGGGTGGCAGCCAGACTGCGGGAGCAGTGTCCAGAACTTCTGATTCCAGAATCACGGCTCACTACACATTTCCCAAAAAGCTCCTCACAACAAAAGCTAAACCTAGAAGTAAAACACGTCATCCTAAACAATCTTTAGTTGAGTTCACACACACACAAGAAATTCCCAGGACGAGAAAAGAAGGGAGAGTTCAAAAAGTATGGAATTCAGTGGGAGGTAGAACCCCAGAGAGAGCGGCAATCACAGAAACGCTCATGAGCCACACGCTGGTTAAAAGTGACTGAGGCCGGGCGCGGTGGCTCACACCTGTAATCCCAGCACTTTGGGAGGCCGAGGCAGGCGGACCATCCTGTCTAACACGGTGAAACCCCGTCTCTACTAAAAATACAAAAAATTAGCCAGGCATGATGGTGGGTGCCTATAGTCCCAGCTTCTCGGGAGGCTGAGGCAGGAGAAGGGTGTAAGTAAACACGGGAGGCGGAGCTTGCAGTGAGCCTAGATCATGCCACTGCACTCCAGCCTGGGTAACAAAGAGAGACTCTGTCTCAAAAAAAAAAAAAGTGACTGAAAGCAGGGCCTTTGAGGGGGTGGGCGGGAGACTACAGGAGGGATAGCATTAGGAGAAATACCTAACATAGATGACAGGTTGATGGGTGCAGCAAACTACCATGGCATGTGTATACCTATGGAACAAAACTGCCCATTCTGCACATGTATCCTCAGAACTTAAGGTGTAATAATAAAAAAAGGTATAATAATAAGAAAGACTGAATTTGGAAAGTCCAGCTATATGTTAGTTATGAAAAGCACACCTAAGGAACATTGAGAGATTGAAAATAAAAGAATGGAAAAAATACATGGTTGGCAAAGACTAACCAAAAGAATGCCAGTGTGGGTGTATTAGTATCAGAGGATGGCCTTTAAAGGAAAAGTCTTTCTTAGGGATAAGAAAGTATAAGCCATTATTACCATTGGTAATAAAGAAGTGACTCACAGGAATGATTCTGAACTTGTTTATGCACCTGCTCACATAAGGCTAAACTGTAACAATTAAAAGAGGAACTTGACAAATCCACTAGGATAGTGGGAGGTTTCCACACACTTCTCCTAATCACAGAGGAAAAACTAGTAAGACTACTGAGGATTTAAACAGTCAACAAGGCTGATCTAATGATCCCTTAACGCTGCACCGACCCATTAGAGAATTCACCATCCTTTCCAACAGCCATGGCTCATCTCCAACGTAGGACCGTGTACTACGTCATAAAGCCAGTCTCAACTAACTTCAAAAAATCAGTATCACACAGACGACTGTTCGATGGCAGTGTCATTACATAGAAATCAGAAACAAAAAGATAACTAACATACTTCTAAAGCCACAGGTCAAAGAGGAAATTATAATGAGGTTATTTAAAAAATTAGAATTGTCAAGATAATGGACATACCACCGATTAAACCTAGTGGTTTTTAGAAGGGACACGGTGTCCTCACATACTAATATTCTCTAAAAAGTGAATGAGCCATAAGGAAGTGTGCAGATTAAATGTAAGCCACGTTACTGAGGAGTTTGCGGAGGGCAGAGGAGAGCCCGGGAGAGGCTAACTCCACTGGAGGTTTGGGCCAATGTCAGGGCAGCGGGCAGGGAAGCGGTGAGGTCAGGAGGAGGAGGTGGGATGTGGGGCCTGCCCGTCAACACCATCCTCCCCTCCTGATAGGCTGGTAGTCAGCAGTTCCCCCCGCTGTGGAACACTCCTGCAGCTGTTTCTTACAGGAGACAGGCTCAACATCTTGCCCTAAAGCCTCATCTAGTTATAGAATAAGACAGTCAGGAAGTGCCAGGCCTGTGGCCAAATGGAGCCTGCCTGCTTCAGACTTTCAAATTTAACCCACTCCCACCCCTGTAAAAACCCTGAGCCTCCGCAGAAAGAATACTTGTTTGCTCCAGATTCCAACCCCAGGCCGTTCCCAGGACATAACCCTGGACTTACATCACTTTATGCTGAGAAATTATTTGGGGATCACTCCTGAATCAACTCAGGAAGTCTTTATAAGATTAGAATCTAATATTCAGTCAAATCAAATGTGGTTTCTAATGTACTCGTTAAATTTCAGCATCTGTACACTTCAATCAATCAAACCTGCTCTTCCAAGGCAGCTGCACAGACTGCACCAGCTCTGTTACCTGGAAGAGTTACCTTAGATTTTTTCCCCCAAAGGCTTTTGTTTTCATTGAGACTGAAGGAGGCCTCTTGCCAAAATACCTGGAATTCAGACAAAGGCTGGACCCTCCCCCCAGCGCAAGACGCCAGCCCCTGCCTCACAGGTAGTGTCCTGGGCAGTGATGCTGGGCAGGGAGGGTAGAAGCGAGCCGACTGGCTTTCTAGTCACCAGGGTCCTGATCGTTAGTCATTTGGAACTTGGGACTTGGGATTCTCTGTGTCTGCGCGTGTAAGCAGTGATGCCTGCGTGAGTCTGGAAGGTGACACCAAGCTGTGTCGATGCTGAGGATGGCTCCAGTGTCCCTTCTATGAGTTCTTCGTGTCTTAGCCAGTTTGGTGAGATGAGGGGCCGAAGGTGCCCTGCAGGCCAGGCGTCACTGAGCTGAGCACCCTGCCCAGCCTTAGCAACCTTCTCAGTTCAATGGTTAATGACAGCACCCACTTGCAGTTGCACAGTTCTCTGTGCTTGTCCGGGCGTGCTCTGGTCCTCTCCTTGCCGTGGGAGGTAGGCATGCTGAAAGCGTCTGGCTCTGCCATACAGTCGGGGCGCCTGGCCCCACGGAGGCAGCGGCCGGAGACAGTTCCTGCAACAGACCCCTGGTTCCTTCACTTCTCTCCTCTGGGACGTCCTGTAACCCACACAGCCCTCCTTCCTAAATGGTTTGATTTTTAATGTTTCCTTTTCTATTCCGAATGCCTTCTGCTTTGCAACTTAATTGAAACTGCAGGATCATGTTATTCCTCATGTCCTACCTTGCCCCCTAAGAGCCTCACACAGCACTGGCTTTGGGTGTTTGTTTGTTTTCCTTCTCTCAGTTAAGAATTAAAAGCAATTTTACTTCGAGAACGCTCTTATGACAAGTCCTGGGAAACCATGCCTGGGAGGGGCCGGTGGGGCGAATGGCTTCTGTACAAAGCTTGTGTCAAGGAGCCTTCGTAAGAAATGGGGCTGAGTGCTTGGCCAGCTCTGGGCCTGGGGGAGCTTTGGGGAGTTTGTGCATCGACTGGTGTGCACAGCAGTTGGTCAGAGTTCAAGTCATTGTATGCACTGAGACATGCTACAGCCATGATGCCTAAGGGAAGGAAGCCACACCCAAAAGAACATGCAGTAGTGCCCCCTCATCCAAGGTTTCAGTTACCTGAGGTCAACTGTAGTCCGAAAATAGGTGAGTACAGTGCAATAAGATATTTTGAGAGAGAGACCACTTCACATAACTTTTGTTACAGTCTATTGTTAGAATTGTTCTATTTTGTTAATTTTTTACTGTGCCTAATTTGTAGCTTATACTTTGTCATAGGTATGCATGTAGAGGAAGAAACAATACAGATAGGGTTCGGTACTCGGGGGGAGTGGTTCAGGCATCCGCTGGGGGTCTTGGGACATATCCTCTGTGGATAAGGGTGGCTACTGTATAATTTGTTTATCTGAAACTCCAGAAAAGACAAAGCAAGACTGTGTGGCAGAAAGCAGGTCATTGTGAGGAGTTGGAGGGAAGCAGGGATTGACTGGGGAGGGCAGGGGCTTTTTGGGCAAATGGCAACAGTCCAGATTTTTATCACGATGGTAGTTACAGGAATGTACACAGTTTTCAAATCTCATAGATCTGTGCGTTTTAAATGGATGCTTGAAAATGTGTATCTCAATAAGTAGTTTAAGAAATGTGTAACGAGAGAAGGAAATACTTGCAGTTCTCTATTGTTCTTCTTGTCTTCAAAGCTTTATAACATCCCAAAATGTGTTTGCAACTTCAATCATTCTCATTTTTGTTGTTGCTGTTCTTTTTTGGTTTTTTTGCTCTAACAAACCAAACTCAGAAAACACTTCTTCGATGCAAGGGCACTGACCAGTTGGTTACAGAAGAACAAACCATGCAAACCTATTAATTGGTTTCTTCTTGCTGAAAATGTTAGGCAGAAGTATGCTTTTCGCCATGACTTATGCAACATATTTATACCTACATAAACGCACATGCGCGTTGGTCTTGTTCTGATTTTTAATGGGGTTGTTTTACGAATGTGCTGCCTTTTCTCCCTGCTGATTGGGTTTGGCCTCATCACTTGTTTTCCATGTTGATAGAAGGCAACCCTTCCTACTTACCTCCCTTCCTAGGGGCACCTGGGGAACTGATGAGCCTTTTCTGAGCCTTCCTCCTCCTGGCGAAGGCAGGCACGGTGTAAACACGTGCACAGATGTCCTCAGGCCTTGTCTCTGACTCCTCTCTTCTTGCCCTCCCAGACTCCAGAGCCAGGTGCACACTTGCCAGGTGAAGGTGAGATTGAAGATAACCAGCTCCCCACATCCCCTGCGGAACAAGTGGAGCAGGGATGGAGCCAGCAGACAGACCGCGATGATTCTGAAACACTGTCCCAGCAGAGTGAAACTGGATCAGACACAAAAACTGACCCCTTTGAAAGTGCCTCCGACTCAGAGTCCTTGTCTGGGGACCCCCCGAGGAGAGTCTTCTACCCTCTGAGAGGTACCCCTGTAGACATCGAAGTGCCTTGGGAATACCCTGATGTCTCAGCAACTGGACCCCCTCAAGAGCAGCATTTGACCAATGTTCCTGGGCTTCATGCAAAGGAAGAACTGGATTTGTCCCCTGGCTTAAAGGACGACTCTTGCAAAAATGGGTGGCGAGCCTTTGCCACCGTTGCTGGAGAACAGGAGGCAGGACACCTCTGGGACTGCGCGACGAGCCTGGAGCGAGAGGCTCTGCTGGCAGGGGTTCCCCAACAGGCAGGGTGCTGCTTCCAGAGGGCCACAGACAGCAGCGGTCCGGAGCCAGAATGGGGGGTGGCTGTTCAAGACCTCAGAGGGCTCTCCGCTGTCTCTCTTCAGAAATCCAGGTCTGAGAGCTATCTGGGCATCCCAGTGGTCTGGCCCTTCCTTCTGTGGTGCTGTGAACTGGGTCGGAGTTGGCCACATATCCACAACAGGGCCAGGGCACTTGTGAAACCTAGCAGAGGCCCAGTGGACAGCACAGCCTCTCTGGGGACCGGGACAAAGAGGGAAAGTAGTCTAAGCCTTGCAGGGGACATAGAACTGCTCTGGTCCGAGCCCCACTTGGATGTTGCCTGCCGGCCTCCTTTGAGAACATCTTGCCTTCTACACACCAAGCGTCATCATAGTGCCCCAGAAACTATTGGTGACAAGAATAGGGCATCCCCCAGACATGACTGTGGGCACATGAGGGCACCGGTCAGGGCCCATTCCATAGCAGGGTTTTCCTCAGAGTGCCCCGAGGATCCCATGGGACCGAATGTTGTGAAGTCTGGGACCTGTGTGAAGGAAGAGGAAGAAAATGAACGAGATCCGAGAACACAAAACACCCTTTCCCCCACACCCACCCGGCTGGCTGGCCCCCTTCCTGCTTTTCAAAGTGGGGTTCCATATCTGCAGGGTCCCTGCGAGCCCAATGGGTTTTGCTTGCAAAGGGCCTCTCAGGACACTCCTTCTGCAGATCTCCTGGGGGAAAACCAGTTAAGACAGGAATCCAGGTCATGTCTGGTGGCTTCATGCCTCCCGTCAGAGTTGGTGAAGCTCAGTGCGGAGGAAGTGCCTGAGCCCGCTGAGTACAAGTCGGAGCAAAGCCCAGAAAACAGAACCCAGGAACCCCAAGGCACCCAACTCGCACCAAGAGCTGCTGATGAGAGAGAGACACAGAAGCACCTCTGGGGCATTTCTGTCCAGGCAGGAAACCAAACCAGTAATTTCACATCAAAGTATGTGCTCGGGGTGGAAAGCAAGCCACCGACCAGGGCCAAGTTCCCACGGCAGCCTAGCAGTCAGGGGACCCAGGTGTGGAGTGGAGACTTGGCGGGCTGCTTGAAAGTGAGTGACAGTTCAGATGCCCTTGAGACCACCCAGAAATCAAGCGCAATAGACACTTCAAAGGCAGCCGAAGAGGCCATGGTTCTAGACCCCAACTATAGGGAACAGGCTTTGCAAGGTCTTTCAGAATTCAAAGCAGCCAGGGTGTCTCACTGCGGCCCTGGGGCTGAGGAGGGTGAACAGGGGCCTGGGGGTGCCGTGGGCCGGCAGCTGGAGCCCAAAGCAGGCGGTGAGGCCTCCAGGGGCAGGGGCGCCCTCCTCATTGTGGCTGTGGAGCAGAAAGGTCTTCAGGCCGCCAGGAGCAATGCGGGGCCTGTTCCAGAAACACTTCCCCCTCACTTTCCTAAGGAAAGACGGGAATCTCCCCTGAGCACTGGCGAGACCGCCTGTGAGTCTCCCGCTCCGGGGAAAACACCAGCGGGTAATGAGTGTGAGCTGCCAGCAGCCCCCATACAGGGAGCTGGCGATGGGGCACTTCAGCCGGTGGCCCAGGCCGCAGAGCTTGGGAGCGTGCTGGTTCCCCGAGCTGCTTCGGAAGAGAAGCCAGGCACAGAGGCGCCCCCGGGAGGGACACTGCGTGGGGAGAGCCAGAGCTCCAGGCCCGGGGAGCCTGGTGCCGGGGAGGCCCCGGAGGGCGGCACTGCAGCAGCCCCGGGCCAGCGCCCCCGCATCCCCGCCTTGGAGCCGCCCCAGCCGCCATGCGGGCTCTGCAAGGCTGGGCAGGCACCTGGGAAGCGCCCGGCGTTTTCCAAGGTGACCTTCAGGAGGGGCAGGCCCTTGGCCGCTGAGAGCCCAGGAGGGGACCCGGACCCGACCACCGAGGGCCGCAGCGGGGATTCTTCAGGCCCCGAGGGGCTCCCCCCGGAGAATCCGCCCAGGGCCGCCCGCTGGGAGGCGCCGCCTCTGCACCACGGGGACGCCAGCACCTGGCCCGAATTTGCCCCGCAGGCTGCAGGCGACAGGACCGCAGGGCTGGCAGGAGCCGGGCACGTGGGGACTGCAGGGGACCTTGGTAGCCGAGGGCCTTCCTCCGAGAGCTGCAACGCAAAGAGACTCAAAACAACGGAGAAAAAGCTCAGGGCAAGGTTGGCCTTGGCTCATAAGACCTTTTCAAACTTTTTTGAGTCAATCGTTTTAGAGAAAGAGAACCCCCATGAACGTTCCCCAGGTTCTCCCAAGGGCGAGAAGGAGAAGAGCAGGCTGCGCCAGGGTTCCTGGCGGGCCTTTCTGAAAAGCAAAGACACCGAAAGCCCCAAAAAGCCCGCCCTAGTGAGACTGCTGCTAGGACCCGGAATTCCTTCCCCAGCAGAGACCGACAGCCACTGTGAGGAACGGGCGGGGGACAAAGAGGGCTATGTTTTTAGCAATCACTGGGCACCCCCACTTGCCCCCACACCTTTGCCCTCCAGTTTAGTTTCTCCAGAACGCAGGAGGAAAAGTGAACCGACCATCAAGTGCACAGCCGCCCAGGAAGGCGGTAGGTACCTACCTTCAGGTATCTTTCCTGAAAAGTCCTGGCTGGTGTCCCCCGGCAGCCCTCGGGCCCAGCAGGCTGGCATCGCGTACAACCTGCCTTCCAGCTCTACCTGCTGCCTGGCATATGAAAACCCCGGGATGCCCTGCAGACCCACGAGCCCCAAGCCCCTGAGTCCCAGGCCTAATGCTCACCAGACGGGTCTCCACTACCCCGGGAGGGGTAGTGCCCTCTCCATGGTTTCTCTTGGAAGCTACAGCTACGTGGACAGCAGTTCAGGGGACCCTGAAAGACCCAAGATTCCCAAGGGCCGGACCAGTCTCCTGCTTTCTCTGCAGACGCTAAACCAGGATGAGCAGAAGGAAGAGAGCAGGGAAGGAGGCCCGGGTCCACGCGGCTTGGGCACAGCGCCCTGGCTCAGGGACCTTCCTAGGAGTGAGGTGAGTATCTGAATGGCACCAAGCCTTTCCTGACCTCCTCAGGCAAGAGAAGGAGGGGAGCAGGCGGGAATCTTCCTAAGTGAGGGGAGATTCAAGTAGGAAGACCAGGCCAAAATTGCCCCCATTACACTCCCAGCCTCCCCAACCGCCCCCTCCCCTAGTGAACACAGCGTGTGACCAGCTTCTTGAACATTACCAAGCTAACAAGCTGGAATTGGCATTTCATCGTTTCATTTCGTGTTTTTCTTTAATTTCAAGCCATTTGAATTTTCTTTTGTATGAACTGCCTGCTCCCTAGGCACTGCCCATTTTCTTTTCTTTTCTTTTCTTTCTTTTCTTTTTTTTTTTCTTTTTTTTTTTTTGAGACGGAGTCTCACCCTGTCGCCAAGGCTGGAGTGCAGTGGCTCCACCTCAGCTCACGGTAACCTGGGCCTCCCGGGTTCCAGCAATTCTCTGCCTCAGCCTCAGGAGTAGCTTGGATTACAGGCGCCTGCCACCATGCCCGGCTAATTTTTGTATTTTTAGTAGAGACGGGGTTTCACCATCTTGGCCAGGCTGGTCTTGAACTCCTGACCTCGTGATCCACCCGCCTCATCCAGCACTGACCATTTTCTACTGAATGGTCTGTGTAGGCTTTTGTGTTAAACTTAGTCCTTCTCCACTGTGGCATTTTTAAAAATTCCCCATGTTGTCTTCTAGTGCTTTAATGGCTTCTATTTTATCGTATTTAGAATTTGATCCAGCTGAACTTATTTTGTATAAAGAGACAGGAATTGTTGGTGCTTCTGAAATGTTTAGTGCAGTAAGATGGTCTCTCCCCCAAAGTGACCGCTTCTGTCTGGGATAGGTTAGCAGGGTCAGGCACAGGAAGGAGCAGACAAGGGTGCGATTTCTCATCCCAGCTGCCCTTGGAATGAGGGAGCTTTTCTGGAAATTACAGAAAGAGAGTGCCCTGGAGACTGCGAAAAGTAAAAAGTAAGGCTCCCTTCGCTTCTTTAGACCAAGAGATGTCACGTCTCCCGCGCGGCCAGAGCCGGGGAGCACAGGCCACAGCCGTCCCATGCGGTGGCGCGGTGGCCTCTCGGGCGCTCCCCTCTGCCTGCAGGCAGATGTCAGCCACCCCCGGGCTCACGGGCCGCACGGCTGGGAAGGCGACATAGGAGGTGCTGGCAGAGCGCCTCTAGGCCAGGCTAAGAGGGGCGGAGCTGGGCGAGAAGGGGTTTTCCAGCAGAGCATCCGACAAGGCTGAGTGGACAGCATACATTGAAATAGGATCACTACCAGCAGGAAACGGCTTCACCTCCTCAGCCTGTTTCTGCATCTCTACACAGTTAAACATGAAAGGATTTTTTTGTTTTGTTTTTTGGGGGGTCCTTTTTTTTGTTACTGTTACTACAAAGTTTAAAAACAAAGCCAAACAATACAGATATAGAAAGGAAAAGGCCTCTCCCCAAAACCGTCTAATCCCACTCCATGCAAGGAAACACTGCCGTATGCTAAGGTGTCTCTTTCGTTGTGTTCTCACACAGGGTTTGTAGGGCAGTTTGGGGAGAGGGAGTTACACTGCATGGTCGGACATACACATTGCTCTGCGCCTTTCTTGCTTGCTTCATACAGCAGGTACAGCCCTCCAGCGCCTCATATTCATGGCTGTGTTTAGAAGTTGCATAATAGTTCAGAGTAGGGCCATGCTGTATTTCCTTTAACGGTTCTTCTACTGATTGGCGCTGAGGTAATCTCTAGTTTGGGATCTTTATAAATAATGCTGCGGCAGCACCCTTATTTGTCCTTAGATATCCTCATTTGCCCTTGAGCATGTGTCCTTAGATACCGATGCTTTTATTTCTGTCGGATATAAAAGTGGGATTGCACAAAGGGTAGGGGTATTTTAATAGCTTCCAGATTACTTCTGAAGTGACAGGCAGTTGACGCTCAACAGCAGTATCTGAGTGCCCATTTCCTCACACCCCTCCAACTTCGTTGCTTATTGCCCTTTTATATTTTTAATCACCTGAAAATACATAAAGAACTTGATTTAAAAGTAAAAAGACATTTTAGTGTTAGACAACTCAGAGTTAAATCACGTAGTCAAAAAAAGATTTTACAGTATTTGAATTAACAAGCCTGATTTAATAGTGATATAAGCCAGGCGCAGTGGCTCACGCCTGTAATCTCAGCACTTTGGGAGGCCGAAGTGAGCGGATCACCTGAGGTCAGGAGTTCGAGACCAGCCTGGCCAACATGGTGAAACCCCGTCTCTACTAAAAATACAAAAATTAGCTGTGCCTGGTGGTGGGTGCCTGTAGTCCCAGCTACTTGGGAGGCTAAGGCAGGAGAATCACTTGAATCCGGGAGGCAAAGGTTGCAGTGAGCCGTGCCACTGTATTCCAGCCTGGGCAACAAAGCAAGACTCTGTCTCAAAAAAAAAAGAAAGTGATATATACATATATGTCTCTGTGTGTCTATGTATACACACTGTATACACACACATGCACACACATACATGGTGCAGAAGCACATACTGGAAGGCAGATATTCCTGGAAGTGGTCCCTGTGCTCACTTGGCATTGTGCATGGGATGGAGCAGGTGCATTGGGCCTCAGGCACACACCTGGACAGCCTGCTTGGTTTGTTGGGTTTTTGTGTGTGTGTGTGTGCGCCTTTCTGTTTTTTGTTTATTTTGTTTGATTCAGGGTCTTGCTGTGTCTCCCATGCTGGAATGTGGTGACGAGATCACAGCTCACTGCAGTCTGGATCTCCCAGGTCCAAGCAATCTTCCTGCCTCAGCCTCCCAAGTTGCTGAGCCCCCAGGCATGCGCCACCACACCCAGATAATTTTTTTTTTTTGAGACGGAGTCTTGCTCTGCCGCCCGGGCTGGAGTGCAGTGGCCGGATCTCAGCTCACTGCAAGCTCCACCTCCCGGGTTTCCGCCATTCTCCTGCCTCAGCCTCCGGAGTAGCTGGGACTACAGGCGCCCGCCACCTCGCCCGGCTAGATTTTTTGTATTTTTAGTAGAGACGGGGTTTCACCGTGTTAGCCAGGATGGTCTCGATCTCCTGACCTTGTGATCCGCCCGTCTCGGCCTCCCAAAGTGCTGGGATTACAGGCTTGAGCCACCGCGCCCGGCTAATTTTTTAATTTTTTGTAGTGACAGAGTCTCACCTTGTTGCCCCGGTTGGAGCCTGCATGGGTTTTAACAAACAGTAATTGAGAAGATGAGTAGAAAGTATCCAGCAAAGGGCCAGGCATGAAGCGGGTGTCCCATAAATGTGAGCTCCTATTCCTCTTTCCATTTCACTCCTTACTGGAGAAGAGGAAGGCCTAGTACACTGCGCATCAGACCACAGACAGAACAGCAGGTACACAGGGAATGGGAAGGGAGGCAAAGCTGAGAAAGGCTCCCTCTGTCTGGTAGAACCCTGGATGGTGGTGGAATATGAAACGCCCCTTGTAGAAATGACTGCGCCATCTTGTGGGCATTCCTGGGAGAGCAGGATCTGATGGTAATTTGCAAGGAATTCAGTTATTCCCACTTCTTCCCTGCACAACGATACTAAGGAGCAGCAGTTCTCTTATCCCAATTTTTTAAAACAACCATTCTTAATATTTTGTTGTTTACTTCTAGATTTCTTCCACAAACAAGTTTTATATATTTAATATGGCTGTGATATTATCGTGTATAGAGATCTCAATTTTCTGTGATTTTACATCCTGCAGTTTCTTTAAAGCTTTTCAAGGTCGAGAAATAGAGAAGTCTTACAGAACAGTATAATGCATAAACGTGTAGCTCTATATTGTCAACACACACCAGATGACTGCCACCAGGTCATGAAACACTATATCCCCCACCCTGCCCCCTTCCTGCCACCTCCCTTCCTCCTCCCTGCCCTACCCACTGTGCCCCATCTCATGGTGTTCACTTGCATTTCATTACCATGTTACTACTTTATTACCATGGGTGTGGGGGCTTGCCCGGTTCGAGGTTTATATAATCAAAACCTTACACATTCCTTTAAACCTTACTCAGTCTATTTGGTGTCTGCCTTCCCCTGCTCTAATTAAGAATCATCCTGTGGACTGGGTGTGGTGGCTCACGCCTGTCATCCCAGCACTTTGGGAGGCCAAGGCTGGCGGATCACGAGGTCAGGAGATCGAGACCATTCTGGCTAACACGGTGAAATCCCATCTCTACTGAAAATACAAAAAATTAGCCGGGCGTGGTGGCGGGTGCCTGTAGTCCCAGCTGAGGCAGGAGAATGGCGTGCACCCAGGAGGCGGAGCTTGCAGTGAGCCGAGATCGCGCCATTGTACCAGCTTGGGCAACAGAGCGAGACTGGGTCTCAAAAAATAAAAAACAGGAAACAATCTTGCTGTGCTACGAACCTACAGCTCTCTCATCATCATGCGGAGTTGCTCTGAATCATCAGAATACACTGTCTTTCTCAGTCAGCTGCTAATGCACTTGGGGGTTGTGCCCAGTTGGGGGCTGCTATGAAGATTTGAGTCAGGGGCCTGCTGCACGTGCATGTGTATTTCTGTGGGGTGCATTTTAGGGGTGTCCTTGGGGGATGCATATCTTTAGTCTTACTAAATACTCAAATTATTTTTCCAAAGTGATTGCATCAAATTAGACTCTCTCATTAGGAGTATGCTTTGCTCTGTGTTCTCATTCACATTTGGTTGATACTGTCAGCCTTTTTAATTGTAGCCATTCTGCTAGGTGTGTAGCAGAATCTCACTGTGATTTTTAGTTTTCGTTTTCTTGATGTCTGAAGAGGCTAGGGAACTTTAGTTTTTGTTTTTGTTTTTTGAGACCGAGTCCCCATCTGTCACCCAGGCTGGAGTGCAGTGGTGTGATCTCAGCTCACTGTAACCTCTGCCTCCCGGGTTCAAGCAATTCTCCTGCCTCAGCCTCCCAAGTAGCTGGGACTATAGGCGCCTGCCACCATGCTCAGCTAATTTTTGTATTTTTAGTAGAGACGGGGTTTCATCATATTGGTTGGGCTGGTCTCGAACTCCTGAGGTCGAGTGATCCACCCGCCTCGGCCTCCCAAAGTGCTGGGATTACAGGCATGAGCCATTGCACCTGGCCTAAGGAACTTTTTATGTGCTCTTTGACACTCTGGATACCCTTGTCAAACTAAAATAATCAAAAAGGTTGGAATCTAGTTTAAAAAGAGTTTATTCAGGCCAGGCACAGTGGCTCAAGCCTGTAATCCCAGCACTTTGGGAGGCCGAGGCAGGGGGATCACCTGAGGTCAGGAGTTTGAGACCAGGTTGACCAACATGGAGAAACCCTGTCTCTACTAAAAATACAAAAGTCAGCCTGGCATGGCCTGTAATCCCAGCTACTTGGGAGGCTGAGGCAGGAGAATTGGACCAGGGAGGTGGAGGTTGCGGTGAGCCGAGATTGTGCCATTGCACTCCAGCCTGGGCAACCAGAGTGAAACTCTGTCTCAAAAAAAAAAAAGAGTTTATTCAGCACAGAAGTTGAGGACTGCAGCCCAGGACACACTTCCAGGTTGCCTTGGAGAGTGCTCCAGAGAACAAAAGAGAAGCTCAAATTTTTTAAAGAAAGAAGGAGGAATCAGGAGAGGGAGTGAGTACAAAGGTTGTTTATTAGGAATTCTCACTGGTTTATAGAAGTAACACTGGCTGGTGACTGGCTATACCTTGTTGAACTGTAAGGTATGTGGCATTTTATGGCTACTTGGAGTGAGTTAGTCTAGAGTCCACATAGCAAATGGCTCTAAGAGGTAGCTATGTAGCTGAAGGGGGAGTGAGATATTATGTCTTAAATGCCTTTTGGGTTTGGGCCTGATAATTTAAAGGGCTCATATTCTTCAGATAATTTTTTTTCTCACTCTCTTGTGGGACATGTCTCTCCTAGTCTGTCGTCCATTTGTTTTGGAGTTGTCTTTCTCTTACTGATTCTGGATAGAATTGCATTGTTGGTTAATGTGCCACAGATATTTCTGATTTCATGTGGCTTGTCTTTTCCCTCTTTAATGGTATCTTTTTTTTTTTTTTTTTTGAGATGGAGTCTTGCCCAGGCTGGAGTGCAGTGGCGCTATCTTGGCTCACTGCACCTTCCACTTCCCAGGTTCAAGCAATTCTCCCACCTCAGCCTCCCAAGTAGCTGGGACTACAGGCACAAGCCACCACACCCAGCTAATTTTTGTATTTTTAGTAGAGATGGGTTTTGCCATATTGGCCAGGGTAGTCTCAAACTTGTGAGCTCAAGTGATCCACCCACTTCAGCCTCCCAAAGTGTTGGAATTACAGGTGTGAGCCATCACGCCTGGCCATAATGATATCTTTTGATGAACAGAAGTTCTCAATTTTAATATTGTCAAGTGTATCCATCTTTTCTCTACCCCAAGGTCATGAAGAGAATCCTTTAAATTACCTTCTTAAAAACTTTCACGGTCTTGCTTATGACATGTAGGTCTCTGAGATGCCTATAACTGGCATTTGGGTTCCATTCGTCTGTTTGTCCATCCTTCTACTGATGTAGTACCCTAATCACTGTAGCTGTACAGTAAGCATTGCTGACCAGTCTACCAGTTCCTCTCACGTGGTCATCAAGTCGATAAAATGAGCTCTCTGAGTGCCACTTGTGGGCGGGCAGTGTTCTGGATGCAGCAGACACTGTACTGAATAATACAGCAGGATGTCCGTCCTCACAACAGGACAGCATGCGGCAGTCAATAAATTAGTGAGCAAGTAAGACCATTTCAGATAAAAGGAAATGGGAAAGAGAGTTGAGAGGTTTGATGGAGGGGCACCCTTGGCTTGGAGATTTTGGGTCTGACATTTGAACCAAGTCTCAAGTGATGAGGAAGCCGTAGAGCCCTGTAAGGTCCAGCCTCATATGTTAGTAACATGGAGGAATCTCCTCGGTGTTGCCATCCCCACTGATGCCTGATGCTTTAGCCGCAGTCTTGATAGGATTGTTTTCCTCATCTGTAGATGCTATAGAATTTAACCCTCCACAGTGTCACCTCCCACCTGTGAGACCATGGCATATTTCCTTTTTTTTTTTTTTTTTTTTTTGAGACCGAGTCTCACACTGTCGTGGGCAGTGGTGTGATCTTGGCTCACTGCAACTTCTGCCTCCCGGGTTCAAGTGATCCTCTTGCCTCAGCCTCCCAAGTAGCTGGGATTACAGGCGCCCGCCACCATACCCAGCTAATTTTTTGTAATTTTAGTAGAGATGGGGTTTCCCTATGTTGGCCAGGCTGGTCTCGAACTCCTGACCTTGTGATCCGCTCCGACCGTGGGGTATTTCTGTGTGTGTGTGTGATGCAGACCAGCATGAGGCAGTCCTCTGGTGCTGTTTGCATTTAGAGATTTCTTTCCTCTGGGATTTCAGGTTTGGGGGCAGAGAATCTTTGATTCCAGAGGAAGCAGGCTCCAAGGTCTGCTGAAGGCATGCATACAGGATCATGCCCCTGGCTGAAGGGGCTTAGGAAGGACACCAAGACTAAGAGAGAGCAGGACAGAAATAGCTGTGGCTGGGCAAGAGGAATGAGAGGAGACTGGAAATTCAGAACTCCTGTGGGTGTCTTAATACTCACTCTGACCTGACTGTGAGCCTTGGATTAAGACCATACTGGGACCCAGTTTCCTTGTCTGTCAAGGATTGGACCAGGTGATTTCCTAGGTCTCTGCTGGGTATAATATCCACTTCATGGAATGAATGCTGGATAGCTTTCTGGTCCACCAGCCACAGCCTTTCCAACTTTGGTGGCAAGATTCCAACATACTGTTTCTGCTTAGGAGTTCTAAGTTGTGTGTGTGTGTGTGTGTGTGTGTGTGTGTGTGTGTGTGTGTGTGTGTGAGAGAGAGAATGAACATTTTCTGGCCTTTAAAATCTGTTTATAATCTGAAATTTGTATGGAGAGATACATGCCCTAAAATAGTTAAAACAACTTTGAGAAAAAAAAATCAAGTGAGGGGAATCAATATTTGATATTAATTCATACTTATTACCTGAAGTAATCAAGACCATGTAGTATTGGGGGAGGGAAAATTACACAGAGTAATGGAAAAGAATAGAGAACACAGAAATAGACCCACACAAATATACCCACCAATTTTTAGGTGCAAAAACAATTCAATAGATGGTCTTTTCGACAAACAATGCTGGAGCATTTGGACATCCAAAGCAAAAAAAGGAAAATTTTAACCTAAATATCACAGTTTTTATTTAAAAATGAATGCAAGAACTTCCTTTAGCCATTCTTTAAGGGTAGCTCTGTAGGCAATAAATTCTCTCATTCTTCCTTTCTTTGAGAAGGTCTCAATTTTCCCTTCATTACTGAAGAATATTTTCACTGGATAAAAGATTCTAAGTTAATAGTTATTTTCTTGAAAAGTGACACTTGAAAAGTTTTATGTCACTTCCTTCTGACCTTCAGGTGTCTGATGCCTTTTAAAATGTTTTTCTCTTATAAGGAAGGTGTCTTTTTTCCTTCTCACTGCTCTCAATAATTTTTATTTGTCCTTAGATTTCAGAAGTTTGCTTATGCTTCTTCTCCATGTGGATTTCTTTGGATTTATACTATGTGGACTTTGCACAGCTTCTTAAATCTATGGGTTTATGTCTTTGACCAAATTTAGGAAATTCTGAGCATAATTTCTTTAAATACTTTTTTACCCCAACCCACTTTCTCCTCTCTCTTTTGGACTCCAATTATCTAGTGTTTGATCTTTCTTTGCAGTCTCACAGGTCTATGATGCTCTATTTGTTTGGTTTTCTTTCTTTCTTCGGTCTGTTTTCTCTCTGTTGTTCAGATTGTATAATTCTGTTTCTTCCATCTACAGGTTTTCACTGATCCTCTTATCCTCTCCATTCTCCTGTAAGGCCATCCACTGAACTTTTTATTTCAGTTATTGTATTTTTCAATTCTGTAATTTTCACTTAGATATTCTTTATATATTATATTTCTTTGCTAAGATTTCCCATTTTCTGAGCTGTTATATTTTTCATTTGTTTCAAGAGTATTTGTATTGCTTATTGAAGCATTTTTATGATGGCTGCTTTAAAATCTTTGTTTGATAATTCCTGCACCTTGTGTCTTCTCAGTGCTGGTGTCTGTCGACTCTCTTTTTTATTCAAGTTGAGATTTTCCCTATTCTTATTATGATTAATGAGTTTCTATTTTATTCTGGGTATTTTGGGTTGTGCATTTTGAGTCTTTGTATCTTATTTAAATCTTGTTTTGGAAAACCACCTCTGACTCCACTCTGGTGTGGGAAGGTGGGCACTACCTCATTACTGCCAGGTTTGGGTGAAACTCTACATTCCTTTATTGGCCTCTATTGACACCTTATGCAAGGGTGGGTGTTTCATTTACTAATGGGCAGGGATGAGAGTTAAGATTTTACACCAAGCTTGCACCGATAGCATGGTGTAAGAGTTAAAGAAAGAAGAAAGAAATACAACACAAAAAGTGGCTCAACAGTCAAAGACAGGTTTATTTTGGGAAATAAACCTGAGAGGGGCTTCTGGCTGATTTTTGGTCAGGAGCACTCTCTCTTACAGATTAAGAGTATGTATTGGTGAGAGAGCTTATTACAGGCTTGGAATATTTCTGTTGGGGGGAGAAGTTTATGGTGGGGTTGGAATGTCTCTGGTTGGAGGGGAGGTTATCTTGGGGCTGACATCTCTCTGGCTGGAGGAGAAGGTATCTTGGGGTTGGCATGTCTCTGGTTGGGGAGGGGTTTGGAATGTTTCTGGTCAGAGACGTTATTTATGGTTTATGGTCATGCTGATCTTAGCCATTAGGCTGATGCCCTTTAGATTTTAGGCAGTTTTTGATCAAGGTGGACTTTAGAATGGCAATGCTTGTCCAAGATGGTGATATGCCTGCTCTGTCAGTGGAATCAGGAGGCCTTGCGAATGCTAGCTGGTGGTGAAGGCGCTGGCTCTTTATCTGGCCTTCTCCTACATTACTCCAGCAGGGCAGGGGAGGAACGCCTCGCTGACACCAGGTAGAGGATGGAAGACTGGCTTCACACACATTGTCTTCACAGACACCATGGCGGAGGGCCTCACTGACACTGGCAGGGCAAGAAAGTTCAGGCTTTCCCATCAGCCTTCTGTCACACCACTTGGCTCGGGGACATATGTGACCCATTACAGGTGAGGTTGGGAGTTCTTCACTCAGGCTTTGCTGGGGTGTGAGGGAGACAGGGGTATGTTTCATGGTTTTTACCTAATGTTTGGCTTGAGTAGTGCATTTGTCTAAAAGTTTTCTGTCTTGCTAGGCTGGTCCTTTAGCTAGAGAATGCAGGCTTCTGTTGGAACTTTTCTGTCTGGACCTAGTGATAGCTCCAGCAAGATTGTTCAGCATCCATATAGGAAGCATGTATGAGTGGTATATATGCGGCAAAAGAAAACCTAGGGAACTCCCTGGTGTGTCATTCCTTGTTGTATTTTATGATCCCTAGCTGGTCTACTTTCTTCTCTCCACCATTCAGATGTCTTTGTTTTCGTATGTTTGTTTTATATATAATGTCTTAGGTTTATCGCTGTGCTTAGTGAAACGAATAGGGAGAAGTGTGTCTATGCCATCTTGTCCAGAATTGGAAGTTTCCTGTTTTGTTTTTTTTAATAGCATACTGTTCTTATTTGATGATTTCAGTGTCCTTTTTCTTCTTCAGGTTATTAATTTTAGTGATTTTGAAGTTTTCTTCTTTACATTTTGTCTTTCTTAGTTTTTTTTCCCCCTATTTGTTTATTTTGGTCATTTTAGCGTGTTGAAGGTTTTTCCTAAATGCCTACCAATCTTTGGGTGAATTTCATATTTATTTTAGAGTAAGACACCAAATATCTGTTTAGATATTATGTGGGCACGTGTGGAGCTAATCGGCTAGTGTGCTTTCCTGTCAAGTGATTTTAAAAGAGAAATTGCTTATTTTATAAGTCAACGTTTAGAGGTCTCTTCTCTGAGGTGGGTCAGCCTCTCCAGAGCGGTATCCTCCAGTCACTTATTGAGGAGATACAGGATTATACTGGGAAAGAATAAAGCAGGGTGCTGAGTCACTCCTTGCTCACCGCACAGGTTTTCTTGTTATCCTGTTTTCATCCCAAACCTCTCCACTGCTTTCACCAGTAAGTTTGTGGTCCCCACAAACTGGAGATTCTTGTTCAATTATTCAGGACCATAAGTCTCTCAAATTTGATCGTGGCTGGCAGCTTGAGAGTAGGAGAAATGAAAAGGGGAGTATACACAGTCATGTGGCTGATTGCAATGGGACCTTAACTGAGGGTCACACTTACAAACTTTAAACCAGAGCCTCTGCCTGCTTCCTTCCATGCGAACTCCAAGTCATCTGCATTTCTTTAGATAGCTTCCTGTGCTCTGCAGCACTATCTACCCCTTCTACATCTACTTTACCCTTTCCAGATTTTCTTGAACTTTCTCATCTACCATTGTCTCATCATTTCTTAATGCTGCTCTTTTGGGAATACAATGAAGGACAAAAGTTCCTTTAGTCAAACTCAGATTATCCCACCCCAAAGTCTGCTTTCTGGCCCTCTCCCCTAGGACACATGAGGACCACCAGGACAGCCTGAGCTCCTTGCCTCCCTCTAATCTATCTGTCTCTCTAGTACCGTAAGTCCCAGACTAGCCTTGCCTCAGAATTCCCTGGAGGGCATTTTAGACACAAATTGCCAACCATTCCCTCAGGGCTTGGAAATCCATTTCTCACCCATTCCCAGGAGTATGGTCTATCTGTTGCTGCATAGCCCAGAGGATCCAGCTGGGTGCCTCTGGGCAAGGACTTGCTCTGAGGCAAGTCGCTTAAGTTCTCTGAGTTTCTGAGGGAGGAGATACCAGCTGTTTCTGATCCACAAGGTACTTCGGGAGAAAGAACTAGCTGAAAATAGTTTTCAAATGTAGAGCAATATTTTGGAGCTCAAATAAACACATTAGATCAGTGGTTTGCAACCTTGACCGCACCTGAGAATTACCTGGAGAGCTAGAAAAAGTCCTAATTCCCAGGCTGTACCCCAAAACCATTATATAATAATTATCCAGCCATCCAATTTCTCTTCCTCCATCTCTCTCTCTTTCATTGTATACATATGCATATGTATACATTTTTAATTTTAGAATACCTCAGATTAAGCAGAGAATTTATAATTAAATCCTAATCTTGTAGAAAATTCTTATGCAAGATACTCTAATCTCTCATCTAATGACTTCCAGAATAAGGACCCCCTACAATTTCTACCGTAAAAATAAACTCTATCCAGGAGCTTAATTTAAAATAAGAACTTCATTTTCCACATACTTACCTACAAAATAAACATCATATTCTGTTCAGCAAGAGATATTTAAGAAGCAAAAACCCGAGATCCAATATTAAGTAAGCATTCCCACTTTTCTCCAACTGATATGTCAGTAATAAATTATAGCAAAAACAGTGTCCTGTACAACTGGAGTGGAGTGTTGGGTTGAAAGGTCAGTCCCTGTGATAGTCTCCAGTGAGGGCTGCTCTTGCCAACCCTTTTTTCTAGGAGCAACGTATTAGCAAACTCTTGCCTTATCAGACCCGGCCTCCTTAGTCCTTCAGTATAGGTACATTTTTAAGGCAGACTCTTGAAATATTTAAAAGAAATTTCACCTTAGTTTTTAGCACACAGTGCACACAGAGTGTTTGGGGATGCCGTTCCACAGAGGTTGCTGCTATGAAGTAGATGTTCATGGGGTGGGCATAGGGGGTTGTTAGACTTGAACAACACGTGGGAAGAAAAGGATTTCTTCTCCCAGTGGCAAATTCCAAACAACAGAGATGCTGGTGATGCCAACATAGGCCTAACTATTCTGCTAGTGGAGACATATTTTATTTTGAAATCCTTACGTTGCCTGGTGCGTAACGGCAACTGGTGATGGTGGTGGCAACATGGGTGAAATGGAGCCTTGCCTACATTTCAGTGAGCATCGGAGTTAAGCTAGAAGGGGTACTGGGCTCTGGAAGTGTGCTTCTGCTGCGGTTCTGTTTGTAAGGGATGTTGTTTAAGCAGGAGCTTTTACCCCAGTTGCTGGCCTTTAAAAAGTATTTCTAATGAGCATGCCAAGTTCAGTAATGACTTTCAAGGCCTAATTATTTGATCAAAATAGAAGACTGGATTAAAAAAAAATACTCTTCAAAGTAGACATTTTAACAGAAACAAGATTTGTTCCTAATCTTCACGTTTTCCAAAATGACTGTGAACAAAGTATATCACTGGACTCTGTACTTTGAAAATTAACCAAAACATAGTGTTATACCCAAAAGGAACTGGGCAGAGGAAGGACAGTGTGTGCCCAGTTGGTATGTCCTTTGACTTCTGACCCCTGGCCCGTTCTCTCTGCTTTCCAGAACCACATGCCCTGGGAAGAACCAGCAAGTGAGAAGCCCAGTTGCCCTCACATTCAGAAGGCTTTCCACATGGAGCCTGCCCAGAAGCCCTGCTTCACCACTGAGATGGTGACATGGGCCCTCCTCTGCATCTCTGCAGAGGCTGTGCACGGGGAGGCTCCTTCACAGCCTAGGGGCATCCCTCACCACTCACCCATCAGTGTGGATGACCTGTGGCTGGAGAAGACACAGAGAAAGAAGTTGCAGAAGCAGGCCCACGTTGAAAGGAGTCTGCATGTAGGGGCAGTGCACAAAGATGGAGTCAAGGTAAGCCGTTCCCGGCCAGGAGTCCTCAGACTTGGTCTGGTATCCTCTTCTCTCTGCAGCTGCCTGTCGCTTCCTGAGTTTTTGCGTGACTCTCCTGTGAGGTAACTTGTCACCCTGGGCCCCCTTGGATTACAGCATGCTGCCTGGGCCACACCAGTACTGCAGTCTAGAGCCTGCAAGAGAGACACTGAGCAGCGCATTCCCCAGAGCCACAGAAGCCAGGGCCCCCTCTTCCTTCTCTGTAGTGTGTCTCTGCCTGTGGCCGGCTCCATGCAAGGTAGTAGTGCAGAGAAGACTGCCACTTAATGAGTGCCTACTGTGCGCCCAACACGATTAGACACTGCCCTAGCATTGGCTCTGCCACTCACAGAGGCACAGAACATTTCAATATTACAATGTTAACCAAATTAACTAAAGTCATTACATTGTCCATTCAATTTTGTCTCCAGGACACTTTGACAACATGGTTTTTTGCATGAAACCAACAGCCTACTAAAAAGTTAATTAATGGTGTAGACATCATACTCTTTACCCAATCTTTGACAAGAGTTTCTTGTTTTTTCCCTTTATAAATAGCAATATTTATTATCAGGTGTTTGTGAAGTCCGTATCTCTGAGTCTCACCTCATCCTTGAAGACTCACTTTTTAAAACAGGTGAAATTCACATCATGTAGAATTAACCATGTTAAAGTGAAGAATTCATTGGCATTTAGTATATTCATTCGCTATATGTTGCGAGCACCGCCTCTGTCCAGCTCCAAGGCATTTTCATCACCCCTAAAGGAAACCCTATTCCCATTAAGTAGTCACTCCCCATTTCCCCTCCCCAGACCCTGGAAATACTCATCTGCTTCCTGTCTCTATGGGTCTTCCTATTCTGGATTTTTCATATAAATGGAATTAAATAATATGTGACCTTTTGTGACTGGCGTTTTTCACTTAGCTTCGTGTTTCATCCATGTCATAACACGTATCAGCACTTCATTTCTTTGTGTGGCTAAGTAACATTTCATTACGTGATTATACAGTACTTGTCTCACTTTGTTCATCCATACATCCATTCCTGAGTAGCTGGGATTACAGGCACCTGCCACCATGCCCACCTAATTTTTGTATTTTTAGTAAAGATGGAGTTTCACCATGTTGGCCAGGCTAGTTTCAAACTCCTGACCTCAAGTGATCCACCGGCCTCGGCCTCCCAAAGTGCTGGGGTGACAGGCATGAGCCACCGTGCCCGACCCGTGAGTACTTAATTTTGATGAAATCTACTTTATCTGTTCTGTTGTTGCTTGTGCATTTGATGTCATACCTAAGACTCTATTGCCAAATCCAAGTAATGAAATTTACCTCTGTTTTTCTCTAAGAGTTTTATACCTTTTGCTTTTACATTTAGGTCTTTGGTCCATTTTGATTCAATTTTTGTACGGTATGAGATGTCCAATTTTACATTTCCCATGTGGATATGTAGTTATCCAAACACCATGTGTTGAAGAGACTATTCTTTCCCTCACTGAATGGTCTTGGCATCCTTGTCAAAATTCAACTTACCCGCCAGGCATGATGGCTCACATCTGTAATCCCAGCACTTGGGGAAGCCGAGGCGGTGGATCACTTAAGGCCAGGAGTTCGACACCAGCCTGGCCAACATGGTGAAACCCTGTCTCTACGAAAAATACTAAAATTAGCCAGGTGTGGTGGCATGTGCCTGTACTCATAGCTACTCAGGAGGTTAAGGCGGGAGAATCGCTTGAACCTGGGAGGCAGAGGTTGCAGTGAGCTAAGATTGCACCACTGCACTCCAGCCTGGGCGACAGAGTGAGACCCTGTCTCAAAAAAAAAAAAAAAAGTCAAATTACCTTAGATGTGTGGGTATATTTTTGACTCTCAATTCTATCCTATTAGCTTATATGTCTGTCTTTATGTCAGTACCAAATTGTTTCGATTATCATAGTTTTACAATAAGTTTTGAAATTGGAATGTGAGAGTCTTCTTTGTTCTTTTTCAAAATTGTTTTGGCTATTTGCTGGACCTTGCAATTTCATATGAATCTTATAATTAATTTTCCATTTCTGCAAAAAAATAAAAAATAAAGGCCCTTGGGATTTCCATAGGATTGCATTCAATCTGTAGATCACTTGGGAGAGTAGTGCCATATTAATAATATTAAGTCTTCAAATCCATGAACACTGGGTGTCTTTCCATTTTTGGGGGGTGTTCTTGAATTGCTTTCAGCAGAGTTTTGTGGTTTTCACTGTAAAAAGTCTTGCACATCCTTGGTTAAAATTTTTCCTAAGTATTTTATTCTTTTTGATGACATCATAAATGGAAATTTTTTTTAAGCTTCATTTTGGGATTATCCATTGCTAGAGCATAAAAATACAATTGATTTTTGTTTATTGATCCTGTATCCTGAAACGTTGCTGAATCCATTTATTAGCTATAAGAATATTTTTGTGTATTCTTTAGAAATTTCTATGTATAAGATTACATCATTTGTAAAAAGCAGATTATTTTACTTCCTTTCCAGTTTAGATGCCTTTGATTTCTCTTTTTTGCCCTACTTGCTCTGGGTAGAACTTGCATAACAATGTTGAGCAGAAGTGGTGAACTGGGGCATCCTTTTCTTTTTGGTTTTAGGATTAAAGCCTTCAGTTTTTCACTATCAAGTATGATGTTAGCTGTGTGTTTTTCACAAATGCCGTTTTATCATGTTAAGGAAGTTCCTTTCTATTTCTAGTGTTTTTATCATGAAAGGGTGCTAGATTTTTTACGTGCGTGATCAATTTTGATGACGGTTTTTCTGTATCGACTGAGATAATCATGCATGTTTTCTTTGCTCTATTAATGTGGCATATTACATTGAATATGTATTGATCTGCACTTTTCTTTTCTTGTGATGTTTTTGTCTGGCTTTGGTATCAGAGTGATTCTGTTCTTATAGAATGAGTTAGGAAGTGCTCTCTCCTCTTCTATTTTTTGGAAGCATTTGAGAAAGATTCTTCTTTAAATGTCTCGTAGAGTTCACCAGTGAAGCTTTCTGGTCCTGGACTTTTCTTTGTTGCGGGGTGTCTGATTATTGATTCAATTCTTTTTTCTTTTCTTTTAGCATCAGGTTGGTGAAAAAACAATTCTTTACTTGTCATAGATCTGTTCAGAGTTTATATTTCTTTTTGTTTTGTTTTGTTTTGAGACAGAGTCTTGCTCTGTCACCCAGGCTAGAGTGCAGCTGCATGATCTTGACTCACTGCAACCTCTACCTCCTGGGTTCAAGCGATTCTACTGCTTCAGCCTCCTGAGTACCTAGGACTACAGGCATGCACTGCCATGCATGGCTAATTTTTATATTTTTTGGTAGAGACAGGGTTTCACCATGTTGGCCAGGCTGGTCTCGAACTCTTTACTTCAAGTGATCCACCCACCTCTGCCTCCCAAAGTGCTGGGATAACAGGCATGAGCCACTGCACCCGGCCAAAGTTTATATTTCTTCTTGAGTCATTTTGGTGTTAATAGCTTGTGTTTTTCTTAAGAATGTCTCCATTTTATCTATATTATCTAACCTGTTGATATACAATAATTGTCCACAGTGTTTTCTTATAATCCTTTTAAATTTCTGTAGCATCAGTAATAATGCCTCCACTCTCATTTCTAATTTTAGTAATTTCTATTTTCTCTTTTTTTCTCAGTATAGCTAAATGTTTATCAATTTTGTTAGTCTTTTCATAGAATCTGTTTTTGATTGTCTTGATTTTCTCTATTATTTTTCTTATTTTTATTCCATTTTTAATTTTTTATCTATCTATCTATTTGTTTATTTATTTATTTAGAGACTGAGTTATGAGACTGGTATTTGGTATTTTTAGTAGAAACAGGGTTTCACCAAGTTGCCCAAGCTGGTCTCCAACTCCTAGGCTCAAGCAATCCACCCACCTCAGCTTCCCTAAGTGGTGGGATTACAGGCCTGAGCCACTGCACTTGGCCTCTGTTGTTTTTCTGTTACTATATTTAATGTGTCTCTAATTTCATCTTTATTATTTTCTTCCATGTATTAGTTTGGGATTAGTTTGTGCTTCTTTTTCTTGTTATTTGAGGTGTAAAATTAGGCTATTGATTTGAGAAATTCTTTTTTTTTTTGTCCTTTTAAATTTTAATAAAATAGATTAATTTCATATTAATAGAGAGCAAGTCCATCCACTCATCTGATAAAATTTTAGAAATATTTTCCTTTTATTATTAGACTTTAAGTTCTAGGGTACATGTGCATAACGTGCAGGTTTGTTACATATGTATGCTTGTGCCATGTTGCTGTGCTGCACCCATCAACTCGTCAGCACCCATCAACTCGTCATTTACATCAGGTATAACTCCCAGTGCAATCCCTCCCCACCCCCCACTCCCCATAATAGGCTCCAGTGTGTGATGTTCCCCTTCCCAAGTCCAAGTGATCTCATTGTTCAGTTCCCACCTATGAGTGAGAACATGCGGTGTTTGGTTTTCTCTTCTTGTGATAGTTTGCTGAGAATGATGGTTTCCAGCTGCATCCATGTCCCTACAAAGGACACAAACTCATCCTTTTTTATGGCTGCATAGTATTCCATGGTGTATATGTGCCACATTTTCTTAATCCAGTCTGTCACAGATGGACATTTGGGTTGATTCCAAGTCTTTGCTATTGTGAATAGTGCCGCAATGAACATATGTGTGCATGTGTCTTTATAGCAGCATGATTTATAATCCTTTGGGTATGTACCCAGTAATGGGATGGCTGGGTCATATGGTACTTCTAGTTCTAGATCCTTGAGGAATCGCCATACTGTTTTCCATAATGGTTGAACTAGTTTACAGTCCCACCAACGGTGTAAAAGTGTTCCTATTTCTCCACATCCTCTCGAGCACCTGTTGTTTCCTGACTTTTTAATGATTACCATTCTAACTGGTGTGAGATGGTATCTCATTGTGGTTTTGATTTGCATTTCTCTGATGGCGAGTGATGACGAGCATTTTTTCATGTGTCTGTTGGCTGTATGAATGTCTTCTTTTGAGAAATGTCTGTTCATATCCTTTGCCCACTTTTGGATGGGGTTGTTTGTTTTTTTCTTGTAAATTTGTTTGAATTCTTTGTAGGTTCTGGATATTAGCCCTTTGTCAGATGAGTAGATTGCAAAAATTTTCTCCCATTCTGTAGGTTGCCTGTTCACTCTCATGGTAGTTTCTTTTGCTGTGCAGAAGCTCTTTAGTTTAATTAGATCCCATTTGTCAATTTTGGCTTTTGTTGCTGTTGCTTTTGGTGTTTTAGACATGAAGTCCTTGCCCATGCCTATGTCCTGAATGGTATTACCTAGGTTTTCTTCTAGGGTTTTTATGGTATTTGGTCTAACATTTAAGTCTCTAATCCATCTTGAATTAATTTTCGTATAAGGAGTAAGGAAAGGATCCAGTTTCAGCTATCTACTTATGGCTAGCCAATTTTCCCAGCACCATTTATTAAATAGGGAATCCTTTCTCCATTTCTTGTTTTTGTCAGGTTGGTCAAAGATCAGATGGCTGTAGATGTGTGGTATTATTTCTGAGGACTCTGTTCTGTTCCATTGGTCTATATCTCTGTTTTGGTACCAGCACCATGCTGTTTTGGTTACTGTAGCCTTGTAGTATGGTTTGAAGTCAGGTACCATGATGCGTCCAGCTTTGTTCTTTTGACTTAGGATTGTCTTGGCAACATGGGCTCTTTTTTGGTTCCGTATGAACTTTAGAGCAGTTTTTTCCAATTCTGTGAAGAAACTCATTGGTAGCTTAATGGGGATGGCATTGAATCTATAAATTACCTTGCGCAGTATGGCCATTTTCACAATATTGATTCTTCCTATCCATGAGCATGGTATATTCTTCCATTTGTTTGTGTCCTCTTTTATTTCACTGAGCAGTGGTTTGTAGTTCTCCTTGAAGAGGTCCTTTACATCCCTTGAAAGTTGAATTCCTAGGTATTTTATTCTCTTTGAAGCAACCGTGAATGGAAGTTCACTCATGATTTGGCTCTCTGTCTGTTACTGGTGTATAAGAATGCTTGTGATTTTTGCACATTAATTTTGTATCCTGAGACTTTGCTGAAGTTGCTTATCAGCTTAAGGAGATTTTGGGCTGAGATGATGGGGTTTTCTAAATATACAATCATGTCATCTGCAAACAGGGACAATTTGACTTCTTTTCCTAACTGAATACCCTTGATTTCTTTCTCTTGCCTGATTGCCCTAGCCAGAACTTCCAACACTATGTTGAATAGGAGTGGTGAGAGAGGGCACCCCTGTCTTGTGCCAGTTTTCAAAGGGAATGCTTCCAGTTTTTGCCCATTCAGTATGATATTGGCTGTGGGTCTGTCATAGATAGCTCTTATTATTTTGAGATACGTTCCATCAATACCGAATTTATTGAGAGTTTTTAGCATGAAGGGCTGTTGAATTTTGTCCAAGGCCTTTTCTGCATCTATTGAGATAATCATGTGGTTTTTGTCTTTGGTTCTGTTTATGTGCTGGATTACGTTTATTGATTTGCGTATGTTGAACCAGCCTTGCATCCCAGGGATGAAGCCCACTTGATCATGGTGGATAAGCTTTTTGATGTGCTGCTGGATTTTGTTTGCCAGTATTTTATTGAGGATTTTTGCATGGATGTTCATCAGGGATGTTGGTCTAAAATTCTCTTTTTTTGTTGTGTCTCTAACAGGCTTTGGTATCAAGATGATATTGGCCTCATAAAATGAGTTAGCGAGGATTCCCTCTTTTTCTATTCATTGGAATAGTTTCAGAAGGAATGGTACCAGCTCCTCCTTGTATCTCTGGTAGAATTCGGCTGTGAATCCATCTGGTCCTGGACTTTTTTTGGTTGGTAGGCTATTACTTATTGCCTCAATTTCAGAGCCTGCTATTGGTCTATTCAGGGATTCAACTTCTTCCTGGTTTAGTCTTGGGAGAGTGTAAATGTCCAGGAAATTATCCATTTCTTCTAGATTTTCTAGTTTATTTGTGTAGAGGTGTTTATAGTATTCTCTGATGGTAGTTTTTATTTCTGTGGGGTTGGTGGTGATATCCCCTTTATCATTTTTTATTGCATCTATTTGATTCTTCTCTCTTTTCTTCTTTATTAGTCTTGCTAGTGGTCTATCAATTTCGTTGATCTTTTCAAAAAACCAACTCCTGGATTCATTGATTTTTTGGAGGGTTTTTTGTGTCTCTATCTCCTTCAGTTCTGCTCTGATCTTAGTTATTTATTGTCTTCTGCTAGCTTTTGAATGTGTTTGCTCTTGCTTCTCTAGTTCTTTTAATTGTGATGTTAGAGTGTCAATTTTAGATCTTTCCAGATTTCTCTTGTGGGCATTTAGTGTTATAAATTTCCCTCTACACACTGCTTTAAATGTGTCCCAGAGATTCTGGTATGTTGTATCTTTGTTCTCATTGGTTTCAAAGAACATCTTTATTTCTGCCTTCATTTCATTATGTACCCAGTAGTCATTCAGGAGCAGGTTGTTCAGTTTCCATGTAGTTGAGCGGTTTTGATTGAGTTTCTTAGTCCTGAGTTCTAGTTTGATTGCACTGTGGTCTGAGAGAAAGTTTAAAAAAAAAAAAAAAAGAGACAGTTTGTTATAATTTCTGTTCTTGTACATTTGCTGAGGAGTGCTTTACTTCCAATTAGGTGGTCAATTTTGGAATAAGTGCGATGTGGTCCTGAGAAGAATGTATATTCTGTTGATTTGGAGTGGAGAGTTCTGTAGATGTCTATTAGGTCTGCTTGGTGCAGCGATGAGTTCAATTCCTGGATATCCTTGTTAACTTTCTGTCTCATTGATCTGTCTAATGTTGACAGTGGGGTGTTGAAGTCTCCCATTATTATTGTATGGGAGTCTAAGTCTCTTTGTAAGAGAAATTCTTTTTTAATGTAGGCTTTTACAACTAGAAAGTTCCCTCTCAGCATAGCCTTCACTGCATCCATAAGTTTTGATAGGTTGTGTTTTTGTTTTCATTCATCTCACAGTATTTTCTAATTTTGTGATTTCTTCTTTTCTTTTCTGTGAAATCTTATGATTTCTTCTTTGACTCACTGGCTGTTTAATATTGTATTAATGTCCACACATTTGTGAATTTTCCAGTTCTGCTATTGATGTCTAGTTTCATTACATTGCAGTCAGAAAAGATACTTTGTATGAATTCAGTCTTTTAAAATTTACTGGCCGGGCACGGTGGCTCATGCACGTAATTCCAGCACTTTGGGAGGCTGAGGCAGGCGGATCACTTGAGGTCAGCAGTTTGAGACCAGCCTGACCAACCTGGTGAAACCCGTCTCTACTAAAAACACAAAATTAGCTGGGTGTGGTGGTATGTGCCTATAATCCCAGCTACTCAAGAGGCTAAGGCAGGAGAATTGCTTGAGCCTGGGAGGCAGAGGTTGCAGTGCGCCAAGATCATGCCATTGCACTCCAGCCTGGGCAACAAGAGTGAAACTCCATCTCAAAAAAAAAAAAAAATTTACTGAAATTTGTTTTCTGGTCTCACTGATGGTCTCTTCGGGAGAATGTTCCATGTGTACTTGAGAAGAATGTGTATTCTGTTGTTTGGTTTAGTATTCTGTATATGTCTGTTAGTTTTGATCGGTTTATAGTATTGTTCAAGACCTGTATTTCCTCATTGGCCTTATGTCCATTTATTATTGAAAGGGTGTTGAAGTCTCCAAGTATTACTGCAGAACTGTCTCTTTCTCACATGATTTCTGTCGATTTTTGTTGCTCAGTTGGTAGGTACCTATGTTTGTAATTGTTATATCTTCTTGATGAACTGACTTTTTAATCAATCTATAAAGTATTTCTTTGTTTTTATAGCAGTTTGCAACTTAAAATCTATTTTCTCTGGTGCTGGTATAGACACTCCCGCTCTCTTTGGGTTATTATTTGCATGGGATAATTTTTCCATTCAGTTTTGAAGTATGGTTTTCCCAGATATAGAATTCTTGCTGAACATTTTTTTTCTTTCCCTCTTTTATATGTGTCATCTCACTGCCTCTGGCCTTCTTGGTTTCTGAGGAGAAATCAGCTGTTAATCCTATTCGGAATCCCTGGTACATGGTGAATTACTTCTCTATTGTTGATTTCAAGATTCACTTTTTGTCTTTGGTTTTCAGCTATTTTATTCCAGTGCGTCTCAGTGTGAGTCTTTATGTTTATCCACCATTGAGTTCACTGAGCTTCTTGGATGTGTAGATTCATGTACTTTATCAAATTTAGGAATTTTCAGCAATTATTTCTTCAAAAAGTCTTTCTAATTTTTTTCTTTCTTTCTTTCTTTTTTTTTTTTTTTTGAGATGGAGTTTCGCTCCTGTTGCCCAGGCTGGAGTGCAGTGGTGCCATCTTGGCTCACCACAACCTCTACCTCCTAAGTTCAAGCAATTCTCCTGTCTCAGCCTCCCAAGTAGCTGGGATTACAGGCATGCGCCACCAGGCCCGGCTAAATTTTTTTCTATTTTTAGTAGAGATGGGGTTCCTCCATGTTGGTGAGCCTGGTCTCAAACTTCTGACCTCAGGTGATCTGCCCCCCTTCACCTCCCAAAGTGCTGGGATTACAGGTGTGAGCCACCGCGTCTGGCCTTTCTCTCTTTCTTTTGAGATTCCATTATGGGTATGTTGGTGTGCTTGATGGTGCCCTAGGTTCTATTAATTTTCTTCATGCTTCTTTCCTTCATATTGGAAAATCTCAGTTGGCCATCCAATCTCAATTGGCCATCCACAGAAAAAAAGAATCCACTGATTCTTTTTTCTGCCTACTGAGACATGTTGTAACACTGAATTTTAGTTTTGTACTTTTCAACTCCAGAACTTTTACCTGTTTTTTTAATACTTTCTCTTTATTGGTATTCCATCTGATGAGACATCATTCTTTTGGTTCCTTTAGTGGTTTTTGTTTCACTTAGCTCTTTAAGCATATTTAAAACAGTTGATTAGAGTCTTTGTCTAGTAAGACCCTGTGCTTTCTCAGGGATGGTTTTTGTTCGTTTCTTTTCTTTCTGTGAGTGGGCCATACTTTCTTTTTTTTTTCTGAGACGGAGTCTCACTGTGTCGCCCAGGCTGGTGTGGAGTAGCGCAATCTCAGCTTACTACAAGCTTCACCTCCTGGATTCACACCATTCTCCTGCCTCAGCCTCCCAAGTAACTGGGACTATTGGCGCCTGCCACCACGCCTGGCTAATTTTTTGTATTTTTAGTAGAGACGGGGTTTCACCATGTTAGCCAGGATGGTGTCAATCTCCTGACCTCGTGATCCACCTGCCTCAGCCTCCCAAAGTGCTGGGATTACAGGTGTGAGCCACTGCACCTGGCCACTTTCTTGTTTCTTTGTATCATAATTTTTTGTTGAAAACTAGGCATTTTGAATATTATAATGTGGCAACACAGTGGCTGCATGTATGTTGCTGACAGTATTCCATGGCCTGGATGTACAGCAACTTGTTTAATCATTCACCTGTTGGAGGACATCTAGATGGGTTCCAGGTTTAGGCTATTATAAATAATATGTTTAATAACATATGTTTTCTTTTCTCTAGGGTAAATACCCAAGAGTACAATTGTTGGGTCATATGATAGTTGTCTGTTTAGTTTTATAAGAATCTGCCACATTATTTTCCAGAGGGCTATACCATTTTACCTTCCCACCGGTAATGTTTGCATAATCCAGTTTCTCAGCATTCTTATCAGCATTTTTTTTTTTTTTTGCTATTTTTAAATTTTTACCATAATAGCAATAGTGGTGTAGTGATAACTCATTTTGGAAATGGTTGGGTTCTAAGGGGCAATAATGTAGAAAATACTTTCATTGCATATTTGCCATTGGTACAACAGTTTAGGTGAACTGCCTTTTCTATTCTTGTATCCATTTTCTAACTGGGTAGCCATTTCCTTTTCTCTGTCCAAACAATTGAGAGGCAAGGCATTTTTTTTAATGTTGATCTTTGAGAGACAGAATGTATATGTGTCTGTGTATTATATATATTCATATTCCAGATATTAGTCCTTTGTTGAGTATGTAGTTTACAAACATTATCACCCAGTCTATAGCTTGTGTTTTCATCTTCTTACCACGGTTTTCACAGAACAAATTTTTAAATGTCGTTGAAGTCTAGTTAATCAGTTTTTTCCATTTATGGATGTGCGTTTGGCGTCATGTCTAAAAACTCTTCAGTGACCCCTAAGTCTCAAAGATTTTCTTGTTTTTTCTAAAGTTTTATCATTGTACTTTTCACATTTAAGTTTGTGATTGATTTCCAGTTACATTTTTTTGACTTTTTTTTTAGGTTCAGGGGTACATGTGCAGGTTTGTTATATGGGCAAATTGCGTGTTGTAAGGGTTTGGTGTACAGATTATTTTGTCACCCAGGTAATAAGTATAATACTGGATGGGTAGTTTTTCAGTCCTCACCCTCCTCCTGTCCTCCACCCTCAGGGAGGCCCCAGAATCTGTTGTTGTCTTCTTTGTGCCCACATGTACTCAATCTTTATCTCCCACTTATGACAACATGTAGTATTTGGTTGTCTGTTCCTGTGTCAGTTTCCCTAGCATAAAGGCCTCCCGTTGCAACCATGTTGCTGCAAAAGGGAATGATCTCATTCTTTCTTATGGTTGCATAAGTTGTAGGATTTAGGTGAAGTTTCTTTTCTTTTCTTTCTTTTTTTTTTTTTTTTTCTGCCTGTGGATACTGTTGGACCACTTGTTGAAAAGAGTTATTATTCCTCATTGATTACTTTTGCACCTTTGCCAATCAGTTGGATATACTTATGCCTGTTTCTAGGCTCTCTGTTTGGTACTGTTGACACGTGTGTCTATGCTTCCACCAGTGCGACACTGTCTTGATCTTCATAGCTGTGTACTGAGCATTCGTGTTGATTAGATGGAGTCCTTCCACTATATTTTTTTTTCAACATTGTTTTACCCTTTCCATGGCTAGCTCCTCCAATATTAAATATTAAAGTAAGTTTGTCTTGTCTATAAATGCTTTGCTGAGAATCTGATGAGACTGCAGAAAACTTATAAATTAATTTATGGAAAACTGTCATCTTTATTATGTTTTGTCTCCCAACACAAGAATACAGGTATATCTTTTCATTTATTTAGGTTTTCTTTAACTTCTTTTGTCAGAATTTTGTAATTTTCTGCATGCAGATCCTATGCATTTTTTAAATGTATACTTTTGTATTTAATTTTCCTAGGAAGTATTACAAATACTGTGTTTTAAATTTCATTTTCCACAAGTTGATTTTTAGTATATGTGTTAATACTGTATCCTGTGACTCTGCTGAATTCATTTGTTAGTTCAAAGGTAGTTGTTTTTAATAAATTATTTGAAACTATCTATGTAAGCAACCATATCACCTGAAAATTGGCGGGGTGGAGGGGGGGAGTTATTTCTTCCTTTCTAGTGTGTATTCTTTTGATTTCTTTTCTTCCAGCCTCTGCCTACTGCCCAATTCCAAAGTCACTTCCAAATTCGTGGGTGTTTGTTATAGCTGTATCCCACTTCCAGGTGCTAAAGTTTGTATAGGGATTATACAACAATACAGGTGCTACAGTGATATCAACAAAATACTGTTAACAGAGAGGAGGAGGTGGGTAATTCTGTGTAGATGGAACATTAGGAAAGATTTTGCATAAAATGAGACACTTTCCTAAGAATGGATAACGTTTCAGCAGGGAAACGTAGTTCAAAGAGAGGGGATAGCAACATCGCTGCAACCTCTGCCTCCTGGGTTCACACCATTCTCCTGCCTCAGCCTCCCGAGTGACTGGGACTACAGGCGCCTGCCACCATGCCTGGCTAATTTTTTGTATTTTTAGTAGAGACAGGATTTCACCGTGTTAGCCAGGATGGTCTCAATCTCCTGACCTTGTATGGTAGTATGAAAATTCATAGAGTGTCAGGGAAGTAGCGAGCAGGTGCCTGGTAGTAGAGAGTTGGATGGCAAGAGTTGTTACAGTAGTCAGAAAACAATATTTGAAGAACTCTGGGCTCCCTGCCAATAGACCTTGACTTTGTAAGCAGCAGGCAGCCTTTTTAACATAAAATGGCATGATAAATTTTTAACATGGTTTTTAACATAAAAATGACATGATAAATTTTCTGTAGAACAAGATGGGAAGACTTAGAGAATGTTTAAGTAACACCTATGAGAAGTGACCTGAGAAAAAGTTTTGTTAAAAGGTATTCAGTTGGCCCTTAAACCATGCAGGGGTTAGGGGTACCAACCACCTACACCGTCGAAAATCCATTTATAATTTTTTTTTTTTTTTTTTTTTTTGAGATGGAGTCTTGCTCTGTTCCCCAGGCTGGAGTGCAGTGGCATGATCTCAGCTCACTGCAACCCCTACCTCCTGGGTTCAAGCAATTCTCCTGCCTCAGCCTCCCTAGTAGCTGGGATTACAGGTGCATGACACCACGCCTGGCTAATTTTTGTATTCTTAGTAGAGACAGGATTTCACCATGTTCGCCAGGCTGGTCTCAAACTCCTGAGCTCAGGTGATCTGCCTGCCTCGGCCTCCCAAAGTTCTGGGATTATATGTGTGAGCCACCGTGCCCAGCGTCATGTATAATTTTTGTCTCCTGAAAAACTTAACTATTAATAGCCTACTGTTGACCAGAAGCCTTGTTAATAACATACACAGTCTAACACTTGTTTTGTATGTTGTAAGATATTATAAGTAGTATATATTGTATTGTTGCAATAAAGTAAGCTAGAGAAACAGAAAATGTTAAGAAAATCAGAGGGAAGGGAAAACATATTTACTATTTGTTCACTGGAAGTGGATTGTCATAAAGGTCTTCATCCTCATCATCTTCACATTCCATAGGCTAAGGAGGAGGAAGGAGAGGAGCAGTTGGTCTTGTGGTCTCAGAAGTGGCAGAGGTGGAAGAAAATCCATGTATAAGTAAACCCATGCAGTTCAAACCCATGTTGCGGAAGAGTCAACTGTAGTCACAAGCTTAAGTGGCTATTAAAAAAAATAAAATGTGATGTGACCTGCATGAATACATGTACAGGGTCCAGTTTCCCTTTAACCAGGATTAAAGTAGATTCTGAGAGAATTCCAAGCCTAAGATTCTTTGACTGTAAAAGGTTTGGAGGCCTAGAGATAATTTCTGATAATGTAATAGAAAATAGAGATTATATGCTAGTTGAGCATATTTGACTAGTTGAGTCAAATACGATGTGGTAGTTCTTTTTTATTTATTTATTTATTTTTTAATTAATTAATTAATTTATTTTTTATTATACTTTAAGTTCTAGGGTACATGTGCATAACGTGCAGGTTTGTTACATATGTATACTTGTGCCATGTTGGTGTGCTGCACCCATCAACTCATCAGCACCCATCAATTCATCATTTATATCATGTATAACTCCCAATGCAATCCCTCCCCCCTCCCCATGATAGGCCCCAGTGTGTGATGTTCCCCTTCCCGAGTCCAAGTGATCTCATTGTTCAGTTCCCACCTATGAGTGAGAACATGCGGTGTTTGGTTTTCTCTTCTTGTGATAGTTTGCTGAGAATGATGGTTTCCAGCTGCATCCATGTCCCTACAAAGGAAACAAACTCATCCTTTTTTATGGCTGCATAGTATTCCATGGTGTATATGTGCCACATTTTCTTAATCCAGTCTGCCACAGATGGACATTTGGGTTGATTCCAAGTCTTTGCTATTGTGAATAGTGCTGCAATAAACATACATGTGCATGTGTCTTTATAGCAGCATGATTTATAATTCTTTGAGTATATACCCAGTAGTGGGATGGCTGGGTCATATGGTACATCTAGTTCTAGATCCTTGAGGAATTGCCATACTGTTTTCCATAATGGTTGAACTAGTTTACAATCCCACCAACAGTGTAAAAGTGTTCCTATTTCTCCACATCCTCTCGAGCACCTGTTGTTTCCTGACTTTTTAATGATTGCCATTCTAACTGGTGTGAGATGGTATCTCATTGTGGTTTTGATTTGCATCTCTCTGATGGCCAGTGATGCTGAGCATTTTTTCATGTGTCTGTTGGCTGTATGAATGTCTTCTTTTGAGAAATGTCTGTTCATATCCTTTGCCCACTTTTTGATGGGGTTGTTTGTTTTTTTCTTGTATATTTGTTTGAGTTCTTTGTAGATTCTGGAAATTAGGCCTTTGTCAGATGAGTAGATTGCAAAAATTTTCTCCCATTCTGTAGGTTGCCTGTTCACTCTCATGGTAGTTTCTTTTGCTGTGCAGAAGCTCTTTAGTTTAATTAGATCCCATTTGTCAATTTTGGCTTTTGCTGCCGTTGCTTTTGGTGTTTTAGACATGAAGTCCTTGCCCATGCCTATGTCCTGAATGGTACTACCTAGGTTTTCTTCTAGGGTTTTAATGTTTTTTTTGTTTTTTGTTTTTTTTTTTTTTCAGACAGAGTCTTACTCTGTCGCCCAGGCTGGAGTGCAGGGGCGTGATACCGGCTGACTGCAAATTCTGCTTCCCGGGTTCACACCATTCTCCTGCATCAGCTTCCCGAGTAGCTGGGACTACAGGAGCCTGCCACCAAGCCCAGTTAATTTTTTGTATTTTTAGTAGAGACAGGGTTTCACCATGTTAGCCAGGATGGTCTCGATCTCCTGACCTCAATATCCACCCTCCTCGGCTTCCCAAAGTGCTGGGATTACAGGCGTGAGCCACCGCCCCCAGCCGGTTGGGTAGTTTCTACTAGTTTCAACTACTCAGATATACATAAGCCATATTTTTGTGTAAACACAAAAAGATAAACTCCAGGTATAATTCTGAAAAAAGTATGAAAAGAAGCAAGTAATAATGTGGTGTAACATGCACGGGTTAGAACAGCAGGAATAATAGCACATATATTGAGTGAATAAGAGCACTAGGTCACTGTTCTCAAAGCAGTCACTGGACTACAGTGGACTTTTAATTTTGGAAGTGTGTTAATTTCTAAATAGACTAGGATTTCCTTTTTAAGAAAAGTAATATAATTATATTACTTTTATATTACAGATTTATAGTTTAATTAATTACCTTTCTATTACAGATTTATAGTTTAATTCCATTGTGATCAGAGAAACATACTTTGTATGATTTCATACTTTCAAACTTTTTTTTATTATTTCATTATTATGATTATCACCAAGGATATAGCCTCTCTTGGTGAATGTTCCATGTGCACTTGAAAATAATGGATATTGTGCTATTGTTGGATGGATAGTCTACAAACGTCAGTTACTTCCAGTTGGTTGATGGTGTTGCTCACTTTGTTATCTTGTTTTTGTCTATTTGTTCTATTGATTACTGTGATAAAAGTGTTGAAGTTTCCAGTCAGCAATAGATCATTGTGAATTTTCCATTTCTCCTTTAAATTAAATTAAATTTTTGCTTCATATATTTTGAATGCCTGTGGTTAGATGCATGGACATCTAGGATTATATGTCTTCTTGGTGAATTCACTCTTATTATGTTATGTTCTTCTGTGTCCCTGGTAATTTTCCTTGCTCTGAAATTGGTTTTGTCTGATATTACTAGAGCCATTCACATTTTCTTTTTGATTAGTATTTGTGTGTCATGGTTTTTCACCCTTTTACTTTCTACTTGCTTTTATCATTATTTTGAAAGTCGGTTTCTTGTAGATAGCATACTGTTAGATGTTGTTTTTCCCTTAATTATTTTAATATTTGTTTTTCTGATTATGTGCTTTGAGTATTCAAACTTAATAAACTTAATGATGTGTTTGGATTTAGGTTTACCATGTTATCATTCATTTTCCGTTCTCTGATTTTCATTGCTCTGTTTCCTTTTGGATTATTTAGGTATTTTTTAGTTTTCCATTTCAACGTATTGAGCTTTTAACTATATTTCTTTGTATAGTTTTTTCAGTAATTCTAGGAATTAATATACATCCTTAACATTTCCATCTAGTTAGAATTAGTATTTTCCCACTTCGAGTGGAAGGAACGTAGACATCTTCCATCCCATAGGTTCCTTTAACCTCCTTTATGTTGTTGTTATCATGTATATTATATCTGCATACATTGAAAACCTCATTAGATAATACTATAATTTTGTGTTTAACTGTCAACTATTTTTTAAAACTTAAGAGGAGAAAAATAGTGTGTTATATTTACCCAGCTTCTTATTATGTCTGTTGCTCTTCCTTCATTTCTGAAGTTCGAAGTTTCCCTCTGGTATCATTTTCCTTTTGTATAAAGATCTTCCTTTAACATTTCTTTAGAACAGGTATACTGGCTATGACTTCTCTTAGTTTTTCTCCATGTGATAATGTTCTCACTTTATCTTCAGTCCTGAATATACTTTTGCTGGATATAGATTTTTGGGTTGACAGTGATTTAGCACCTTACAAATATTTTTCCACTTCTTTCTGGCCTCTTTGAAAAATCTGCATGTGAATGAATATTCCCCTATGCATGATCTGTTGTGGTTTCTAGCTGCTTTAAGGTTTTTTCATTGTCTCTAATTTTCAGCAGTTTATGATGTCTCTGGGCATTGATTTCCTTGGATTTTTCAGCTTGCAGTTTGCTGAGCTCTTGGGTCTATAAGTTAATGTTTTGAATCGTATTTGGGATGCTTTCAGAAATTATTCTTGATATTGTTCTGCACTCCACTCTCTCCTCCTTCTGGAACTCTGATGACAGAGTGTTAGACCTTTGTTGTTGTCACACAGGTCCCTGAAGTTCTACTGGGGATTTTTTTCCCCCAACCTTTTCTCTCTGTTCTTCAACTGGATAATTTCTGTTGAGCTATTTACATGCTTACTGATTCTTTCCTTTTTCATCTCATTTTATAATTATACTCTGCCCCTGGATTTTATTTTAGTTATTATATTTTTCAGTACTAACATCTCCATTTTATTCTTTTATCTATTTATCTGCTATTATTTTTCATTCATGTCAAGTGTTCACCCTTACTTCTTAGAGCATGGTGATATAAGAGCTGCTTTAAAGTCTTTTTCTGATAATTCCAACAAGTGTGTCATGTTGGTGTTGCCATTGTTGACTATCTTTTCCCTTAAGAGTTATTGAGATTTCATAGTTCTTTGTGTGTCAGGTAATTTTGGATTGTATCCTGGGCATCTTAAAGATTATGTTATGAGACTCTGGGCCTTGTTTAGTTCCTATGGAGAATAATGATTATTAAATTTGTTAAGCAGTTGACCCAGTTAAGTTCAGGCTGCAAGTTCTTACTGGTCTTCAGGGGCTATTTCTTATGTCAGTTCAGGTTTTAAGATGTTTGCAGTGCCATTTGGATAATGTGGATTACCCAGTGGCCCCTGTGGGGCCTGAAATATGTTCTACCCCATGGTTCAGTTCTCAAAGACTCTTATATGTTGTTCGGGGTCAGATCCATTTGTACAGCTTGGGGTTAAGTCTGGGAGATCATACACAAGATTATGGGATCTTCTTCTTGAGACCCTTTTGGCATTCTCCCAGGCACCTCCTGGTGTCTACGAGCTCTCCATTCCTAGTTTTCTTCATGGAAAGCTGGGGCTTTCATTTTCCCTCTCTGCCATATGAAACCAAGCGGCAACTGTGTCTGCCTCTGAAACCAAGTGGCAGGGAGACAGAGATAGAAAAAAGAAACAGGGATTCTCTCCCATGCATTGGTACCACAGTTCCTCTGGTCAGAGAGGATTCCTGTCCCTCAGAATTTTAGATGTCTGCACGACCACCACTGCCATTACCATAATGAGACTGCCTAGGGGAATACGGTGGGAGAAATCATCACTAAAATACACATCCCTCATGCCCTCATGCCCTTAAGGACGCTTTTCCCTCTCTTCAGATCTGAGAGGGCTTCTTTTGGAGTCCTTTATGTCCATGCCCAGTTTCAAGCTGGTATTGAGTTCAGACCAGGGCACACCACAGGAACCACAAAACAAGAAACTCACCACAGGATCAGTGTTACTTTGACTTCTGGTTTCCTTCCTGTCTACCTGCTGCTGTTTGCCCCTAGAGTCCTCAGACTTTACCCTCTCTGGAGCCAGGGTTTTTAGTTGTGTTCGAATGGATGGGGTGAAGTGTGCCACTCCATCTTTATCATTGTTTGTATATTGATGTTTCTGGAAATCACTAAAAGAATTTTCTAAGCACTGTTTGCTTAATAGTATGAGGAATACAAAAGCAAAAAGTAAAGGAACAAGCATTTATCTGAATACATACCACAGTTTTTAAGTTAATACAATAACTTCATAAGGTAGAAAAAAAAATCAAGAGGGGCCAGGTTTATCTCTGGACAATGAGATGATACAGAAAAGGCTCACATCTCTGGTCGTCCCAAAGCCACAGCCAACAGTGGGTCCTTACTGTCTGAGGGGCAGTGTCTGTTTCATAATTAGGAGATGTCACGGATTTCGTGAGTTGTATTTTAATGAAGCATTCCAAAAACACTATGCCTTAGCTAAAACTAACAGTCGTGCTTTTGGGGAAATATCAGGCTGTGTGGCTGACCAGCTCAGGGAGAGTTGGGAGTCTGAAGACCTTCTCCACAATCCTGACTTCACCCATGGAATGACAGCCTATCCATGTGGCCAGATAGGTTGCCCACTGTAGACTCCAGGTGAAGTTTTTCTTGTGAGTTTTGCTGTGAAAGTACGTCCTGGAGCTGTGCATATTTTGGTTGTGTGCTCCGTTCCCAAGGAAAAGTCCTCAGCAATTAGAAAAACTGCAGGGTGGCAATGACAGCTGTCATTTCTTTTCTTCATTTGCCCTCTGCCTCTTTCCTTCTCTTCCAGTGCTGGAGAAAGACGATCATGACCTCTCCAGAGTCTTTGAATCTCCCTAGAAGAAGCCGTCCACGCTCCCAGAGTGCTCCAATGGGACTGAACCACGTGGGCTGGCCAGAGCACATACCTGGCACTGGTGAGTTACGTGCCTCTCTCTTTTGCTATGTACTCTGGATCTTGGCATGAAGGACAAGAAGTGAGTGCTATTGGCAGCTGTATCCACTTGTCTGGCAGAAGTAGCTTGATGGTGAGAGAGATAAACAATTGTCCCCTTCCTTCAGTTAGGGAGGAGTGCCTACTATCCAAAGAAAGGGAATTATTGGCCAGGAACAGTGGCTCATGCCTGTAATCCCAGCACTTTGGGAGGCTGAAGCAGGCGGATCACTTGAGGTCAGGAGCTCAAGACCAGCCTGGGCAACATGGTGAAACCCCGTCTCTACTAAAAATACAGGCCAGGTGTGGTGGCTCACACCTATAATCCCAGCACTTTGGGAGGCCAAGGGAGGCGGACCATCTGAGGTCGGGAGTTTGAGACCAGCCTGACTATCATGGAGACACCCCATCTCTACTAAAAATACAAAATTAGCCGGGTGTGGTGGTGCATGCCTGTAATCTCAGCTACTTGGGAGGCTGAGGCAAGAGAATAGCTTGAACCTCCCTAAAGGTTGCGGTGAGCCGAGATCACACCATTGCACTCCAGGATGGGCGACAAGAGTGAAACTCTGTCTCAAAAACAAAACAAAACAAAACAAAAAAATTAGCTCATTGTGGTGGTGCATGCCTGTAATCTCAGCTACTCTGAGGGATGAGGCAGGAGAATCGCTCGAATCTGAGAGGCAGAGGTAGTGAGCTGAGATCATGCCACTACACTCCAGCCTGGGCGACAGAGTTTTACTCCACCTCAAAAAAATAAAAATGGAATTCCTAGAGTCCCCCAGCTTGGCTCCATCAGTTAATTTTGAGGAGAACTACGAACTGTCCCTTCGTCTCGCAGTAGGATATATAACTTCAAGGAGACAGAATCAAGTAGAGAGCTGTCTCCAATCAGCTGATGGACTTGGGTGTTTCCCCTTCTGATGAATAATGGCCTCTTCCTTGAGTTTTATGGCAGCCTCTATGAGTCCGTTTCTCTGAACTACAGCAAATAGCTTCAAATCACATATCTGTCCATAAAAGGCCTGGCTCTCTGTGTTAGAAGGGAACTGGGCCATAGGTGAGAGCCAGGATGGGGCCTCTTTATGTGTAACAGCTACCTTCCTCACACCCAACCCAGCAGGGCTGGACATGCTGAGTGCGGCTCAAGGCACATCTGTCTTCCGGTGGAAGGACAGATGTGGGGGTCTCAGGTCTTGAGCAGGTGCAGATTGTGTTCGGTGGTGACCTTACAGTCTAAAAGCTCATGGCTGCTGGAGGGAGGGGCCAAATCTGGTGTTGAAGAAAGTTAAACAAGGGCAAAGCCCTGAGAGAGTTAGAAAAACAAAACAGCCACACCTGTCAACAGCGTGCTTTGTCCAGGCTTGGGAGGAGCGAGCTGGCAGTGGAGGCTGTTGGTAGTCGGGTCCTGTCAGTGCCGAAGACCCATAGAAAGCCAGTGTGGTGAGGCAGAGGATGACGGTGCATGGCGGTCGGCCCCCAATGCTGGAGTTTGGCATATGTCTTTCTAAGGAATCAGCTCTGATCCAGACTCTTAGTTGAGCTCTGAGTCTGACTCAGCATATTGGAGGTGCTGGTCCCGAGGGAGCTGGCTGCTCAGATTAGCTGGTGGATGTGGTGGCTGCCTGTCAGCAGATGGATGTATTTAGGTTGCACTATGAATTGGAGCTTTAGTCTTTCCCATGTACAGTTGTGATCTTAAACTCACAAGCAAAGTTATGAAAGGGTGTTTGACAACTGTTGAACAAACTCTCCCAGTTTCTTGCATGAGCCCTTCATTAAGTCATAGAGTTATTTAGAATCTTGTGAAAGGGACAGTAACCAGGGAGAGGAATCTTTTTCCAGAGAGAATCCTCAAAGCTGATTTTGGCCTTTCAAGTCAGTACCTCCTTGCAATTCAGAGCTTCATAATTATGTTTTCCTATTATTTCAGTGTCACTTGAAATAATTGGCAGATGAGCTCATTGCAGAAGAAATTTTAAAACCTTCATGCCACCAGTGACATCCAGCACGTCTGCACACCAAGGGCACTGCTCTGGAGGTCAGAGATCAGGGCTGTAGCCACACTTCGTCCTAGGATGAGAAATTGCGCACATCCCTCTATTTCCCACTATCTCAGGTTGCTTTTTTCTTTCTTTTTTTCTCAGAAATTCTGCAAGAAAGTAATCAGATTCCTTTTTCTTCAAAAAAGGAGTGATAGCTCCTGTTTTCCTATTTCATAAGGATAATGGGAGGGACTAGCCTGGAGTTGAGCTTAGGAAAGCTTTTTCTTTTCTTAATTACTGCGTCCACTTCCAGCTGATCTGTGCCTGACTTCGTCGGATTCGTACTTTACAGAGATGATATTTCTAGTTTCTATCCCTGGAACCTCTCATCATTCTCATTTTTTTTTTAATCCATTTTCTACCCAGTTCTGTGAGAATTTCTCAATTTCATCTTCTGCTTTGTTTTCCTGTTTTTTTTTGTTTTTTTTTTTTCCTCACCTGTGTTCATTGCCTTCACTGGCAGTTTGTGATCCAGTGATCATGGTTTTTTTGTTTTTGTTTTTGTTTTTTTCTTTGAGACGGAGTCTCACTGTGCCCAGGCTGGAATGTAGTAGTTCAATCTTGTCTCACTGCAAGCTCCACCTCCCGGGTTCAAGAGATTCTCCTGCCTCAGCCCCCTGAGCAGCTCGGACTACAGGTGCCTGCCAGCACACCTGGCTAAGTTTTTGTATTTTTTTTTTTTTTTTTTTTTTTGAGATGGAGTCTGGCTCTGTCACCCAGGCTGGAGCGCAGTGGCCAGATCTCAGCTCACTGCAAGCTCCACCTCCCCAGGTTCACGCCATTCTCCTGCCTCAGCCTCCCGAGTAGCTGGGACCACAGGCGCCCGCCACCTCGCCCAGCTAGTTTTTTTTTTTTTGTATTTTTTAGTAGAGATGGGGTTTCACTGTGTTAGCCAGGATGGTCTTGATCTCCTGACCTCGTGATCCACCCGTCTCGGCCTCCCAAAGTGCTGGGATTACAGGCTTGAGCCACCGCGCCCGGCCGTGATCATGTTTTTAATCTGCAACAATCCTTCCAATGTCCTTTGAAGCCACGAAGAACAGAAAATCGGGATTTTTGTGAAGTTTTCTCGTTATTTCCAAATTTCAGTTCGTTTCCAAATTCAGCTGCTCTTCTTTTGAGGTTTGTTTGTTTGTTTTCTGATGGAGTCTCACTCTGTCACCCAGGCTGGAGTGCAGTGGCACGATTGATCTCGGCTCACTGCAACCTCCGCTTCCTGGGTTCAAGCAATTCCTGCCTCAGCCCCCAAGTAGCTGGGATTACAGGTGCCCACCACCATGCCCAGATAATTGTATTTTTAGTAGAGATGGAGTTTTGCCATGTTGGCCAGGCTGGTCTCAAACTCCTGACCTCAGGTGATCTGCCCGCCTCAGTTTCCCAAAGTGCTGGAATTACAGGTGTGAGCCACCGTGCCTGGTCTCTTTTGAGGTTTTTTATTAATAGGTGAAATTTCTTTATTTGCTCATCTGTGTGGACAGCAGTCCTCCCCCAGCAGTGGTGTATTGTTAAGTAGCACTGGAAGTGTCGTTCTTTCAGAGATAATTATCGGTTCCTGTTAACATCCTTCAAACACAGCTGAAGTAGGATGAGGAAGGCAAGGCTTTCTTGTGACGAATGCGGTGAGTCAGCGCCTGAAGGCTTGTGGGGAGCTGTCCACTGTCCTGGTAGGGAGCTCCTCCCCATCACTAGAATTTCTTCTCCACGTTTGGAAGGGTGGCTAAGAATCAGCCTGATGTGGCCACAGGCCACCTCTCCCTGGCAAGTTGGTGCCCAAGATAAATCCCCACCACACCCGCACCTCTCTCAGTGGAGCCGGCAGGGCCAGGTGCAACTCTGAGAGTCCCTGGTGCCTCCAGAGTTCGTGCCTGTGGCTTTGGAAGGGTGGGCTGGGTTTTACCAGGAATACCTGGTTGTATGGTTATTTCACAAGCTGTCGGTCACCTCTTTCTTCAAACCACTTTGTTGTATCTTGTGACTAACACCCTTCATCAGTCTCTAGTACTAGTAAAGGATGCTTTCTATTTTTTAAACAGCTTTTTTGAGCTATAGCCACATACAGTCCGGCGGCAGGATATTCACAGATACGTGCGGTCATCACCACAGTCCATTTTAGAACATTGTTAGCACCTTATAATAAGCTCTGTACCTTTAGCTATTACCCCACACCACCACCCTAGGGAACCACTTATCTACTTCCTGTCCCTATAATTCCCTACCCTGGATTTGTGTATGGATGGAATCATGTAGGAACTGGTCTTGTGACTGGCTTCTTTCACTTATAATGATGTTTTCAAGGTTCATCCACATGTCACATGTACTTCAGTACTTCATTTCTTTCTATGGTCAAATAATCCATTGTATGGATCCACCACAGTTTGCTTATTTATTCATCCGTTGATGAGCAATTGGATTACTTCTACTACCTTGCAGTTCTGTGCTATGGAGATGGCTTCTTTCCTTAAATCTCAGGAACCAACCTCTGCTAGGTTTAGACTTTTCTTTTACGGCGTCCTCACTTCTCTCAGCCTTCATACAATTGAAAACAGTTATGACCTTGCTCTGGATTAGGCCTTGGCTTAAAGGAGTGTTGTGGCTCTTTTTGATCTTCTATCTAGACCACAAAAACTTTCTTCCTATTGCAAAAAGGCTTTTTCACTTTCTCATTCATGTGCTAACTGGAGCAGCACTTTTAATTTCCTACAAGAACTTCTCCTTCACTTTCAGTACTTGGGTAACTGTTTGGCTTGAGAGGCCTAGCTTCTGGGCCATCTTGGCTTTGACATGCCTTCCTTCCTAAGCTGAATCATTTCTAGCTTTTGATTTAGAGATATGTGACTCTTCCTTTCACTTGAAAACTTAAAGGCCATTACTGGGTTATTAATTGGCCTAATTTCCATATTGTGTCTCGTGAATAGGGAAGCCCAAGGAGAGGGAGAGAGACAGAGGAATGGATGGTTGGTGGAGCAGTCAGAACACATAACATTTATGGATTAAATTTGCCATCTTCTATAGGCACAAGTTCATGGCGTGTCTTCACTTCTTGTTTTCTCTGTCTCATCTTTTTACTGCTCTATTCCTTCTTTACTGTTTTCTTTTTCACTGAGTGAATATTTTCTAATGTATTTTAATTGTATTAATGATTCTTTCGCTATATTTTTTAAGGTTTGCTTTTAGTGGTAGCTTTAGCATTTCATGTGTATCTATAACTTACCAGCATCAACTTCAGATTTATGCTAACTTAATTTCAGTCATATATAGAACTATTACTCCTTTATAGCTCTGTTCCCTTCCCCCTTTTTGTGTGGTATGATTGTTATGCATATTATACCTATCAATGTCATAAAGCCAGAAGCGCATTAGTAAAATGATTACTCTACATGTGTCACCATTTTCTTAGCCTATTACAGCTTTTCTCTCATCCATCTCCTTTATGCTATTATTGACATATATTACATTTTTATATTATATGCTCAATGATACATTATACACATTATATACAATTGCTTGTTAAGAGAAGAAAGGAGAAAATAAGAATAGTGTTTTTTATAATTACATAATTACCTTTTCTAGTACCCTTTTTGTATTCATGTGGATTTATATTATCATCTGGGGTCACTTGCTTTCAGTCTAAAGAACTCCCTTTAGTATTTCTTATAAGTTAGGTCTACTAGCAACAAATTTTCTCAGTTTCATTTATCTGGGAAAATCCTTATTTAGTCTTCATTTTTGAAAGGTTAGCTTTCTGCATAAAGGATTCTTAGTTGTCAAGATTTCTTTTAAAAAAATCCTTTTAGCAGGCCTTCGACAAAATTCAACAGCCCTTCATGCTAAAAACTCTTAATAAACGAGGTATTGATGGAACGTATCGCAAAATAATAAGAGCTATTTATGACAAACTCACAGCCAATATCATACTAAATGGGCAAAGACTGGAAGCATTCCCTTTGAAAACTGGCACAAGAGAGGGATGTCTTCTCTCACCACTCCTATTCAACATAGTGTTGGAAGTTCTGACCAGGGCAATCAGGCAAGAGAAAGAAATAAAGGGTATTCAATTTGGAAAAGAGGAAGTCAAATTGTCCCTGTTTGCAAATGACATGACTGTATATTTAGAAAACCCTGTCATCTCAGCCCAAAATCTCCATAAGCTGATAAGCAACTTCAGCAAAGTCTCAGGATACAAAATCAATGTGCAAAAATCACAAGCATTCCTATACACCAATAACAGACAAACAGCCAAATCATGAGTGAACTCCCATTCACAATTGCTTCAAAGAGAATAAAATTTCTAGGAATTCAACTTACAAGGGATGTGAAGGACCTCTTGAAGGAGAACTACAAACCACTGCTCAACGAAATAAGAGGACACAAACAAGTGGAAGAACATTCCATGCTCATGGACAGGAAGAATCAATATCATGAAAATGGCCATACTGCCCAAGGTAATTTATAGATTCAATGCCATCCCCATCAAGCTATCAATGACTTTCTTCACAGAATTGGAAAAAACTGCTTTAAAGTTCATATGGAACCAAAAAAGAGCCCGCATTGCCAAGATAATCCTAAGCAAAAAGTACAAAACTGGAGGCATCATGCTACCTGACTTCAAACTCTACTACAAGTCTACAGTAACCAAAACAGCATGGTACTGGAACCAAAACAGGGATATAAACGAATGGAACAGAACAGAGGCCTCGGAAATAACACCACACATCTACAACCATCTGATCTTTGACAAACTTGACAAAAACTAGAAATGGGGAAAGGATTCCCTATTTAATAAGTGGCGTTGGGGAAACTGGCTATCCATATGTAGAAAGCTGAAACTAGATCCTTTCCTTACACTTTATACAAGAATTAATTCAAGGTAGATTAAAACTTAAATGTTAGACCTAAAACCATAAAAGCCCTAGAAGAAAACCTAGGCAATACCATTCAGGACATAGACCTGGGCAAGGACTTCACGACTAAAACACCAAAAGCAATGGCAACAAAAGCCAAAATAGACAAATGGGATCTAATTAAACTCAAGAGCTTCTGCACAGCAAAAGAAACTACCATTAGAGTGAATAGACAACCTACAGAATGGGAGAAAATTTTTGCAATCTACCCATCTGACAAAGAGCTAATATCCAGAACCTACAAAGAACTTAAACAAATTTACAAGAAAAAAAACAACCCCATCAAAAAGTGGGCAAAGGATATGAACAAACATAAGACATTTATGCAGCCAACAGACACATGAAAAAGTGCTCATCATCACTGGTCATCAGAGAAATGCAAATCAAAACCACAATGAGATACCATCTCACACCAGTTAGAATGGCGATCATTAAAAAGTCAGGAAATAACAGATGCTGGAGAGCATGTGGAGAAATAGGAATGCACTTACACTGTTAGTGGGAGTGTAAACTAGTTCAACCATTGTGGAAGACAGTATGGCAATTCCTCAAGGATCTAGAACGAGAAATACCATTTGACCCAGCGATCCCATTATGGGGTATATACCCAAAGGATTATAAATCATGCTACTCTAAAGACACATGCACATGTGTATTTTTTGCAGCACTATTCACAATAGCAAAGACTTGGAACTGACCCAAATGTCCATCAATGATAGACTGGATTAAGAAAATGTGGCACATATGCATCATGGAATACTATGAAGCCATAAAAAAGGATTAGTTCATGTCCTTTGCAGGGTCATGGATGAAGCTGGAAACCATCATTCTGAGCAAACTATCACAAGGACAGAAAACCAAACACCACATGTTCTCACTTATAGGTGGGAAGTGAACAATGAGAACACTGGGACACAGGGCAGGGAACATCACACAGGGAGGCCTGTCTTGGGGTGGGGGGCAGGGGGAGAGAGAGCATTAGGAGAAATACCTAATGTAAATGATGAGTTAATGGGTACAGCATACTAGCATGGCACATGTATACATATGTAACAAACCTGCACGTTGTGCACATGTACCTTAGAACTTAAAGTATAGTTTAAATAAATAAATATTTTAAAATCCTTTTAGCAGATTTAACAAAACTGTCCCACTGTCTTCTGGCTTCTAGAGTTTCTGCTAAGAAATCAACTGTTAATCATATTGAAGAAGGCTTGATAAGTTATATGTTGTTTGCTGCTATTCTCTTGTGGCTTTTAGGATATGTTCCCCCTTGTCTTTTACTTTCAGCATTTTTACTATGATGTGTCTTTGTGGCTCTCTGGAATTATTTTACTTGGAAATAACTGAGTTTCCTGGGTGTGTAGATTATTGTTTTTCAATACATTTGGAAAGTTTCAGTCATTGTTTCTTTGACTATTTTCCCCTTCTCCTTTCTCTTTCTGATATTCCCATTACACATATATTGGTGCACTTAATGGTGTCCTACACTTCTCTGAGGCTTTGTTCATTTTTTTCATAGTTTTCCCTCTGTTCTTTGGCTTGTGTAATTTCTATTGATCTATCTTCAAGTTTGCTAATTATTTCTTCCATCTGTTCAAACCTGCTGTTGAGCCCTTCCAGTGAACTTTTTATTTCAGTTATTGTACTTGTCAACGCCAGAATTTCTTTTAAAACTTTGAATATGTTCACTGATATTTTCTGTTTGATGAGACATTGTCATCACATCTTTTGTCTTTTAATCATGTTTCCTTTAGTTCTGTGAACATGTTTATAATTACTACTTTGGACTTGATAAATCTGATATGTAGTCATTCTCACAGGCAGTTTCTATTACCTGGTTTTTCCCCATCGTATGGGTCAAACTTTCCTGTTCCTTTCCATATGTCATAGTTTTTGGTTGGAAACTGGACATTGTAGATAATATAGCCACTCTGAGAACCACTTCCCCACTAGGTTTTCTATTGTTATTTGCTTATTTACTAACTAGATGAACTGTTTTGTTTTAGTGAAGTCTGTTTCCCTTCCCATGGGGTTAACCTTCTGATGTTGCTCCTAAAGGAGATATAGCGCTGGGTATGCCTACAGTCACTCATGGATGACGGTGGCTTTACTAGGGCTGTCTTCTATATTTCTCTGACCACACCACACTGTTAAGCTCCACTCATTGGCTGCTGATTGCTCTGTTATTTTCAATATTGTCCTGGGGCATAAATTGCTTTACAAGCTCTCAAATTCTGGCGCACCTCAGAAAGGATCACTTTCTGAGGTCAGTGTTTGGTATTTCTTCTGATCCTAGAAGGGCTCCTCCCAGCTACCTTATTCTCTGTCCTCTCATACAAACTAGTGGGGTCCAGGCTATATCTCCATTAGAGCCACAGATTTCCCCTCATTTCCTTTCATTGTAACCTCCACTGTTCTTGAAAGCACCTTTAGGTTTCAGCTTCTCCATGCTCTGTTACAAACTGAGCCCAGTTCCTTTAGGAAGAGATCAGGAGCTATCTGTTTTACAACCTGCTTCCCCCAAGCAAAATCTTTGAGCCAGAGCTCTGGGGTAGGGACAATGGCAAGCTGTGTGGAGCCCTTGGGGAGGGAGAGCAGTAGCCTAAGGCCGTCTCAGCTGGCCTCTCCTGGCATGGAACTACCACCTTAGAAGGAGGGGGAAAGGCTATCCAAGCCTCAGTATTCTCAGCTTGCTAAAGAAGGAAGTCACCCCGGCTCAGCACTCTCACTAGTAATAGGTGGCTTCCTGACTGAGCCTCAGCAACAGGTGGCTGGGAGCAGAATGAGAAATGCCACTGTCCTGCTCTTCCAGGGAAGAAAGATCCCTGGCTGAGAGGTGGTGGGAGAAGGAGCCCTGTGTTGTTGGCTGTAGTCTGGAGTGGAGTCTTTGCCTCACTGAGCTGTAAAGGGGGAGAGGGGAATGATCTTGGTTAAAACCCTACAGATTCTCACCTTTCTTACTGAATTGTCATTGATTTTCTTGAAGGGATGTTTCTTTTTTTTTTTTTTTTTTGCTGGGGAGGCTGGGGGAGGCAACAGAGTCTTGCTCTGTTGCCCAGGCTGGAGTATAGTGGCACAATCTCAGCTCACTGCAACTTCTGCCCTCCTGGTCTGAGCAATTCTCCCACCTCAACCTCCCAAGTAGCTGGGATTACAGGCATGCACCACCATTAGCCTGGCTAATTTTTGTATTTTTAGTAGAGACGGGATTTCACCATGTTGGCCAGGCTGGTCTTGAATTCCTGACCTCAAGTGATCTGCCCAACTCGGCCTCCCAAAGTGCTGGGGTTACAGGCGTGAGGCACCGTGCCCGGCCTTGAATAGATGTTTCTTTATTTGCTGTTTACTCTTCAGGACCATGTCAGATGTTTTAAATGGTTGTTTTTAAAGCAGTGTTCACCAGTTTTACTGAGGAGCAGGTCAGTGGAGTTCCTCTCACTGTCCTGCAAAAGTCAATCTCATTTTCCCTAGTATTGGTCATTTCAGTGAGAGTCTTAGAGCAGATGTTGAATGGCTGTGCTCATGGCATATATAGATACTTTTTTTTTTTTTTTTTTTTTGAGATGAGGTCTTACTCTGTTGTCCAGGCTGGAGTGCAGTGGCACGATCTTGGCTCACTGCAACCTCTGCCTCCCAAGTTCAAGAGATTCTCCTGCCTCAGCCTCCCAAGTATCTGGGACTACAGGCGCACGCCAGCAAGCCAGGCTAATTTTTGTATTTTTAGTAGAGATGGGGTTTCTCCATGTTGGCCAGGCTGGTCTCGAACTCCTGACCTCAGGTGATCCGCCCACCTCGGCCTCCTAAAGTGCTAGGATTACAGGCATGAGCCACTGCGCCTGGCCTAGATACATTTCTTTTTTTTTTTTTTTTTTGAGACAGAGTCTCGTTCTGTTGCCCAGGCTGGAGTGCAGTGGTGCAATCTCGGTTCACTGCAAGCTCCGCCTCCTGGGTTCATGCCATTCTCCTGACTCAACTTCCCAAGTAGCTGGGACTACAGGCGCCTGACACCTTGCCCAGCTAATGTTTTGTATTTTTAGTAGAGACAGGGTTTCACCGTGTTAGCCAGGATGGTCTCTATCTCCTGACCTTGTGATCCGCCCACCGCAGCCTCCCAAAGTGCTGGGATTACAGGTGTGAGCCACCATGCCCGGCCTGCCTAGATAAATTTGTTAAACTTCCTTCTTATATCCCCAGCAGCTAGCATGATGTTCTGCATGTAGAAGGTTTACAGTGTTATTTGCCAAGGACATTGATGGTATTCCAACACAAAGTGCCTGGGGAATCCTCTGAGTGGGGAGAAAGGGAATTAATGGTTACACAGTGGTTCAAAGCATGAGAGGCGAGCACTGGAACCAATTCTACCACTGCCCAGGTGCATAACCTTGGATTATTCTGAGCCTCAGTTAATTTCAGTGGCAAAATGGGGCTAAAATAAAAGCTATCAGATAAAGTTGTAGAGATTAAATAGTATATGCCAAGTACCTCACATCTGGTGTATGCTTAATAAATGCCAGCTAATATTTCAGACATTGCTAGGTGCGGCTGCATATCTACACATCAGTCACTTAATCCTCACAATAATCCTGCAAAAGTAGTTGTCAGTATTCCTATTTGTGGATGAGGAGAGAAGACACGGGAAGATTAAGTAATTTGCCCAAGGTCACAACTAGTGAGAGACAGAACTGAACCCAGGATTGAACCCACATCACTCTGGCCTTGGGCTTCTTTCCATCCAGCACTGTCGTGGAAACAAGTGCAGGGTTAATTAGGAGAGACAGGGAAGAAGCCTGTCTGTAGACTTAGATAAGCTTTGATCCCATTCTGTTTCTGTTTTTACATGTAGAGTAGAATTTCATTGACCACCTTCACATCATCAAGCCAGCCTCAAAAAACACTGAACCTTCTGTGCTGACCTTTCTGATAAAGACACTGCATTATTAATTCGTATATACATACACACATTGCATACATATACACACAATATATATACAGTCATGGTCAATTACAGATTGCATATACAATGGTGGTCCCCTAAGATTATAATGGAGCTAAAAAAAATCACTACGTGATGAGTGAATGTGAAGTATACTATGTAGACTTTATAAACTTTATAGAACAAATTCCAGTCCTGCAAGCTATATTCATGTTAAGTCCCTTATACAAGTGTACCGTTCCTATGTTAATATTTTATACCATATGTTTACTGTGCCTTTCCTATGTTTTGATTTTTTAGATATAAGAATACTTACCATTGTGTTACCACCCTACAGTATTCAGTATAGTAACCTGCTGTACAGGTTTGCAGCCTACGAGCAATAGGCTCTACCAGATAGCCTAGGTGTGCAGTAGGCTGTACATTTAGGCTGTGTAAGTTATGCTCTATGATGATCGCACAAGAAAATCACCTAACACATTTCTCAGAACATATCCTTGTTCAACAACACATGACTGTATATGAACAATATATGTAAATGAACCTAAATGATTATTTATGATTATAAACCTACCATGTGATGGTAAAGGGATCACCCATCTCTTTTAATAGTACCAGAAGGGGGTCTGTAAGCTTTCTGGGGATGGAATCTTCCCCTGGTGAAGGCAGCTAAGTCTCCCTGCACCAGTCTTTGTCCCCAGAGATCTCCAGCACCTTTGATGGTGTTAATTTCAGCTGTCCTCACCCCCAGGGTCTTAGGAAACATGGATCCCCTTTTCACACTGGAGTTGAAATGGGGACACTCTACCCTTACCCACAGGACAGCTAGGAGCAGGAGACCTGATTCACATTTACTGAGGTCTCCAGAAGATTAAAAAGGGAAATGGACTGAGTGAAAGCATGGGGCTCAGCTGTCTGGCTGACACAGTGGCTCACACAGGCTCCTGCTCAGGCCACAGCCATCTTTACGCACTGGCGGGGCACCCTCCACTTAGCAGCACACCTCAGGCCCCTAAAAGTCCTGACCCGAGACAGCGAGAATCCTCCCTCTCCTTCCCAGCTGACCGTTGGGTCCAGCCCCCTCGTTCCTCCAGGGGCTGCTTGCCCAGCACAGAGCCTGCAGCAGGTGCACTGTACTCCCCGGACACAGTGGTGGGTAAGGCCCCTCTGCCCTCATGGCACACCTGGTCTGCAGGGAGCAGACAGGGGAGAAGCAGCAAGTCACTGACAGAATAAGTGCTCGGAAGGAATCAGTGAAGCCTCACTGAGGAAGGACATTCACTGAGATCTGAAGACCAAGAAGGAGCCAAGCCATGAAAAGCCAAGAGCATCCCAGGTGAAAGGGGCAGTAAGTGCCAGGCCCTGAGGTGAGAAGGAGCAGCAGCAAGGTGGCGGCTGTGGCAGAAGTGCAGGCAGCAGGAGACAGAGAAGGACAGGAGGAGGAGGAGGAGAAAGTCAGGCAGAACATGCAGCATCCCCCAGGTCTTACGAAGTGTGAGGGGAAGCCTCTGAAGATATTGACGCAGGAGCGGAGCAAGATGTGATTTATGTGTATTTTAGAGCTCCCTTGGGCTGCTCAGTGGGTGACACTGATACTGTCACCAAGGACAGTATGGCGGTGGTAGCAGTGGAGTAAGAGAGAAATGGACAACTTGGACATTTACTTTGGAGGTAGACCACACAAGACTTGCTGATGGCCTGAGAGGGGTAGTGGACTCTGGCAGTGGCCCCAGCACTTGTCCCCACCCACCAGGGCTAAGCTTGCAACCTTGGAAGGACAGCTGTAGGACACAGATGGTGACCCCATGCAGAAGAGCCTGCATGAGAAATGAGGAGTGGGAGAACTGCTCTTCCCAAGGACAAGAAAGAATGGAAGCAGGCTGGGTGCAGTGGCTCATGTCTGTAATCCCAGCACTTTGGGAAGCTGAGGCGGGCGGATCACGAGGTCAGGAGATCAAGAGATCAAGACCATCCTGGCCAACATGGTGAAACCCCCTCTCTACTAAAAATACAAAAATTAGCTGGGCGTGGTGGCGCGTGCCTGTATTCCCAGCTACTTGGAAGGCTGAGGCAGGAGAATCGCTTGAACCAGAGAGTCGTAGGTTGCAGTGAGCCGAGATCGCGCCACTGCACTCCAGCCTGGCGACAGAGCGAGATTCCGTTTCAAAAAAAAGAATGGAAGCAGAAGCTGGAAGGTTGCATGATGGGTATAAAGTGACTAGGAAAGGTACTCTGTGCTGGAGGAACTGAGGAGGGGGCCTTGATGTGATGATCTGAGTCATCTCCCAATTCCCATCCAATTAAACACCCAGCAACACCGGTTATTACCTTAAGCATGTATGGAGCTTCTAGTCTACATAGTCCTGTGGTGGCCTACTGCCCCAGCCCCTGGGTTGTTAGGTCGGATATTCATATACTCAAGATAGACAAGATACTAGAGGTCTCACAAGGAGAGAAGACAGCGCCTATGAAGCTGCAGAACCCCTTATAGTACAGAACTTGGAGCACATCTAGCTTCCAGATGGAGATGGGCCACAGGAAATGGACTCCAGTGGAGGACAGAGCACCAAATGCCCAGTTTTCTAACACCCGTCCTATACTAGCTGGTGTGCTGGAGCAACAGCATGCACCTCTCATTTCATCCTCTCCCTCTCAATACTTCTGCTGCTTACATTAGAACCCGCCCCCAAGGGCTTTGGGGGAACTATGATGCCCTGCACATGGTGGGGGTGGGCAGTCAGGGGAAGGCCATCAGCAGCCCTGATTAGCCGCTATCACAACTGCCCTCAACCTCCAAAGGGAGACCGAGTCTCCCACAGTTCTTCACCTCCTGCAATTCGTATTTGCATTTCATATTTTGACTTCTTGTCACCTTGTGTGGAGCTTCTGGGTGGACTCTTAAGAACGTACAAGAACCTATGTGTGTCTGGAAGGGGCAGATGAAATAGCAATGCCCTTCCCTATCCACCCCCTACCTCGCACAGACACTCCGGAAAAAACCTGTAACTCCTGGCTCCTTGCCCTGCACCTCATGGCCCCCATCTTCGTGTGTGAACTCTTGCACTGTAAAATCCAGTCACTGAACCCTTCCACACGCTTTCTAAAATCGTTTGGCATGGACTACTTTGCATGGCCCCTTAATCGCCACAGGGTGTGCCCCAGGAAGGGCGCGCTCCTGCCAGGGCTGTTGGGAAGGTCGCAGGCGGCAGGTGGTTCCCGCTCACCGGGCGCGTGGCTGAGCGGACATGAGGGGCGTGTCTGGGCCGCGCGCTCCCCCGCCGGCGCTGCATGTCTGCCCGCCCGGTGTCTGCCCGCCCGGTGTCTGCCCGGGGCTAGCGGGGCCACCTGCTTGCGTCCTCGCCCGGGATGGCGTGGGACGCGCTGCCAACGGTCCGAGCTGGAATCCGATCTGGAATCCTTGCGAAGAAAAAGTGGGCGTCCGCCAGTCCTCCTCACCACCGCCGCTGCGCGCCTGGGCGTCACCTCCTCAGGATGGCTCTGTCGTAACAGGCTGCGGACGCAGGTGGCGGCGGCGCGGCCCTGCGGGCACCCAGAGCGACCCGGAGCCCCCGCCCGCGCCCGCCGCCGCCGCCGCCGCCGCTGCTCCGGGCCTGCGTGCGCGCGTGCGTGAGCGCGTGCCGACCGGGCCCGCGACCCGCACTGGGGTCGCTGCCGCGGCTCCGAGCAGGCCGGGCGGCCAGTAGTGGGCAGCGAGCTGACGCGCCGCGCCCTGCCCGGAGGGCGTCTGTCCTCGCTCCCGGCCGCGGGCGCCCTGCGCCTGCAGAGGGTCCCCGCCGCCGCGGCCGCAGAGCCCGAGCCTGGGGCCAGCCGAGAGCCTCCTTAACGGAGCCCCATGATGTCAGCGGGCCCCGAGCGGCGGCCGCGCGGCGAC
>NC_045444.1:12068534-12200056 GCF_002776525.5 Piliocolobus tephrosceles | reverse complement strand
CCCGTCCCCCGGCAGCCCCGCGGCCGCCGCCCCACCGCCCCCAGCCCAGCCTCCCCCGAGCCTGTGGCTGGAGCTCGGGCCCGCCTGCATGCGGGCGCAGCAATGCCCCAGCGAGTCCAGCGGGCAGACGAGTGGCGATCTTGGCACTAGCAGCAGCAGCAGCGCCGGGCTGTCCCCGGGCTCCGACTCGGACAGCAGCGGCGTGGTGTGTGGTGGCCGCGGCGGCATGCGCGGCGCCCTGTCCCGCTCCTGGAGCCTGGAGAGCCTGCGCTCGGCCACCGCCGGTAAGGGCGCCACCGCCCCCACACCGCGCGCGCCCTCCCGCGCCCGGGTCTGTGCTCTTGCGACCCTCCCCTCCTGCTTTTCCTTCTCCTCCCTCACTTTCTGCCTGTCGTTTCCATCTCCTGGTCCCTTCCTTCCCACTGCTTCGCCCTGCTCTTCCTTTTCTTTTTCTGGTTTCCTTCTGATTCCCCCTACCTGTCTCTCTGATCCACATCTACCGGTGGGCCACTTGTTACAGCCGGGACCTTGTTGGCCCCCATACCAGGGCGCATTGTCAACTGGGAAACTGAGTGATTAAGGTGAGACTAGAATTTGGTGCCTGATGCGCTGTGTACCTTTCCCCAAACTGTTCTTGACCAATTGCAGCTGTCTAGCTTTCCCTAAGGCAGCTGCTTAGCCTCTGTAAAGCCAGGAGGATGGAAGAGGGCCGCGGCCCCAGGGTGGAACGGATTGCGCCATCTGGCTGTGAGTGCGCTTGGTCCTGACCCCAGGACTGCGGTTCCCAGCGGAGGGGGCTGGTCCTGGGCCCTCTGAACAAGACCCTACTTTACAGACCTGGCATTGCTCTGGTGTCTCCTGGGACCGTGTGCTCCCTGTAGTGCTCCCGAATCTACCTGGAGGGCCGAATTTGGGTTACTGGTTGAGAGAAGATTTTGTCCCTAAATATTAATCGAGCAAGGAAGTCAAGAGTGGTTTTATGAATGGTGATCACCTACCCTTGGTTATTTGCTGACAGAATTCCTTATATTTCACTTCTTGTGAACATTCTTAATATGGTAGCTTTTGCAGTGCGGTTTGTCAAGGGAGACAGTTGCTGCCTGAAAATGAGGGAGTTATACACCCACTCTACTTCTGCATGGGGCTGGAGGTGCACCCTGTGAAAGCTGCAGGGCCTCACTTAGGTGTGGAATGAGACTCTGAGGTCAGGGTCAGAGCATCAAAGGCAGACGAGCAGAGGGCCATAGGGATGGCAGAATGTGGAGCACAGGCCTTGTTGGGGAGGCATAGAGCAAGGTCGGCTCTGGATGGGTTGAGAGCACCTGGAATGACAGATTCAGGGTTTGGACTTTGCAGTCAGCGAGTTTGGAAGAGGGAGGTGAAGGACATGCAGACCTCTGCATTGAGCACTCCATGACTCATCTGCCCTCTCCCAAAACGTACACATGAAATTCAGAAAAGTTGAATAATCCAGCTGTTGATGTCTCCTCCAACTGAGAGTTTTCCATTGTTCTGCAGCTCTGATTCCATCACATCCTGGTTCCCTTGAAACTGTCCTTTCCCTCCTCTCTGGAGCTTAAATAGAACCCATTTTGGGAACCCCAAGCTAGATTATATTCTAAGTGGGGCCTGAAGCAAACTGGCAGAGGACTCCTGCCCCTTTCCTTAGACGGTTTTCCTTCCTTTCCAGAGGCCTCAGTCCTCCTGGGGACACCTCCTCCTTCCTTCCTTCTGTCGCAGGGTAAGTGCACCAGTGAGACAGATGGAAATGGAAGAGACCCTAGTTTATTAGGCAGCCCTGAGATCCAGGGATTCCCTGGTTTATTAGGCAACCCAGGGACACAGAGGCAGCCTGGATGATTTTCAGAGATAACAGCGATGTTTGCATGAAGATCTGGAGAGAGAGAGAGAGAGTTGGGGGCAGGGGGTGGAGAAGGAGGACCTGAGGCCTAGGAGGTTGCTCTTTGAGGGGTGCGGGGCTGCCTGGCAATGGCAGGGCAGGGTTTAAAACAACGTGATGTAGTCAGAGTTGATGTGAGACCCAGAAACGAATGTTGTGCCCCTCACAGACACCGCACCACTGAGGATAGGCTCTGGGTTATCTCTAGGTCCATAGGCAGCACACTACCCCGGGAGTGCTGGTCAGTAACCAGCCACAGAGGCACTGAGGAAGACATTTAAAGTCACCTCTTCATCTTCTCTGCCCCCATTTCCTACCTTGTTTGATAGGACCTGCATCAGCAGTGGCCAATGCTCGACGTGTAAAAAGACACTGCCGTGTATGCCTTAGAGCTGGTTGAGTCTGTGAAGCTGTCTGTCCTTCTCAACTGGTCAGAATTAACTGCGGTGCCTAAGACTCGCCTCTCTTCTTCTACAGTGGCACTAGCTATTTCACGTCCCCAGGAGGAATTGCGGAAACAGGCACTCAAATAATCCTCTTTGAATATGTGGTTCAGATGAGGAAATCTGTGGAAAAGGCTGGTGAAGGAGGAGAACTTGAAGGGAGGAGGGAAGGGAGCACTCCCTGCATGCCAGGCACACTATTCCCTGCTAATCTGGATTTGAAACAGGCTCAGAGGTGTGGTAACTTACCCAAGGTTACCTGGTGAGACTGTGTCTGAGCAGAGCTTCAGGCCCGGGTACGCGTAATGTGATGGGGCCCTTTGCTGGGTTTTCAGCCAGTCTGTGCCAGCGAGGACGGGCAGCATGCCGGTCTGGCTGGTGCGTCGGAATAGTCCTGACTGCTCACACGCTCGCTGATGTTACTGGTTTCATTCAACAACCATGGCTTTTTCCTGGCTGCCAGCTTTCCTATTTGCAAAGGAAAGAAATTAAAAGCAAAGGTCTGACCTTTTCACTAATCACCTCTAAAATGCCATGACTCTAGTCAGGGGTATTGATCTGGGGGGTGTGCCCCACTGAGTCGCCATTGGTGGCACATTGTGTTTCTGTTTGACTAGTCTAACGACTGAGACAAAGGACACATGTGTTTAACTGAACTGTGTTTCTCTCTTAAGGAAGATGAAGAGTTCCCAGTCAGGGATCCTTAGCACAGCTTGATTATTGTGTGATTTTTGTAGTGGGGCCTGTCGCTAAACATTTTTGGAGTTCCCAGAAAGAATCTGAAAAGTGAGTTGTTGGGACTGGGTGGCGGCTTCCTCACAGGACACAGCAGTGGACAGAGAATCCAGGCAGGACCTCTAGACTCGCCTTGCTTTCAAAAGACTCCTTGAATTTTAAATGCTCTGTGTTGGCATTTCCACCGAAATGTTGTTCATCTGGCTGTGGAGAGGACTTCCCTTTGAGGCAGAATCCGAACACGAAATGTAGCTGACAGGGTGGAATTTCCTTGGCTCTTCTTTCTGCCCCGCTGTTCTCATCTCCCCTCGGGCCCCTGGAGCCTCCAGCCCATCAGCCGTGCTGCCACACTGCCGGTACTCAGCTGAAGCTTTCACACTTTCTGTTCTGGATGTGTCATCTGACAAGCCGAATTCCCAGTTCGGGCTTCTGGGGTGACGGTGACAGTTTTCATGTTCACCTGCGTTTCCATGGTCAGTGTCATGGGATCCCTTCTTAGTGGAGAAGCCATGCTGCTTCCACATCCCCCCCGCCCCCAGGCCTCTGCAGCATTCATCCGGTTCAGGAGCATCCACAGGCTAGGCCTCTCCTGCAGCCAGACGTTTATTTAACACCTGTTGTGTTCCAGGCACAGTGCTAGGCTCTAGAGGTGGTAGATGAATCATACACATTTCTTGCCCTTAAAGAAATCACAGCACAGGGAGACAGACAGTGATGCCCCATTATGCGTGCTAAGTGTGCTGACTGAAGCTCAAAAACATGATTATACCAGAGGTTCTGAGTTATTCTAGTGTCAGGGTACAGACTGAAGTCAATAAAGGCAAAGGGCACTTAGAGGAGAGGCCAGGAGATCCCAGGCACCAGCTTCCAGGTGTCCCCTCCTGTGGAATCACGTGGACGATGCTTCATTCAGTCTGCCTCAATATGTGACACCTATGAAATATTGCCAACCAGATAAGTTCCCCAAGCCTTGGTGTTTGGGGTTCTTATTGGAGGTCATTTAGGCAGGCAGCACCCAGAAAGCTGACCTTAGTTGCTCAGTCTCTAGCCTCTCCAAAGATCAGACTAATACAGCGTAGTTCAAGCCCCCCACCCACCCCTGACCATAAATCATATTGTTGGGGGAAATCATCTGGCATGGCCCAAGGCCCTAGATACACAAAGTCACTCTGATCAGTCAGGATATTCCTAGGGCTTAAGGGTGATCTCCTAGAAGCTGATCAAGGGCCAGTTCTTCCTTTGGAATTTGTAGTGTTTAAACATCCCCAAGCCTTTACTGCACAGATGAGGAAGCTTAAAGTAGGACCCAACCTATAATGAGGGGCAGGCCAGGAAGGAAATAGTTCGGAGAAACCATTCAGAAGGAAGTGCTCCCTGCGGCCTAAGACCTGCAAGTTAGCCTTGGTAAGGAACAGTTTGGTAAAAGCTTTTGGGAGACAGGACTAACATAAACAAATGCAGAAGGATGTAGGAAGGCAGGGAACCTGTGTGCCCTGGGCCCCTGTTCTGGGTACTGCATTGGATGCTTTCAGTCTGCAGCAGTTGCAAATAGTATGAAATGAAGAGCACTGTAAGAGGTGAGGCTAGAGACAGGCCGGCTGCAGCTCCCTGCTAAGAAATACAAACTTTTGGCCAGGTGCAGTGACTCACGCCTGTAATCCCAGCACTTTAGGAGGCCAAGGCGGGCGGATCACGAGGCCAGAAGTTTGAGACCAGCCTGGCCAAAATACTGAAACCCCGTCTCTATTAAAAATACAAATATTAGCCGGGTGTGGTGGCATGCGCCTGTAGTCCCAGCTACTTGGGAGGCTGAGGCAGGAAAATTGTTTGAACCCAGGAGGCAGAGTTTGCAGTGAGCCGAGACTGCCAATTGCACTCCAGCCTGGGCCACAGAGCAAGTCTGTCTCAAAAAAAAAAGAAATATGAACTATCCATGATAGTTGGAGCTGTGGAGAGGTTTTAAGCAGAAAGTTTTTGTGGCTACTTTGCTTGCTTGCCTGCTCTCCCCTCTTAGAGATGATCATGAGTAGAAAATGCATTTAGTATGCCTAACCTGCTGAACATCATAGCTTAGCCCAGCCTACCTTAAATGTGCTCACAACACTTACATTAGCCTGCAGCTGGGAAAATCATCTGACACAAAGCTGATTTTATACTAAAGTGTTGAATATCACATGTAATACTGTACTAAAAGTGGAAAAACAGAATGGTTGCATGGGTACTTGAAGTACAGTTTTTACTGATGTGTACCACTTTTACACCATCATAAAGTCAAAAAATCATATGTCGGCTGGGCACAGTGGCTCACAAAATGTTGTAATCCCAGCATTTTGGGAGGCTGAGGCGGGCGAATCACGAGGTCAGGAGAGCAAGACCATCCTGGCTAACATGGTGAAACCCCATCTCTACTAAAAATACAAAAAAAATTACCGGGCATGCTAGTGGGGATCTGTAGTCCCAGCTATTCAGGACGCTGAGGCAGGAGAATGGTGTGGACCTGGGAGGCGGAGGTTGTAGTGAGCCGAGATCGTGCCACTGCACTCCAGCCTGGGCAACAGAGTGAGATCCCATCTCAAAAAAAAAAAAAAAATCATATGTGAAACTATTGTTATGTCAGAGGCCATCTGTGTTTATTTTTAAAGTCATATACAGTAAAAGGCATGCTTTTTGATGTACAATTCTTAGAGTGTGATGGATACATGCAGGTAACTACCCACCATAATAAAAATATAGAAGGGTTTTATTGCCCCAGAACATGAGTACAGCCCTTTGTGGTCCACTCCTTCCCCCACCTCCAGTGCCTCGCTGATCTAGACTCCATCCCTATGGATTTGCCTCTTCCATGATGCCATAAAAATGGAATCATATCATGCTGCCCTTTGACTGGCTTCTCTAACTTCACGTATTGCATTTGAAATTCATCCTCATGTTGTTGCATTTATCCTTAGGTTTTTCCCTCTTAGTTGCTGAATAGTATTTCAGCAAATGGATGTATAACAGTTTGTCAACCATTCACTAGCTGAAGGATATTTAGATTGTTCCTACTTTTAGGGTGTTACAAATAAAGCTGCTGTGAACATTAGAGTGTGAGTCTTGTATGGACATAAGTTTTCATTTTCTTGGGTAAATACCTAAGTGCGTGTTTGACTGTATAAGAAACTGCCAACTCTTTCAAAGTAGCTTTACCATTTTACAGTTCCCCTTGATATATATTCTCACTAACACTTAGTATTGCCAGGTTTTTCAAAAGCCATTCTAGGCTGGGCATGGTGGCTCATGCCTGGATTCTCAGCATTTTGGGAGGCTGAAGTAGGTGGAGATCACCTGGGTCAGGCGTTCGAGACCAGCCTGGCCAACATGGTAAAATCCTGTCTCTACTAAAACTACAAAAATTAGCTGGGCACGGTAGCACACACCTGTAATCCCAGCCACTCGGCAGGCTCAGGCAGGAGAATTGCTTGAACCCAGGAGGCGGAGGTAGCAGTGAGCCAAGATCGCATCATTGCACTTCAGCCTGGGCAACAAGAGCAAAACACCCCCACAAAAAAAAAAAAAAAAAAAGAAAAAGAAAAAGAAAAGAAAAGCCATCTATTAGGTATGTAGTATCTCATTTGGTTTTCATTTGCATTTTCCTGGCAACTCCTAATGCTGAGCATCTTCTCATGTGGGTGTTTGGCATATGCATATCTTCTTTACTGACGCATCCAGACCCACATAATTGTTATTGGATTGTTTGTTTTCTTATTGTTGTATTTGGAGAGTTCTTTATATATTCTGAGTACTAGTACTTTGTTAGATATGTGATTTGCAAATATTTGTTCTAGTCTGTGGCTTGTATTTTACTTGCTAATGGCGTCTTTTGCAGAACAAAAGTTTGTAATTTTGACGGAATCCAATTTTTCATCTCTCTGTCTTATAAAACATACTTTTGGTGTTACATCTCAGAACTCTTTCCCTAACCTGAGGTCACAGAGATTTTCTTTTATGTTTGTTTCCTTCTAGAAGGTTTTACAGTTTTATATTTTATACTTAGATCTATGATCTATTTTAAGCTAATTTTTTAAGTTCAAGATAAGAGTGAAGGTTCATTTTTTTTGCATATGCATGTCAAGTTTTTGTAGCACCATTTGTTAACAAGACTATTTTTTTTCCATTAATTTCCTTTGTACCTTTGTCTATATTTGTATCGGTCTATTTCTATTTCTGTTCTGTTCCGTACTGTAGTTTTAAGTCAGTTATGTGAGTCCTCCAATTTTGTTCTTCTTTTTTTAACATTGTTTTAGTTATTCTTTTTTGACTTTTCATATACATTTTAGAACCAACTTGTCAATATCGGCCAGGTGTGGTGGCTCATGCCTGTAATCCCAGCACTTTGGGAGGCTGAGGCGGGCAGATCACGAAGTCAGGAGTTCGAGACCACCCTGACCGACTGGTGAAACCCCGTCTCTACTAAAAATACAAAAATTAGCCGGGCATGGTGGCGGGCGCCTGTAATCCCAGCTACTCAGGAGGTTGAGGCAGGAGAATTGGTTGAACTTGGGAGGCAGAGGTTGCAGTGAACCGAGATTGCGCCATTACACTCCAGCCTAGGCAACAGTGCTAGACTGTCTCAAAAAAAAAAAAAAAGAATCAACTTGTCAGTATCTATAAAATATCCTCTTGAGTTTTTATATGGATTGTGTTGAATCTGTAGATCAATTTTGGGAGGAGTGAAATCTTAACAGTATAGAGTCAGTTTATAAACATTGTATATCTGAGGCGTGGCGGCCATGCCAAGAGCTCCCCACCAGACCTCACTGCAGTGCCCGTACATTTTGGTGAATTCCTCTCTTCTCGACGTTTCCAATATATTTCCAAGTTTCTGGGTCTGCCAGAAAGCGACTTTCCTTACTAAAATCTATAAGGCTGGGGGCCCCATAAGCCAGGGACTAGACTATTTTTCCAACAGGCCTTTATGAGCATCGGCTCCATAAAGTCAACCTTAGCTTTTTTAAAGTGTCTGATTATATTTAATTAAATGAACATCATTCTCAAATAAGTCATTCCAGGCAAGACCTCGGGTTGTGTAACTAATGTTTCTAATAAATATCCTGTTAACAAGGAAGACAGATTCTTACTGAACCTATGAAATAATTATATTGCTGCGAAAATAAGAATACTCAGTTAAGAGGTTGCAAATTCTGAGGGCTTGGGCAGGAGAAAAATATATCACTTAACAAATGTTTAATTTCAGTTTATAAGAGCATAGTCTACTAAAGGCCTACTAATTAGTTAAAGATACCTTGAAAGAAAAGAAAAAGAGGATCCTTATATTCCAGAAAATAGAACATTAAAATATCAACAATGCTCCTAATAAGAGCCACAGTCATCTTCTTAGTTCATTTGGTTTTATGTGATTAATCCTTGCTCCACTGTCTTGGGTTTGCAGTCTCTTGAACCTGCCTTCAGAACTAGAGTTCCGGAAATCCTGACTCAGTCCTCCATTGTGGTCTCAAAGTTGTTGACATAACATCATCAGAAGCCTGCACCCAAGAGTTCCTGGCAGGGTCCTTTCCAAAGAAGAGACTGTCTTCTTTGTTGAAGAAGCACTCAGCCTAGTAGCTGAAGCTTCTGAACAAACCAAAAACCTCTCTATAAACTATCTGTGAAAGACTTAAAGTGGCTGTGGTTAATGTGTTACTGATGATTTTCAAAAGCGAAAGATCTGCCGAGAACTCCTACTAAGGATAGTGCAACTGACAAGGAAATGTGATTGTTTCTGCAATATACAAAACACGATAAAATCAATCAACACATTTTAGACAATAAAATTACATAGTGATTAACCTTACTTTCAAAGAAGATAGTTAACATTACACCTAACTACAGAAATGGATGAACATAATCTTTAATATCTTCAGATACAATATATTATAATCCTGACAAAGTTATATAATGAATATACCAAGCATACAGTTGGAATATACAAAGATTATACCAAGAATATCTATAAAGAGATTTAGTAAGTCTAGAGCAAGCTCTAAACATCTGTATATTAATAAACCTCCACAGGTAAGTGATGTGAACCCCCGATTAAAACTGCTGGCCTACAAGAAGCTGGATTCAAATAAAAGAAGTAAAGTTGCAATCAAGCTAGCATTTAAAAAATAAATGAGGCCGGGATGTGGTGGCTCACACCTGTAATCCCAACACTTTGGGAGGCTGAGGCAGGTGGATCACATAAGGCCAGGAGTTCAAGACCAGCCTGACTAACACAGTGAAAGCCTGTCTCTACTAAAAATACAAAAAATTTGCCAGGCATGGTGATGCAGGCCTGTAATCCCAGCTACTTGGGAAGCTGAAGCAGGAGGATCACTTGAGTCGGGAGGTGGAAGCTACAGTGAGCCAAGATCGTGCCACTGCACTCCAGCCTGGGCGACAGAGCAGGACTGTGTCTCAAAACAGTAAATAAATAAATGAAATTGGCCGGGCGCGATGGCTCAAGCCTGTAATCCCAGCACTTTGGGAGGCCGAGACGGGCGGATCACGAGGTCAGGTGATCGAGACCATCCTGGCTAACCCAGTGAAACCCCGTCTCTACCAAAAAAATACAAGAAAACTAGCTGGGTGAGGTGGCGGGCGCCTGTAGTCCCAGCTACTCGGGAAGCTGAGGCAGGAGAATGGCGTAAACCCGGGAGGTGGAGCTTGCAGTGAGCTGAGATCCGGCCACTGCACTCCAGCCTGGGTGACAGAGCGAGACTCCGTCTCAAAAATAAATAAATAAATAAATAAATAAATAAATAAATAAATAAATAAATAGATAGATAGATAGATAGATAGATAGAATTATGACTGCTAGCCCCATACTAGCACTTCTTCCAAGTTACTCTTTGATACCAGGCAGAGGAGCACCAGGGCTCTGATAAGTGGAAACCTATCATGGACAGTGACTACTCTGGCGCTTCTCCAGGAGCTTCCCATAAAGTATAACATTTCCAAAATATTTACCATTTTTGGATATCTAGAGAAGGCTCAGCATCTCTTCCGATTCGACAGCTCTTCCCATTCAGCTCATCAGCAGTAACATATCCAATATTACATATCAAAACTTAAATATTCCTAGCACTTGTTTTTTCTGCAAGGTGAGAGAATAGATGATTTATTAATTTCCAGGAGCCTACTGGGAAATCTCAAAGACAATTTTAAGTAGAAAAGTTATCATTTAGTGTTTGATTTTGGAAACGCAAAATATCAAAGGTGTCTGTTGTCTGTTATCAGAAGTCATCTGATTTAAACGCTGATTAAGATAGAATCTTGCTGGGTGCAGTGGCTCATGTCTGCAACCCCTGAGCACTTTGGGAGGCTGAGTAGGGCAGATCCCTTGAGCTCAGGAGTTCGAGACCAGCCTGGGCAACATGGCAAAACCTTGTCTCTACTTACAAAAAAAAAAAAAAGCCAGGCATGATGACACATACCTGTCGTCCCAGCCACTTGGGAGGCTGAGGTGGGAGGATTGCTTGAACCTGGGATGTTGAGGCTACAGTGAGTTGAGATCACTCTCAGAGTAGTTCATGTTTTAAAATGTGACAGGGATTTGTTTTAATCATGTGTGGTAAGACACACAGACATGGAAATGGCTGTCAAGGAAGCCATTCCAGTTCTTCCAGTTCTACTTACAGTTCTGTAGAAGTGGGGTGCAGGACATGACACGTGCAGCCTTCTGGGCGGCACAGGTGGGACTGGAGGCAGGGAGCAGGGCAATGGGGGCAAGAGCCTTTACTGTCACTTCCATGGGAAAGGCAAGGCAAAGTGGGGCAGGTAGGCATAGGACAGGCTGGTCTGAATAATTTCCACAGGCTCTGGAGTGAGGGCTGTCCCGAGTTGTCTGGTACCTGGGCCTGGGGGGACTGAGGTAGGGGCCCAGTGGCTCAGCAGGTGAGAGCCCAGCAGAGGAGGTTTTGAGAGTATGGGCTGTGGCCTGGTGGTTTGCATCTAAAGAGCATGCTCTCGGGTGGGTGTTTGCTGTCTCTCAGAATTAGCTGACCCTCCGCGGGGCAGTCTCCAGGGTCTGGAAAAGCATCAGTAAATACAGAAAACTAAAAAATGATTAACACAATTAGCTCCTTCTGTGTATTGTGTGTTGTGTTTGTGGTGTGATGTGAGTGGTTTTTGTGTGGTGTGATTTGTGTGTGGTGTGTGCTAGTGTGGTGTGTGTTAGTATGCATAGTGTGTGTTTGTAGTAGGTGCGTTAGTGTGTGGTGTGTGTAGTGTATGGTGCCTATATTGCATTGCGTATGTTGTGTGTGTGGTGTTTTTTGTGTATGGGGTGTGTTTATGATGTTTTGTATGTGGTGTATGTTGTGTGTGTGTAGTGTTTATATTGTGTGTGCTTTGTATAGTGGTTGTATGGTGTGTTGCGTGTGTATGTTGTGCATGTGTGGTATATGTTAGGTGTATGTTGTGAGTTTTGTGTGTTGTGTGTGTTACATGTATGTTGTGTATATGTGGTGCATATGTGTTGAATGTGTATGGTGTGTGCTGTGTTGTGTGTTTTGTGTATGTTGCACGTGTGGTGCATGTATGGTGTGTGTGTGTGTGTGCTGTGTACATTGTGTAAACGTGTCTTTTGTGTCTGTGTGTGGTGTTTCATGTGTATGTGTGTATGTTGTGTGTGTTGTGCATGCATGGCGAGTTTTGTGTGTGTCACCAGGGGTTTGGTCTAGGTTCTGTTGCTCACCACACAGAAAGTCAATCATTGAGACAACAAGTACTGCCAAGGAAGAAGGCTTTAATCAGGTGCTGCAGCCAAGGAGATGGGAGCTCAGTCTCAAATCCATCTCCCTGACCAACTAAAACTAGGGCTTTATATAGCAGGGAAGAAATGTAACAGTGTGCGAGAAAACTGGGACTAGGGAGGGACAAAGAGGCATCTGGTGTGGTGATCTGGTGAGTTTCAGTTCTTTGACACTTCCTGAGAGAGCTTTTCTGAGGAAGGAACTCACATCAAACAAATACAAGTTTCAAACTTTAACAGCAGAAGGATCCATTTCTATATTTATCCAAAAGCCAACTGTCTATGGAACCCTTGGGCTGGTTTCAGTCCCCCCTTTCTATTTATCAGTTCCTCAATCATGAGGAATCTAGTCATTGATCTTTCTGGGTGCTTCATTCTGAGGAGGGGTGTTGTGGGCAGCTCCATACCATGGCTGACCATGTAGCCACCCAGGCATCGAAGGTTAATCTAATGTAGAATTTTCTTCTGACATACAATATTTCTCTCTGGTCCACACTTCTGCCAAAGACAAATCACAGCAGGACCAACCCAGCTGCATAATAAGCGTCAGTGCCATATTCTTGGCCTGATTACTCACACAAAGTGCAGCAAGAATCCCTGTCCACATAGACTCCCAAATTGGCTTTGCAGGAACATCTCACAAGACCATTTCAGTCAAAGCCCTGAGAAAATAACCAGTCCCTTCAATTGTGTCCCATTACAAAAGAAAACACGTGGTCTTCATGCAAAGAAACACATTGCCATGAATGAAGAATATTCACAAATAGTTTACAAATTTTGGAGAAATTAGGCAGAGAAATATGACTCAAATTCTGTTTACAAAAGTATACTCAATATACTGGAAGTATATTTCAAGGCTATAAATAAATCCAGAAAAAGAGTCTCCAGACTCTGAAAACAAAACAAAAAGAATCAGCAATATTTCAAACAACAAAAGCCATAAAAAAAATTATTTCTGTCTGCCAGTAGTTCAGTCCATGCAGTCACCTCCTGCTCTGCTTCATATTGGGTTAGCAATCTTTAGGAACACATCAGCCTTTCATTTCGTGCAGTGGAAGTTCTCTAATCCAATGGCACAATCTCCAAAGTTATCAGAAACCTACACTCACGGGTCCTTTTCAAGAACTCCTCCAAAGAAGTAAGCCTTGGACTGTAGGTAATTCTAAGCCAGTTTTTTTGAGAAGGATCAAAGCAAAACATCAATTGTGGATGACAGAAGTCTTGAGACAGCCATAGTTAATGACACCGTTGACAGGAAAATTTAGTTATTTCTGTGGCATATAACAATTTAACATGATAATCGTAACTATTACTGAAAACATATATTAAGGCATATCAGAATTTTAGGAATCTCATATAATCCTAGAACACATGTTAGGCACACATCTATATAAATGTAACTCGAAGGAAGCTAAACACCACCTCAGATTTGACAGTGCTTCCTGCATAATTCTAACATAACAAACCTAATAATCCCAGTATGTCTCTCTTGAACTTCAGGAAACCTAATATCCAAAAAGTTTAATTTGAGGTGAAAAAGGCTGAATTTAAAACTTGAAATTGGGCCGGGTGCAGTAGCTCACACCTGTAATCCCAGCACTTTGGGAGGCCGAGGCGGGTGTATCACGAGGTCAGGAGATTGAGACCATCCTGGCCAACATGGTGAAACCCTGTCTCTATTAAAAGTATGGAAAAAAAAAAAATTAGCCGGGCATGGTGGCAGGTGCCTGTAGTCCCAGCTACTCAGGAGGCTGAGGCAGGAGAATGGCGTGAACCCAGGAGGTGGAGCCTGCAGTGAGCCAAGATCGCGCTACTGCACTCCAGCCTGGGCAACAGTGCAAGACTCCATCTCAAAAAAAAAAAAAAAAATCTTGAAATTGGCCAGGCGCGGTGGCTAATGCCTGTAATCCCAGCACTTTGGGAGGCCGAGGTGGGCAGATCACCTGAAGTCAGGAGTTCAAGAGCAGCCTGGTCAACATGGTGAAACCCCATCTCTACTAAAACTACAAAATTTGCTGGGCATGGTAGCGGGAGCCTGTAATCCCAGCTACTCAGGAGGCTGAGGCAGGAGAATGACTTGAACCCAGGAGGTGCAGGTTGCAGTGAGCCGAGATCACGCCACTGCATTCCAGCCTGGGCGACAAAGCAAGACTCCATCTAAAAAAAAAATACTTGAAATTTTGCTGTTAGAAAATCTGTCAGATTTCAAAGGTTTCAGACAGACACCCAATATCACAAAATAGGATCATAAGTTTCTATAAAATAGTCATTCAGGTAGTGAAAGTTATAATATTAAAATGTTTACTCTTTGATAGAGAGGAAACTCACTTTCTCAAACAATAAGACCTAATACCTATCATTCTCTCTAACATGTTACAAATTAAAACAATGTAATTGGTGTTTAGAAGTTACTGCTGGCAGCACTTCAAACCACTGTATTAAAGTAGGTTACTCATCACATATGTCTAATTGCTAGTATTCTAGTAACAGAACTGTGACCAAAAACATAAAAAACGTTGTAAGTCTGGATGGGCATGGTGGCTCATGCTTGTTTTCCCAGCAGTTTGGGATGCCGAGGCGGGTGGATCACTTGAGCTCAGGAGTTCGAGACCAGCCTAGCCAACATGGTGAAACCCCATCTCTACTAAAAATACAAAAATTATCTGAGCATGGTAGTGGGTGCCTGTGGTCTCAGCTACTTGGGAGGCTGAGGCAGGAGAATCGCTTGAGCCCAGGGGCAGAGGTTGCAGTGAGCCAAGATCACGCCATCCAGCCTGGGTGACAGAGTATGACCGTGTCTCAAAAAAAAAAATAATAATAATAATTATAAGTCCTATGACAAACTTAGCAAAGTAAGACTAACATTTTTTCTCTATCATTAAAAATTGATAAATGCAAATATCAGTTTTGGAAATTTCGTATGAGAAATAATCCTTCACTTAACTACTATACAACAAAACAAGGAGAAAGTAAGAATAAGCACACAGCAATTTCTTTTCAACTATTTTGAAAACACATCAATACACATTTCCAAGATTGCTTTCTAGATACAGTACTGACAACTGGTTAGGCAACCTTCACCACTCAAATCTGTAAACCAGTGCAGCACCTGCACATAATTTGTTTTCAGGTACATACATGAAGGCCCATCAGTGATAAACAGCTTGAGATCACAAATCACTTTTTTAAAATTACTACTTAATCCAAGTGAATGTCACTTTAAATTAGTTTGAGAGAAATTCTACTCAATATAATGTCCTTAAGGATAAGGTCAATCTTTCCTGCATATTAAAACTATGTACCCATATCACAGTTTTTCTTCGCCACCTAAAGGAAAAGATTTGAAACCAACTCAAATTGTTGGCTGAATTGAATTACCTTGGATATAAACACCATTTAAACATTTCTATTCTCACCTTTTTCCAAATTACAAAATATGTAATATACTATTTCTGTTCAGAACTTAAGTCTTTTATTATTTCCTTTTCTTATGGCCAGGAACCTTAAAACTTGCATAGCTCTCTAGATCATTAGAGGCAAGCAAATCCAACCAAATTTGAAAGGGCTGCTGTGCTGCGTCAATTCCTGAAGACCAAACAAAGGTAGCCTAGGAATTCTAGATCAATAGAACAAATAATGACTTGCTAGAAATGCATAGGAAACAAGATAATTATTCATAGAACCAAATAAATGCCTTCTACTAAAAACTAAAAAAAAAAATCAGTTTTATATCTATGCATACACAAGCAAAACCCAAAGGAGAACAGCAAACAAATGAAAACTAGAAGTGAAAACAGGCCGGATGCAGTGGCTACGCCTGGAATCCCAGCACTTTGGGAGGCCGAGGCAGGCGGATCACAAGGTCAGGGGATCAAGACCAGCTTGGCCAATATGGTGAAACCGCGTTTCTACTAAAAACACAAAAATTAGCCAGGCATGGTGGCAGGTGCCTGTAGTCCCAGCTACTCAGGAGGCTGAGGCAGGAGAATAGTTGGAACCTGGGAGGCAGAGGTTGCAGTGAGCGAGGTCGCACCACTGCACTCCAGCCTGAGTGGCAGAGCAAGACTCCGTCTCAAAAAAAAGTAAAAACAAATAAACAGGAAACTGACCCCCCCCCCATCATTTCCCCCACTCAGTTACCCTGGAGGCTACTGTGTTACCCAGAGCTGAGAAAACCCCACATAATGAATATTTTATTCCTGATAACGCAATTCAGTATCATTAAGTCCACCAATATTACCTTACATCCTGTGCAATCAAGAAATTCACTCTAGGCACATGACCAGTAAGTACTCTAGTACCAGCACTCTCCATGCAAAACAACATAGTGTGAAGCAATGCAGACATGTACAGTAAATCCAGCTTCATGCTTAACTACAGTAAAAAAGAATCGCCAAACTGCCAATAAATTTTTTTTTTTGAGATGGAGTCCTACTCTGTCACCGAGGATGGAGTGCAGTGGCATCGTGTTGGCTCACTGCAACCTCCGTCTCCTGGGTTCAAGCAATTCTCCTGCCTCAGCCTCCTGAGTAGCTGGGATTACAGGCACCCACCACCACACCCTGCTAGTTTTTATATTTTCAGTAGAAACGGGGTTTCACCATGTTGGGCAGGCTGGTCTGGAACTCCTGACTTCAGGTGATCCACCTGCTTCGGCCTCCCAAAGTGCTGGGATTACAGACATGAGCCACTGCGCCCAGCCTGCATTTCTTTATAATATTTATTTTATTTTAATCAAGACTGAGAGCTTTAACTATGAAAATGTTAATTAGCCAAATTTCTCCAATTCTCTATCAGGTTTTAAAGAATACTTTATTATCTAAACTTTTTCAACTTTCCATTTTTTCTGTATGTGCCTGAAGATAGACACACAGAGAAACCCTGAAACGGAAAAAATTACATACGACTTACACAGACTATCCATGACATTCCTGGGCTTTACGTTCAGTCCCAGATTTTTTTCTTCCTTCTTTTTTTGCCTCTTCCTCTTGCTCCTCCTCCTCCCCTCCTCCTTCTCCTCCTCCCCTCCTCCTTATCCTCTTCCTCGTCCTCCTCCTCCTCCTTTCTTCTTTTCTTTCTTAACATTTTACTCTAGGCCAAAAGAATTTACCATACAAGATTCTTTCTCATACAAAATTATCTTTTCTTCATAACCTTCCTTACCAAAAATACATCTTCATATACATAACGTTTTTCACATCCCTCTCCATTACTTACTGATTCCTACTACCTTGTTTCATAAATAACCTTTTTAAAGATGTAATTTGAACTAACTTTTAGATAACTTCTGAATTAGGCAAAATTACTGTTTTTCTAATAACACATCTTTTGGCACATTTATATACCTTATCCTTAGTAACCTCAAATTTTAGTGAAACCCTAAAAAGCAAGAAATCCTGAACTATCAGATATGAGCATTTATATAGTTCAGAACAGTTCCACAATTTTCAGAAACATATTTCCCTATATCATAATGCTTTTTTTTTTTTTTTTTTTTCTCCAGATGGAGTCTCGCTCTGTCACCCAGGCTGGAGTGCAGTGGCCAGATCTCAGCTCACTGCAAGCTCCGCCTCCTGGGTTCATGCCATTCTCCTGCCTCAGCCTCCCAGGTAGCTGGGACTACAGGTGCCGCCACCTCACCCGGCTAGGTTTTTGTATTTTTTAGTAGAGACGGGGTTTCACCGTGTTAGCCAGGATGGTCTCTATCTCCTGACCTCATGATCTGCCCCTCTTGGCCTCCCAAAGTGCTGGGATTACAGGCGTGAGCCACCGCACCCGGACTTTATTAAGCTTTTTTAATTGAAAGCAACCCACATATCTAATGAGCATCAAAAATAATTTTCAGATTTTAAATTACACAAAATGTTTACCTAAAACATTTATCCCTTCATATTTAGCAGTTTATCTAGATTCCTTCTGAAAACTGAGAGATTAGACACCATCATTTAAAGTTAGTGATTTCCTTGCTAACAATTTTATAATCTGTGAATATCAGAATTTCACTGAAATAAGAACCTTAAAATTAACTACATGGGCATTGTCACTAATAACTCAGAAGATTCAGCTGTTTTCATTAAACCAATAATATAGTCTTATCAAAAAATTTGCATGAAGATCATTTTATTTTGGCCAGCTTTATAGTTTTATAACCTTCTATGCCAAACCCTGACATCTCAAAATATCCACCAGAGACAAATATAAAATCCAGACAAAAATATATGCTGACAATTCTGAAGACATTCCTATTTTCATTTTACCAACCATTTTAAAGCAAGCTAGTAAAGATTTACTTAAGTCACATGAACTTGACAATTGCTTGGGCTTATTTACTTAATTTATGAGTGCTCTTTTATTTATGAGCCAACTTGGTAGACACAACATACAGCAATAAGTGTACATACAAATAAACACATATAGATATGCATATACACACAAAGAAAGATCCAATAGCTTTTACCTTGGAGTTCTAGCAATGAGATAGCAATACAAACATACTAGTTTTACATGGTTATGCTTTTTTTGCCCCAGTAGGTAATCCAGTGAACGCTGTGAACCAAAATTTTGGGTGATTTCCATAGCAGTTTGATTTTCAAAGGTCGAACCTTCCTAGACTCCAAAGAACATTGTGGCCAAACAGCACCAAAGGAGAGCACCACATACTAACCAGGTTCAACCCTGCTTAGAACAGCAGCACAGAAACCTGGGCACATGTAACTCCATCCCACTTTCCCCTTTAACAGCAAACTCCAGATTCCAAATGATATTGTGGCCAAACAGTATTGCAAAAGAATATGAAGATTATGGCTGGGTGCGGTGGCTCATGCCTGTACTCCCACCACTTTGGGAGGCTGAGGTGGGTGGATCACCTGAGGTCAGGAGTTCAAGACCAGCCTGGCAAACATGGTGAAACCCTGTCTCTATTAAAAATACAAAAATTGCTGGGTGTAGTGGCCTGCGCCTGTAATCCCCGCTACTCAGGAGGCTGAGGCAGGAGAATCGCTTGAACCCGGGAGGCAGAGGTTGCAGTGAGCCGAGATCACATGCCATTGCTCTCCAGCCTGGGCGACAGAGCAAGGCTGTGTCTCAAAAAAAAAAAAAAAAAAAAAAAAAAATCGTTTACCAAATCCTAATTTCCCATGACTATGTCAAACACACACAAGCAATCGCCAGAACACAGTCCAATTGCGGCTGCAACAAACAAGCCCCAAGTGTCTGAGCTGAAACAGTTGGGTGCTTCCTCTTTCCCTTGGTTAGGCTTTTGATTTCTGCAAGCAGAAATTACTTAGGAGTTTCCCAAATTGAGAGGAGCTGATCCTGCTGTCTGGTACCTACAAAAGACATGCACTTGCCCCCACACCACACAATTACAAACAAACCCCCAAGAGTATCCGTACTGAAACAGTCAGGGTGCTCCCCTCTCAAGCTCTTTGCAGGGCTTGTTTAACATGCAAATGGAAATTCCTTTAAAATTTTCCCAAACTGAGAGGAGCAGATCCTGCTATCTGGGCCCACAAGGACATGCACCTCGCACCTCTTTGGATGTAGAGGTGCTTCTAGGAAGGGGCTTCTTCCGAGGCAATCAGGAATGCAGTTGGGGCCAGCTGCGGCAAAGCCAGAGAGCGATGGAAACTTGTGTCCAGCCAAAATTGGGCAGGCAGCTTAGGAGGGCTTCTGAGACCACAGGTCCAGGGCAGCAGAACCACAAACAACATGTTCCTGGTCAGGGAACCAAAATCTGTTACCAAAACACCAGGGCTTCTGTCGAGGTTCTGCTGCTCACCACACAGAAAACCAATCACTGAGACAAGTATTGCCATGGAGGAAGGCTATAATCGGGTGCTGCAGCCGAGGAAATGGGAGCTCAGTCTCAAATCCATTTCCCTGAGTGACTAAAACTAGGGGATTAAACAGCAGGGAAGAAAAGTAACAGTATGTGGGAAAACAGGAACTAGGGGGTGGCAAGGAGGCATCTGGTGTGGTGATCTGATGAGTGTCAGTTCTTTGATATTTCTTGAAAGTCCTTTCTTGAGGAAGGAACTTGCATCAAACAAATACAAGTTTCAGACTTTAATAGCAGAAAGATCCATTTCTATGTTTATGCAAAAACAACTGTCTGTGGGACTATTGGGTGGGTTTCAAGTGTCTTGTGTGTGTGGTGTGTGGTGTGTATGTGTTGTGCATGCATGATGTGTGCTTTGTGTTGTGTGTGCGTTTTCTGTTGTGTATATGTTGTGTGTGTTGTACATGCATGGTGTGTTTTGTATGTTGAGTGTTGTGTGTGGTGTGTACTCAATGCGTATGTTGTGTGTGGTGTGTGTTGAGCAAGTATGTGTGTGCTGTGTGTGCATGTGTTGTGTATGGTGTTATATATATGTTGTGTGTGTAGTGTGCAAGGTGTGTTTTGTGTGTGTTGTGTCTATATTGTGTGTGCACACAGTGCATGTTGCATGTGTATATTGTGTTTGCATGGTGTGTGTTGCATGTGTATGTTGTGTGTTGCACGTGCATGTGTGTGTGTAGGGTGTGTTGCATGTGTGCATCGTGTGTGGTTTCACTGCCTTTCTCTGCATCAGCGTCCCTCTTTGTGGGCTCTGGCTGGTCTGGGCAGCCCAGGGCCCCAGGTTGCATGTAGCAGTGTGTTCACATGGAGAGGCCTAGTGTCTGCACTAGGGGAGGATCCTGGCTGCCCTGGCCTGGAGGCACAGGCTGAGTCCCCACTGAGCCAGACAGACGTTCTGGGAGGCCTCCCTGTGGAGCTGCTAGTCTAGTTAAAAAGATGCTATTTATACACGTGCAGCAGAGGACACAGATTGCTAGAAAGCAGCTCAGAGGGCACTGGGGCCTTCAGCAGGGAAGAGGCCCAGTGCTGGCCAGGTGGAAAGGAGTCTGTGCCGCCTGGTGTGAGACTGCAGCTGTTCTGTACACAGGAGGCCATAAGGGGCAGCCGAGGTGACCACCGGCCGGGTCTTGTGGCCCTCCACCAGCAGCAAGTGGGCCCAGCAGGAAGAACGAATAGTTGCCCTAAGCAAGCAGGATTTTGAAGGAGCCAATGTGAGACACAGAAATAATAACTTGGGGGAAATAAGCCGCTTAATAATTGTCTGCAAGTCCCTGCTCTCCCAATAGCTCTCTTTCTCTGGCTGCCTTCTTTCTCCTGCTTTTGGCAGGATGTTAGCAGGCTCTGAAGCTGCGTAGACCCGCAGGAGGGCCTTGGGTCACACAATCCCAGGTGGTTTGCACCAGGGAGATGAAGGCAGAGGACCACAATCTTGCCATGAAAATCTGCAGGGAATTGAGAATTCTTACACAGCAAGCCAACGTTGGCCTTTCTGTGCGTCGCCCGTGGTCCTGCAGCAGCGTCTTGAGTGCTGGGGAGCACAGCTGTGCTGGACCCCCATGGTGGGGAGGAGCCACTGCAGGCACAGGCCTTGCCTGCTGCAGGCCCATGGAGCAGAGCTGTGAGCAGCACTGCACCACCTGGCACCACATACCATCTGGGCAGGTCGTGGGGAGCTGGCTGTGGGAGAAGGAAGGCTGCCCTGCCTTCCCAGGTTCCAGAAGGACCCTCCAAGTGCTGGAGACAGTGGTGGATTTTGTTCATCTTTCTCTCTGGGGTCCTAGTGTGTCCGGTGTTGGTTCCTGCTGGTGGGTTTGTGGTCTTACTGACTTCAAGAATGAAGCCGCAGACCTTTGCAGTGAGTGTAACAGCTCTTAAAGATGGCACGAGTGAGGGGCAGCAAAAGAGCAAAAGGACAAGGCTTCCACCCGTCGAAGAGGACCCAAGCTGGGTTGCAGCTCCTGGCTGCTGGTGGCCAGCTTTTATCCCTTATTGTCCCCACCCATGTTCTGTTTCTGTCCTATCAGAGTGCCCTTTTTTCAGTCCTCCCCGTGATTGGCTACTTTTAGAATCCTGCTGATTGGTGCGTTTTACAAAGTGCTGATTGGTACATTTTACAATCCTCTTGTAAGACAGGACGGTTCCCCAAGTCCCCACGACCCAGGAAGTCCAGCTGGCATCCCCTCTCACTGGCTGCCAGCCTGCAGACCCCCAGCAGTGGACACTGTGAGCTAGGCCAAGGCCAGGGCAGCTGTGGGATTGTCATGGAAAAAGCAGAATGTGAATGTGGTGAGAGGTATGGATTAATGCTCTAAGCATCAGATCTAATCTTTGTGTTTATTTTAAGAGAAGTCTTGGGAGTTGTTGGAGTGCTGTAAGGGAAGCTGGGCTTGGGAGCCACACAGACGCTGGGCTTGGACCCCAGCTGTACAACTCACTGTGACAGACTGACAGGTGACCTGATTCTCTAAGGCCGGCTTCTCATCCGTAAAATCAGGATGATAACATGATGCCGAGGGTGTTCATGAGGATTAAAGGAAGTCATGCACCTAATTTACTGCCTGGCACACAGACAGTAACTGCTCAGTACACTTATGGAAGGAACGAATGACTCTGGCAGAAAAACAGGTCAGATGCGTCTGCTGTAGACAGGTGGCTCTGTCTGTGCCCAGTGAGTGCCCTGGGAGCCTGGCAGTCCCCTCCTCCGTAGCCGTGTCCCCAGGCTCACAGGAGCCACTTCAGGTGGGAAGCTCTTCGCCAGCCCTGGAGGAGCAGACTCACAGCTCCAAGCCACGTGTGAGCAGGAGTGCTGCGTCCCAGAAAGTGTCTGCCTCAGCAGGCTGAGATTGGGATGCCCTATGAGGTGGTGATGTGTGGGCACTAAGAAAGGAGGTTGGATCTGTTTTGGAGACTTTGAAAATTCACTGTTACTGGTTTTTGTTATTACCAAAGTAATGTATGCTGATTATAGAAATTTTACCAAAAAAATCATTCCAAATCTCCAACCCAGAAATAATTGCTGTGAACATTTTGGTGTGTATTGGCCAGCTTTGGTTCTGTGTATAAGCTTTTTTTATGAATGAAGTAGAGCTCATAGTGTACGCTTTGTTTCATGACTTGTTTTCCCGTACTTAATAATATATTGTGGGATTCGCTGGATGTCACTGAATATTTCTCAACAATATTATTTTCATGGCTACATGTTAGTCCATCATACGAATATGTCATACTATTTGTAATCAATGTACTGTTGTTGATCCTCTAGGTTGTTTTTAATTTTCTAGTATTTTAAGCCACATTGTAATGAGTATTCTTCTCCACATATATTTGTGTGTGTGTATATATATATATATAGAGAGAGAGAGAGAGAGAAAGAGAGATTCCGTAATTATAATTATTTTCTTTTGTCTTTTTTCTTTTTTTTGAGAGGAAGTTTCGCTCTTGTTGCCCAGGCTGGAGTGCAATGGTGTGATCTTGGCTCACCGCAACCTCTGCCTCCCAGGTTCAAGCGGTTCTCCTGCCTTAGCCTCCTGAATAGCTGGGACTACTGACATGCGCCACCATGCCTGGCTAATTTTGTATTTTTAGTAGAGACGGGGTTTCTTCATGTTGGTCAGGCTGGTCTTGAACTCCTAACCTCAGGTGATCCACCCGCGTCTGCCTCCCAAAGTGCTGGGATTTCAGGTGTAAGCCACTGCACCTGGCCTCCATAATTATTTTCTAAAGGCAAACTTCCAGAAATGGGTTTGGTGTATCAAAGTGTATATAAATTTGGAGGTTTCTGACATAAATTTGGATGAGATTTTGACTGTAGTTTTTTTAACCATGTGCTTTGAATCCCTAAAACAGGATTATCTTCTATTTTCAATGACTTATTAGAGCTGGTGTGTTTATGTTAAGAAAATATACAATATACTTATAAAATGATAGAAGCATTTCATATTTTTAGCATTGCACACAACTATGATTTTGAAAAGAAAAAAGAGCAAGTGTCAAAACAGAATAGGAAAAGATTACCCATCACCTCTCTTCCCAGTTAGATCAGTTTGTAGCATTTTGGCCTACTGTATTTCCTTCCAGATTTTTGTTTTCTGTGCATTTAGTCATAGCTCAGATCACCCCGTAGCCTCCCTTCCGTGCTTCTGCTGGTGTGATTTGTGTGTGGGGTGAAGTGCTAGGTTTGTCTCTGTCAGCTTTATGACTGTGGGGCCTGTGTTTGACCCTCCCTGTGTCTGACATCGCATTAGCACTGGCCTGAGCACCGAGCAGATGCTTTTTAGTGACCATCTCTATCAGAATTTAAGAGTCAAGAAAAGCAAAGGAAAAAACAGTTTTGTGGACGCTGGGTAAGGAACTGGTAACACGTAGCTAAGACTCCAGGGTCCCTGGAGACAGTGCCACACTTCCAGATGTGACTCACATAGCTGCTCCTCAGAGGCCAGTAGAAGACTGCTCCCCATAAACAGACCCCTTCCCCCCTCTGCCGACACACATGGCCTGGATGGCAAGTCTTTCCCCACACACTCTCACAGCGTCCCCACCTGGGGCTTCCTGACCTCTGCTGTGTGTTATGATCTATACGCACTTGCAGCTTTGGACTCGAGAGTTGTTTGGGACCCGGGTTTTGGCTCAGATAAGTTTTCAGAGTCTGGCAGATTCAGTAAAAGTTTTTATACATAAAATGAACTGGTGTTATGTGAACACAGCTCAACCTTCTTCAGGGGGAGACTTGCTAATTCTGTTGAGAAAAATATCCTGAGTAGCCAAGGACTAAGCAGTCAAAAGCTTTGACATTTTTACGTTTTCATCCTAAACTCTTTCAATCTATTATCCCCTTTATTTAGTTTAATCTAGAGACATTGATTGAATTTTTTCCTTTGCTGATTAAATAGCAGATGCTGAAGAAGGAGGTTTTGCAGTGGGGTAGACATAGCGTGGGGTTCAGAGTCAGACCCACCTGGGGTCAGGCCCCACTCTAGCCCTGATGAACCATGTGGACCAGGGCAGGTTATTTAATCAGGAGCCTGAATTTTCTCACCTCTAAAACGGGACTAATGATACTGTATGAATGAAGATATTGAATGGACAGCTCCTAGTCCAGTATTTGGCACATAGTGAATACTTAATCCTTGTTTAATCTTTCTCCAGCTTCTGCTAAGAACCGTCACTGATGGTTATGATGTAAGGCTGAGGTCACCATTCCAAATATCGAGAACTGTGGTCAGGAGCTGTGAGGGTGGAAAAGGTACAGGAAATTAGCCCACTTAAGTAATGATCCCTGGATAGTAACTGAAGCTTTTGAACAAACTTTTAATAGCAGTTTTATTATTTTTACTTTTTTAATGAAAATGGACAGTGTACAAAATTAAGCTTCTTTCTGCGGAACTCAATTCCATTTCTCTTTTTAAATCTCTGTAGCTGAGGGGAAAATATGTCTTATAAACAGTTTGAAGAGACGTGTTAAAGCATTGGTGCACAGAAGTGTTTTGGGTATTGGTAAAAAAGAAAAAAAGAGTTAAAAAGTTCACCAGTCTGACACTTAGCACAGCAAGATTCCATGATTTGTCTGTTAAAATAGATTTTTTATTATTATTACTAGCTTCTTGGTGAGTTTTGGAGCCCTGGAAGGTGCAGTTCAGCTAGCATTTTGTGCACTGGGAAGGCTGAAATTACAGCTTCCAGTTCTGCAAGATGGTGAGCTAAGATGACTTGAAAAACTCTCCTGCTATAAAACCCTAGTTATGCTGGATAAAGAGCAACAAAAGTTACCTGAAATGCACAGCTAAACTTGTAGGAATCAAAGGGGGAGGCCCTCACGAGGAGAGCTGAGGATCACTAGTCTGATTCTACAGCCAGTAGGGAGGAGATGGAGATTCAGCAGGGGAAACACAGCAGCTGGAGTTGTTATCCACTTGGGAACAGATTGGGACCCATGCAAGGCTTAGCGATGGAGCTAAAGACCTAACTCAAACCAGAGACCCTCCGGGAACTCAGTGGAAGAGTGGGTTGTTTTTCCCTTTAATTCTTTTTTTTTTTTTTTTTTTTTTTGTGACGGATTCTCACTCTGTCGCCCAGGCTGGAGTGCAGTGATCTCGGCTCACTGCAAGCTCCGCCTTCCGGGTTCACGCCATTCTCCTGCCTCAGCCTCCCCAGTAGCTGGGACTACAGGTGCCCGCCACCACACCCAGTCAATTTTTTGTTATTTTTAGTAGAGACAAGGTTTCACCATATTAGCCAGGATGGTCTCGATCTCCTGACCTCGTGATCCACCCGCCTCGGCCTCCCAAAGTTCTGGGATTACAGGAGTGAGCCACTGCACCTGGGCCACTTAATTCTTACTATCTCTGAATTTTGGGTAAAGGAAAAATTCTCCCCTTGAGAATTTGAAATCTTAGACATGCACCCCAGACGGATATAGGGTGCAAATTTGCATCCACTCACACAGTCTGCAAATTGGGAAATTTACAAATTAAGAAAAAATTTGGTTCCTATTTAGTGACACAGGGCATTTGAGAAACAATTATATATCTAGCAGGTGTTCAAAAAGGAGAAAATAGACTAAGACAATATTTGAAAAATGAGTGGATACAGACTTTCCAAAATGAATGAAAGATGTGAATCTTCAACAGTAACAATGTGCCACTCATGATGGTGCAGAACACCAAAGACCAAGTAGACAATATTTAAAGCGATGAGAGATGGATGGGTCAGGGAAGATGACCCACCAAAGAACGATACTAGACTGCAAACCTGCTTATTAGCAGTATCAGTGCAAGCCAGAAGAGAATGGAACAACTTGAAAGTATTAAGAATTATTTAGCCGACCCCGTCTCTACTATAAAAATACAAAAAAAAAAAAAAAAAAAAAAAAAGAATTATTTAGCCAAATAAAGTCTTATTCAAGAGTGAGGTTAAAATACAGACCTCGGCCGGATGCAGTAGTTCACACCTGTAATGCCAGCACTTTGGGAGGATGAGGTGGGCAGATCACGTGAGGCCAGGGGTTCGAGACCAGCCTGGCCAACATGGCAAAACCCTGTCTCTACTAAAAATACAAAAATAAACCAGGTGTGGTGATGCACATCTGTAATCCCAAGTACTTGGGAGGCTGAGGCAGGAGAATCGCTTAAACCCTGGAGGCGGAGGTTGCACTGAACTGAATAGTGCCAGTGCACTCCAGTCTGGGCGACAGAGCCAGACTGTCTCAAAAACAAAACAAAACAAAACAAAAATAGACATCAAGGCCTCTCTCTTTTCCAGTGCAAGCCTAAGGCTATATATTTTCCTTCAAGCAGTTCAAATTACATTCTAACATGTTTTTAATTATTTTAATTATCATTCAGTTTGAATATTTTCTAATTTTCATTGAAATGTCTTTTTTGACCCATGAGTTATTGAGAAGTATATTAATTTCCAAATGTATACAGATGTTCTAATCAACTTTTTAAAACATTTCTGGCTTATTTGTATTAGGATGTAGAAAAATTCTGTATGATTTCAAACCTTCGAAACCTTTTGAAACTTCATTGACATTCACAATAATTTTAGTGTTTCATATGTACTTGAAAAGAATGCATATTTTCTTCTTGTTGTGTGCAGAATTTTAGATCGAATCTCTCTGTCTTTGCTTGTTTTATCAGTTGCTGAGGAGAGTATGCCTAAATCTTTCAGTAGGATTTTAATTTTTTTCTATTTGCTTTATATATTTAGAGGCTATCTTAATAGAAGCATACAAATTTAGATTTTGTTATCTTTTGTATTAGCCTTTATCATTATTAAATATTTTTCTTTTTCTCTGGTAATGCATTTTGCCTTAAAGTCTACCTTGATATAAATTCAGCTATGCTAGCATTGTTTTGGCTAGAGTCTGTATGACATATCTTTTTTTGTTCTTTTATTTTTTATTTATTTATTTTTATTTTTATTTTTTGTTTTTGAGATGGAGTCTTGCTCTGTTACCCAGGCTGGAGTGCAATGATGTGATCTTGGCTGTTACTGCAGCCTCCACCTCCCAGGTTCAAGCAATTCTCCTTCCTCATGCCCCTGAGTAGATGGAATACAGGTGCCCACCAGCACACCCGGCTAATTTTTGTATTTTTAGTAGAGATGGGGTTTCACCATGTTGGCCAGGCTGGTGTTGAACTCGTGACCTCAGGTGATCCACCTGCCTCTGGCTCCCAAAGTGCTGGGATTACAGGCCTGAGCCACCACACTTGACCTGTTCTTTTATTTTTAACCTTTCTGTGGCTTTAGATATGTCTCATAAACAGCAAGTAAGTGAATTTTTTATTCCAGGATAATAACCTTTGTCTTTTAATTGGAATATTTAGTTCATTTATGTGCAACACAATTAGTAATATATTTGGGTTTAAATCTTCCATCTTAATAATCTTTACATTTGTCCCCCGTATTTTGAATTGCTTTTTTACTCCTTTTTTGTTTTTCCTGGTTTGGCCACTTTATATTTTTCCGTTTTTAAGTCTTTTGTTAGCTTGAAATGTATACACTCTTTTTATTATTTTAGTGTTTATCATAGAAATTAAATCATGTGGGCAGACCGATCTTATAAAAGCCAAACATAAATCAGGACTTTTAACATCTTCCCAGACCATGCATTTACACCCTCCTGACTTACAGGCCACTGTTTTCATAGATTTAATTATCTGTGTATTTTTTTCTCCATTTTTTTTGGCCCAATAAGACATTGTTGTTTTGTAAAGTTCATGTTCATTTATGTTTTCCCATATACTTGCATCTTCATTACTCTTCATTTCTTCCTTAATCTCCACCTTCCTGTCTGAGATGCTTCTCTTTTCGGCCAGGATAAACAAGCCTAGTGTTTTCTTTAAGGAGATGGATTCTTTCTGGAGTGTTTTCTTTCTGGAGATGGATTCTTTCAGTTTTAATTTTTGTTTTCTTCTTATCTGAAAATGCCTTTTTTAAAAAACCTTAATTTCTTCAATTTTGGGTATAGAAGCAGACTCTTTATAGATGCCATTACATTGTGTTCTGGTTTCCATTGCTTCTGTTGAAACATCAGCTGTTCTTAACTTCTGCACTTTAGAGTCAGCCTGACTGCTCCTCGGGCTCTGCACAGCATGTTATATCTGTGCCTGGTGTTTCAGCAGTCTTAAAGATGTGCCCAGATATGGTGATTTTAAATCTTACTCAGCTTACGGTTCATAGGGATTCTTGGATTCGTGGCTTGATGTCTATCACTTATTTTGGACCATTCTCAGCCATTCTCTTCAAATATTGCTTCCAGCATTCCCTCTGTCTCATCTATTGGGACCGTAATGACACGGAAACTTCTCTGTGAATGAATGTGCGGCATCTCTCGCCTTCTCCTCCATTCTTGCTGTCTGTCTTTTTGTCTCTTTCTGCTTTACTCTGAATCTTTCTGTCTGACCTCTCTTCTTTATTCAGCTCTACCTAATATGTTGTTAAACATATTCATTGAGTTTGATTCCAGTTATTGAATACTTTGACTGTAGAGCTTCCCTTTGTTTCTTTCCTGGAGTTTTTACTTCTCCATCGAGATAGTCAACCTTGCCTTCTACCTCTGTAAGCCCGCGAGTGTGTTAGTGCTAACGTTTGTGTTTAGCGACGCCATCATCTGGACCTCTCGTGGATCTGCAGCGATGGAAGTTCCCTCCTGTCATGCATGTTGCCTCTCCTCCACATGTGCTTGGTTATATTTTATTTGGTTATGAACAAAGTATTTGCAGAATACTTTATGACAGTCATTTTTGGCTTAGGATGATATTATCTTTCTCCAGAGAGGATTTATATTTGCTTCTGCCAAGGAACTCTGAGAACTAGCAATTAAGGTTACTTCAGTCCAATTTCTAATTATTTAGAGCTGAGCCATGTCCTGCAGGGGCCTCTCCATGTAGAACTCGCCCATGCTCCTAGCTTGCAGTCATGTGGAATCCCACCACAAAGCGAGACCTCCACTGTCACCCCTTGTGGGGGGCTCTTGCATCCAGTTCCTCTCACCCCAGCCCGTTGAAGTTATTAGAAGTATTATTCAGCTTTTCAACTATACCTCTGTTTCATCAGGAATGGGCACCCTGGCTCCCCAGGCAAGGCAGCCCTGCACACTCGGCCTACCTGCCTGTGCCTGTTCCCTCCGTGTCCTAACCTGGTTGTTCTTTGGATTTTAGTAGCCATCTCGTGTCTTGAAGTGCATGTATTTTATATTTTGTCTAGTTTTTCTAACTGTTATCCACTAGTGAATTTTTTTATAGACTGCCATTATCAAAAGCAGAAGTCCCTTATCGTTACATTTTTAAGACCTCTATTGCTGTGTATAATTTCAGTCCTTTGATCCTCCCTCTAGTCCATGATGTGCATCTACCTCATTTTACCAATTATTCCAGTGATAAACACCTGGATTGCCTTCAACTGTCTACTCCCACAATCAGTACCACAACAAATCTAGTATTGTAAATGTCCCTTTGTAAACTGTGTCAGAATTTTGGCAGATGCCTATCCAGGAAGAGATTGCTGGGCCTTAGAGAATACCGGCATTTATTTTAATTAAATGCTACCCAGTGACTTTTTCAGAATGTGCGCACCAGTGTACTCCACCAACAGCATGAGACTTCCTGCATCCCCCATACCACCATCAAAACCCAGGATCTTCCAACTTTGTAATTTTCTTCAAGTCTATTGGATGTAAACTGACAAGTCATCATTTTAATTTGCATTTCTCCAATTATAATCTTTCTGTTTGGGTTTCTGTCTTTTTGTTGATTTGCAAGAGCTCCTTTTATATTTTGAATATATTATCCTTTGTTGGATATAAATATTGCAAATATATTCTCACAGCCTGTCAGCTAACTGCCATCTTATCTTTTACTGCATAAAAATCGAGCAATCAGTATTGCCAGTTTATGGCTTCTGCCTTGTGGTATTACTAAAAATATCACTGCTTTTATTTATCTTATATTATTATGAACTTTTAATTTTATACATTTCTATTCACGTATAAGGAGGCCATTTTGTGTGTGTTGATGGGGATCCAGCTTCCTTTTCCCCACATAGTAGTCCAGTGTTCCCAACACTCACTGCTCCTTACGCTCTGGCTTTGTGGCGCCATCGTTATCCAAGATTATGCTTCCATATGTGCATGACCCGAGCTTCCTGTGAGGTTTCACTGGTGCCTTCCTTTGGCTCTTCTTGCTCTAAAGCCTATTGTCTTATTGCTGTTGTTTTGACTCTGCCAATTTGTTCTATTTTTGAAGATGCTTTTCGTTTTCAAAGCTGACTCACCTATTTATGGTCATTTACTTTTTTCCATTTATATTGTAGAGTTAGTTTGTCAAGTTCCTCAAAAATTCTAACTACATTTTTGTCAGGCTTGCATTAAATTTATAGAGCAGTGGGTAGATAATGAACATTTTGAAGCTATCTTATCTGAGAGCCTCTGAGAGCATATAATCTTTCTCTAATTATTCATATGATTTTCTGTGTTTTCTTTATAGAGATTCAAACTGTTCTCTATGGAGGTCATTAATTATGAGTTAGTTTTTGGTTAATTTCTAGATATTTTAAGGGTCTTATTGTTCAGCTTGTTTTGCTATTATGAATGCAACCTTTTAGCAGGTTGTTATTGCTGGTGTAATTTTAAAAATACTTTAAAGCATCTATCTGCACTTTCTTACTAGTTCTAATAGTTTGATGCTTTTGTTATGTATTTTTTTCTTGGTAGATGATTAGGTCATCTCTAAATTGTGACTTATTTTTCTCCTATAATCTGGTACCTCTTGTTTCTTTTGCTTCACTTAGAGCATAAGCAAGATCTCTGGCTTCCTGGTCAACAGTAGCAGGCGTCACATGCATTCTTGTCCGGTTTTCTGTCTTGAAGCAAGCCCATCTTTTTTTTTTTTGAGATGGAGTCTCACTCTGTCGCCCAGGCTGGAGTGTGCAGTGGCCGGATCTCAGCTCACTGCAAGCTCCACCTCCCGGGTTTACCCCATTCTCCTGCCTCAGCCTCCTGAGTAGCTGGGACTACAGGCGCCCGCCACCTCGCCCGGCTAGTTTTTTTTTGTATTTTTTTAGTAGAGACGGGGTTTCACCATGTTAGCCAGGATGGTCTCGATCTCCTGACCTCGTGATCCGCCCGCCTCGGCCTCCCAAAGTGCTGGGATTACAGGCTTGAGCCACCGCGCCCAGCCTTAAACCCATCTTAACTTTCTCCATTACACACAGAGTGTGCCGCGGATTTTGGCAATAACCTTTGCGAAGTTAAGATAGTTTCTGTATTGAGCAGTTCTAATCCTAATTCTGCAAGGTTGAAGCTGGTAATGAGCGCACAGACTGTATTTTCTGCCTTCATATGTGGCCTGTTCTGCTTTGATGCTTGTTTTGAAGACTCAAATTTGTTCCAAAATGATTGATGTGTTAGGCAACTGTTTGAGTATAATGCAAATTTCATGTTAGCTTATGTGCAATTTCATCCACTAGAAACACCAGGTGAATGCAGAATACTGCCCCCCGTTAATGTAGAATATTGCTCCCCCAGCTCCCCAGCAAGTGGAACTGCAGGAACACACAGCACCCCCACCTCCCCCAAGAGTGGAGGTGCATAGGAACACACGGATGCACACCTGGGATAGTGTCCAGCTAGCTATACATGGATACACTCCCTGTGTCATGAGCCACACCACCACATCTGGAGTCACAGCTTGCCTCTGACCTCAGAGACCCCTTCTTCCACCACTTCCCACTAACTCATAAGCTTTTGACACCCACTTCTACATGCAAATTGCAAGTCTTTTTCACATAGTGCTATACTTATTGTAGTATTTATATATTTCCTAACCTTTTAGCATGTGTAAAATTGTGCTATCATTGTTAACATGAATGGACTTTATTTTTTTCAAGGAATTTTAGGTTTATAGAAAAATGAAGCAGCAAGTACAGAGTGTTCCTATAAACCCCTCGCCCTATCACCAGTTTTTAACATCTTGGTTAGTCTGGTGTGTTGGTTAGGGTTCACTCTGTGTGTTTACATCCTATGAGATTTGACAAATGTGTAATGACAGGTGTCTACCATCCAGTACCATGCAGAGTAATTTCACTGCCCTGACAATCCCCTGCACTCCACCTATTCTCCCCGAACCTTTGGCCACTGATAATTTTTTCCATTCTTCATAGTTTTGCCTCTTCTGTAATGTCATGTAGTTGAAATCCCACAGTGCGCAGCCTTTTCAGATGGGCTTCTCTCACTTCCCAGTATGCACTTGCGTTTCCTGTGTCTTTCATGGCTTCGTCGCTCCATAGCTCCTTTCTCTCTTGCTGAATAATTTGTCATTGTGTATATGTACCACAGTTTGTTTATCCATTCACCTCCTGAAGGACATCTTGGTTGCTTTCAAGTTTGGCAGTAATGAATAAAGCTGCTATAAACATTTGTGTACAGGTTTTGTGTGAACATGTTTTCGACTGGTTTGGGTAAATACCAAGGAGGGTGATTGCTGGATCATATGGTAAGAGTAGATTTAGTTTCATAAGAAACTGACAAACTGTGTTCCAAAGTGGCTGCACCGTTTTGCATTCCCACCAGCCGTGGATGAGAGCTCCTGCTGTTCCACATCCCCACCAGCAATTGTGGTTGTCCGTGTTTTGGATGTAACCATTGTAATAGCTGTGAAGTGGTGGCTCATTATTATTTTAACTTCCAATTCCCTAATGACATATCTGTATATCTTCTTTGGTGAGATGTTTGTTCAGACCTTTGGCTCATTTTTTAATTGGGTTGTTTTCTTATAATTGAGGTGTTTGTTTGTCTGTTTTTGAGATGGAGTCTCACTCTGTCTCCCAGGCTGGAATGCAGTGGTGTGATCTCAGCTCACTGCAATTCTGCTGGATTCATGCCATTCTCCTGCCTCTGCCTCCCCAGTAGCTGGGACTACAGGCGTCTGCCACCACGCCCGACTAATTTGTTTGATATTTTTAGTAGAGATGGGGTTTCACCGTGTTAGCCAGGATGGTCTTAATCTCCTGACCTCGTGATCCACCCGCCTTAGCCTCCCAAAGTGCTGGGATTACAGGCTTAAGCCACCGCACCCGGCCGTAATCTAGTTTTAAGAGTTCTTTGTGTATTTTTGATACCAGGTCTTTATCATACGTGTTTTGTAAATCTTCTCTCCCAGTCTGCGGCTTTTCTTTTCATTCTCTTAATGTGCTACCATTTTGAATAAACTCCTATCTTTTTGTGGATGTGTTACTAACCAAGATTTTGAGTGTTGTTTCCCTAACCCCATTTTTCCTAAATCCTGCATTTTTTGTTGCATGATTTTACATGGCATGGTGCTTTTTTGTTGTTTTGTTTTGGTTTTTTGAGATGGAGTTTTGCTCTTGTCGCCCAGGCTGGAGTGCAGTGGCACGATCTCGGCTCACTGCAACCTCTGCCTCTTGGGTTCAAGCGATTCCCCTGCCTCAGCCTCCTGAGTAGCTGGGACCACAGGTGCACACTACCACACCTACCACTAATGTTTGTATTTTTAGTAGAGGCAGGGTTTCACCATGTTGGCCAGGCTGGTCTTGAACTCTTGACCTCAGGTGATCCACCTGCCTCGGCCTCCCAAAATGTTGGGATTACAGATGTGAGCCACTGCTCCCAGCCAGCACAGTGCTTTTAAAGAACATATTCTGTTATAGCAGAACTACTTGTATTTAGGAATTTCCATAATAAAATGTTTTAAGTGTTTTAAATAAAAAGATAAAAAAGAAGAAAATTCTCTTTTGCTAAAAGGTGTTTCTTGTAATGAAGCATTAAACTTTTTAAAATGCTTTTTCAGCATTCATTGTAATGTCTTATAATTTATTTCCCCTTTCGAGTGTCATTGTGGTGAACTTCATTGATCTCATGGGGACCCAACCTTGTATTTCTGGATAAACCCTTATTTAAGTATGATACATTACTTTCAATGCACTGTTGTATTTGATTCACTAATACTTTGTTCAGGATTTTGTATCTACTTTCTTTTTTTTTTTTTTTTTTTTGAGACGGAGTCTCGCTCTGTCGCCCAGGCTGGAGTGTGGTGGCCGGATCTCGGCTCACTGCAAGCTCCGCCTCCTGGGTTCACGCCATTCTCCTGCCTCAGCCTTCCAAGTAGCTGGGACTACAGGCGACTGCCACCTCACCCGGCTAGTTTTTTTGTATTTTTTAGTAGAGACGAGGTTTCACCGTGTTAGCCAGGATGGTCTCGATCTCCTGACCTCATGATCCGCCCGCCTCGGCCTCCCAAAGTGCTGGGATTACAGGCTTGAGCCACCGTGCCCGGCCTGTATCTACTTTCATACGTGAGATGGGAATCTGATTTTTTTTGCTGCGTTTCTTTTATCTTGTTTTGGAATCGAGGTTGCACTAGCCTCAGGTTGGACATTGTTTTGTTCTTTTTCAGTTTTCTGAAGCAACTCGTAAAGATGTGAATGACTGATTCTTTCAAAGAGTGATGGCCTTCTGTACAAAACCATCTGAGCCAAGAGATTTAGGCAGGGAAGGGTTTTTTTTCAACTACCATTTAATTTCTTAAGTCTTTGTTTGTTCACTCAGATTTTCTCTTCTGCCAATTTTACCATTTTGTGTACATTTTTAGAAGTTGACTTATTTTATCTAGGTTTTCAGATTTAGAATTGAATGGGAAACTGAAGCAAGCCACAGTCATAATTCAAGGGAAATGTATAAAGCTTAAAATATGTAAGCTTTAAAATAAGTAGAGAAAGACAAATCCAAAAGAAAAAGTCCACTATAAAGGAAAAGATTAATAAATCTGATAACATTAAAATGTAAACCTGTGCTTCAAAAAATTATCTAAACAGTGTGCCTTCTCGCAGACTGGGGAGTAGTGGTGGGCTTAGTAGGCTAAGTCACAGACTAGGAAATAAATTTACCATATCTTACAAGTGACAAAGGATTGGTGTAAAGAACATATTAAGAACTGAAGATCTGGCCAGGCATGGTGGCTCACGTCTCTAATCCTAGCACTTTGGAGGCCGAGGCGGGTGGATCACCTGAGGTCAGGAGTTCAAGACCAGCCTGGCCAGTGTGGTGAAACTCTGTCTCTACTAAAATACAAAAAATTAGCCTGGTGCAGCAGCACGCGCCTGTAGTCCCAGCTACTCAGGAGGCTGAGACAGGAGGATCGCTTGAACCCAGGAGGCGGAGGTTGCAGTGAGCTGAGATCATGCCATTGTTCTCCAGCCTGGCCAACAGAGCGAGACTCCATCTCAAAAAAAAAAAGACTTGAAGATGAGGCCAGGCACAATGGCTCATCCTATGATCCCAGCAATTTGGGAGGCCGAGGCAGTAGATCACTTGAGGTCAGGAGTTTGAGACCAGCCTGGCCAACATGGCAAAACCCCATCTTTACAAAAATACAAAATTTAGCTGGGCATGGCAGTGCACACCGTAATCCCAGCTACTCGGGAGGCTGAGGCAAGAGAAGCTCTTGAACCCAGGAGGCGGAAGTTGCAGTGAGCCAAGGTTGCACCACTGCACTCCAGTGTGGGCGACAGAGTGAAGCTCTGTCTCAAAAAAAAAAAAGGAGCTGAAGATGGATAACAGGAAGATGGATAACATAACACTGGGCATGTGATGCCAATGGGCAGTTCTTAGAAGAGGACCTGAATAATCAATGAATACGTGAACAAATGTTCCACCTAACTGCCAATCAAGAAAAGCAACAAGAGAAAAGGAAAAGCAACAAGAGAAAGCATTCCATACCCTTCACATTGGCAGACACGTTGCGTGAATGCCAAGTATTGGTGAGGATGTACAGGGTCCAGAATTCTTATAAATGGTGAGTCTAAATTTATATAGATACTTCAGAGGTTAGTTTGACAATATCTAGTAAAGTCGAACATGATTCTCTCTGTATCCTAGATAAACTCTTCCGTGTACGCGTAGCAGGCAGCTATGTGCTGATGCTTCGAGGTTATACCCAAGAAATGTGGAAACAGCAGCCTTCAGAAGGATACATGTAGGACAATCATATTTGTGTAAATCTACAAGACACAAATAATAGTACATAACAGTACACCTTAGGATATGTGCATATTTAGTAAGGTTATGGAAAATGCATGAGAATAGTACAGAACAATTGAAGCACAGATTTGCCTCTGGAGAGGAAGCTGGGGGGGTAACAAGAGGGGCGAGGCTTCAGCGGTACTGGTAGTGTTTTGGGAGATAAGTAGCATATATGCCAAAATGCTGGCATTTGTTTAATCTCTGGGATGGCTACACTGGAATACTTTCTTTTCTATTTTCTGTACCTTTTTGTATGTTTAGTTTACATTTATTGAACAAATACTGAGAATCTACTGGCTGCAGGGCTCGGTTCCAGATGTTTGGAGTACAGTGGTGAACAGGGTGCATGCAATGCCCTGTCTTCATGGAGCTTGCTGACTTTAAAATGTTTCAAAATTTAAAAACTTTAATGCTTAAAATAATTTTTGTAAAGATTAATATGTAGCTAATCTCTTTACTCCTCGAGTTAGACACTTAAAAACTGTGGGGGGCAGGGCACGGTGGCTCACACCTGTAATCCCAGCACTGTCGGAGTCCAAGGCGGGCGGATCACGAGGTCAGGAGATCGAGACTATCCTGGCTAACACGGTGAACTCCCGTCTCTACTGAAAATACAAAAAAATTAGCCAGGCGTGGTGACGGGTGCCTGTAGTCCCAGCACTGTTGGAGGCCGAGGTGGGTGGATCTCGAGGTCAGGAGATCGAGACCATCCTGGCTAACACGGTGAACTCCCGTCTCTACTAGAAATACAAAAAAAACTAGCCAAGCGTGGTGGCGGCGCCTGTAGTCCCAGCTACTTGGGAGGCTGAGGCAGGAGAATCACGAGAACCCGGGAGGCCGAGTTTGCAATGAGCCGAGATCGCGCCACTGCACTCCAGCCTGGGCAACAGAGCAAGACTCGGTCTCAAAATTAAAAATAAAAATTTTCAAAAAGCTGTGGGGGCCAGGGCAGGGGAGAGCTCACTGCTCTTTGTAAAATCAGCCTCCTCTGCTGGAACGGACAGTCTGAATGAACTTCCTATATTCGTTTTTCAACATTGTTGGTTTATGCTTCTGAGTTCGTAGAATGAGCACCCTAGCCCTATGGTTTTGTATGTAGTCACCTAAGGGAAACTATTTTAATGAATAAACAGGGATGGCTTTTAATTACTACATTTGCTGAATAGATATTTTTGCACCCCAACTTTATGCAAGACACTAGGATAGAGGCTGTGGAGACAAGAGGACAACAAGCAAAGATCCCTGCTCTCGGAGGTCCCGCAGCGCCCCTGGCTGCTCTCGGAGGCCCTGTGGCACCCCTGGCTGCTCTCGGAGGCCCCGCAGTGCCTCTGGTATCAACAGCGTTAGTAATAGCAGCCTTGACGATGAGGCATTTGCTGTTCTACCTCAGGCATCAACTCTCGGAGCCATGACGAGGCCAGGGCAATGGAAGAGTGTCCCACATGCACTCTGTCCCCAGAGGTCCTGGTCATGCCGTAACACACACCACCCTCTGCACCTCAGGTCCTGATTTATAAAACAATGGCCATTCCTGTTCCACACTGTTTCTGTATTAAGTGAAATGATCTACATGAATGCTCCTGGTGCATGATGACCACTTGGTGGATTCGTTTCTTCCTTCTTGATGGTGAGACGCATCTCTCCTCATTTCTGCAGTATTCCCTGCAGCTTCTCTAAGCAGAGTTCTGGCCAAGGCAGAGATGCTCATTAAGCACCAGTTGATGGGAAGGCACAATTTGCTGGGTCCCCAGAAGCACCAGGCTGAGTTGCCTGTGGGCCGGTGGGTGAAAATCTGGAAGCTTCTCTGTCCATACTTGCCTGTCAGTGAGGAAGAGGGTGGCCCCGCAGTACATGAGGTCAGCCTACCTTGCAGTCTTAGTGACACTCCTGTTAAGATTGGGATAATCCTTTCTGATCTCATTTAGTCTGCCTTGCTTTGGGTAGTATGTGATGGCAGTTGCTAGACCGAGCCTGAAATGCAGAAATGCCAAGGCGAAGATGACATCTGACAACATAGCCTAGATATGTCAGTCAGCTAATGACTTCAGATCAGTCTTCTGGGAAGTAGGCTTTTCTGAAATCGATGGCCTTAATTAGAAAGAACTTAACTAGGGTAACTGGGTAATAATGACCTGGAAATATTTATACAGGGATCCCTCACAAGTTTTCACCCAAACAGGACTTTTTAAAAAAATCCAAAGCCTTCAACAGCCAAAGGAGCATCTTTGGTGGGGAGAGATAAGGATAGAAGGATTTTCAGTCCCTTCACAGAGCCCCTGCACACCCGGGGGATGCCAGACCAACCTCTGGGAAAGAAAAGAAAGGGAGGGAGCTGGGCCAGTGTGGTGCAGGCCCTGCATATCCCTGTGGAATCAAGGAATCTCTGTTAGTTTGTGTGTGTTTTTTTTTTGTTTTGTTTTGGGGTTTTTTTTTTGAGATGGAGTCTCACTCTGTCCCCCAGGCTGGAGTGCAGTGACATGATCTTGGCTCACTGCAAGCTCCGCCTCCTGGGTTCACACCATTCTCCTGCCTCAGCCTCCTGAGTAGCGGGGACTACAGGCACCCACCACCACGCCTGGCTAATTTTTTGTATTTTTAGTAGAGACAGAGTGTCACCGTGTGAGCCAAGATGGTCTTGATCTCCTGACCTCGTGATCCGCCTGCCTTGGCCTCCCAAAGTGCTGGGTTTACAGGCGTGAGCCATCACACCCAGCCCTCTCTGTCAGTTTTTTAACCACATTCAGAAGTCTTTCCACTCCCTAATTGTCTTTTCCTCAAAGTAAGGAGACAGCCACTGGGAGGTGAGTGGGTGGCCAAGCCCACTTGGTGGCAGAGTGCGGCTCTCGTTGTCACACTCTCAGCCTGGCCTCGACGGTCCTTCCAGGCCTGACCTGGCCGTGAGCGCCTGCCAGCCTCAGCCCCCACTCTAGGGCGTGAGGTGTCTCTGTCCCACTGCAGCCTCGCAGAACCCAGGTCCAGATCTCTGTGAATGATGGAGGGGATGAAGAATGGTCTGCTTTGGGCACACACACTTTGGCTGAGCTCTTCTGGCAACCACATCTCTGCTGTTTTATTTACTCTGGTGTCTGGCGTGGGCAAATAGCCTTCAACTGGCTTCGTGGCTGCCCCATGGCGTGGACAGGAGCAACCCCATTCCCTCCTCCAGAGTTTGGTTTGGATGTGGAGAAGGATAACACCACACACACACCAGGAGGGTGCGGAAAGCTTGTGGCTGGTGCCCTGGGGCTTTCTGTGAGAGCAGGGCAGACTGCAGCCCAGCCGGAACAGCTGCAGCAAAGGGGCCCTGGGTGGCTGAGTGTGGCTGAGGGCTGTATTGTGGTGATGGGGGAGCCAGGGTGACAGTCCGGCCACCCCTCGCCTGGGGTTTGCATTGATTTTGCAGTTGTGGGGCAAGAGGGGGAGGGGATGGGGCTAGAAGCCATCCACAGTCGGCAGTGGGCTGATCTCTGTCACGCTCTGGGGGCGGAACTGACTTGACTGTGTCCTGTGAGGGACACAGCAGCAACCTGAAGAGGGCTTGGCCTCGTTCCTCACATCCAGGTAGGAATCAGGAAGCGCAGCCAGGGTGAGCCCTCCCCGGTGACTGCCCTCCAGCGGCAGGGCCATCCCACAACAGCCACTCCCTGCCATCCGCAGGCTCCCATGGGGCTCCAAGTCCCAGCTTTCTCCTGACGTGGGAGCCTGCCCAGTCCTGTTTTGTGTTGAAGTGTGTCTCTGGGCATCATTTACTTGCATCTGAGATCTGTGGGTGAGATTTCTATATGGTAAGAAAAGCTGGGACCCTGGGGATGCTTCCCAGGCCACTCGAGTCCTCCCAGTCCCAGGGGCTTGGCCACATACTCCGCGGTGTGCAGAAGATGCAGGGGAGCTGGCCTGCGCCCTCAGGCGGAAGGGCAGGGGCGGGACTGCCCAGCACCCCAGGGGCCAGGCTGCGTGAGAGCTGGAGGGAGATGTGCCGTGGACCACAGGGACCCACAGTGCTGGGCAGCTTCCTGGCAAAAGGTCTGGAAGGAGTGTCTGTAGTAGACAGAACTCTCAGGATGCTGCCAAAACCTCTGCCCATTGGTTAGCCAGACACAAATCTGGGAACTTCCTGCAAGGGACTTTGCAGGTAGGACTGAGGTCACTAATCAGCTGACCTTAACGTAAGGAGATTGTTCTGGATTACCTGGGTAGACCCAGCATAATCATATGAGCCCTTAAAAGCAGCGGAAGAAGCCAGGAGAGGAGCTAAGAGAGACTGAAAGCCAAAGAACTCAACCCACCATTGTGGGGAAGAGACCTGTTCCCCGCCACTTGGTCCTCCTTGGAAGATGGTTATCTCCCCTGGGCATCACAAGGCAATTCAGCCACCCGGGGACCTCAGTTGACAGCCCTCTGGAACGACATCTGCCTGTAATCTGAATGAGACTGCAAGTTGATTCGGCCGCAGAGCCTCCAGAAAGGGACACAGCCCTGATGACACCATAATTTAGGCTCTCTGTGGCTCCAAGCAGAGAACCCACTGAGCCACACTGTGCCCTGCCTTTTGACCTACAGAAACGGAGATAACAAATGTATGTGCTGTTAAGCCTCTAAATGCAGAGTAATTTGTTTCAGCAGCAATAGGAAAATAATATATGCACCCCTGCCTGTGGGTGTCGTATGGCCCAGGAGCTGGCTGGCTGTCAGTCACTGAGTAGATGATGAGGGACTGTCAGCCATTAGGGAATGCCTTCAAGGAGCCATTTGTCTACTATTCACCAGTTAGGGAATGGGAAGCTAATTTGCATTTTAATGCTAGATTCCCACCATTTTCCCAACAGGAAATCCTTCCAGAGTAGAATCTTGGCACTTACGTAGGCATCTTTTATGCTTTTGGGGTCCTGTGCTCTATCCCTCTGGTCTTGCTTGGACTGGGGAGTGGGACTATTAACCAAAGAGCAGATTGGGTGACGCCACCCATCAAACCACTAACACCTAGGTGCTGGGAGTTGGTCTCAAGAGAGGCTGAAAGACCAAGTCCAAGTCAAGAAAGGAAGCAAAATGCCAAGTCATTGGCTAAGTTTGAAGGATAAAATGGGGCCAAAAATAGCCCAGATGGTCCCGCTGCACACAGCTGGGTGCTTGTAAGGGATTGGGAAGTGGATTGTAAGTCAAATTGGTCGCCCTGTGGCTTAAGATTGAGGCAAGACTATCAAAATGACATACATCTTCCACCAAAATACAAGGCATAGGGTGTAGTAAATTGCAGTGAACTTGCAGAAGAAATTCTAATTGAAGGGATCCAGCAAAGAGTAAAGGTGTTTTGTCATAGAGACTACAGTAACATTAATGTAAGGACTTACTGTGTTCTCAGTCCTTTATGTGGAAGATGTCTACACTGTAGATGGTGGGCACCATTGTGATCGCTGACTGTCCCCAGCCTCTTTGTCTATTCCAAGGAGCCCCTCAGCTTCTCCATCCTTGTGATTGGAGTCAGCCAATGCCTAAGGGGCAAGTGGTCCAAATGCTGAATTTATGCCCCTGTCCTTCTCTCCTCTCCTCTGTCATAGCCCTGCAGTTTCCTCTTTCTTTAATATCTTTCTGGTACCTTCCAACACATAGTTATTACTTTTTCATTCAAGTTTTTAAGATCTTCTTACTTTTTATAGGCTAGGATATTTTCCTCTATTTTTTTATTCATTCTTCACAGATATTATTTTAAAATATAAACGTGTCTGTTGCTTTTTCTGATTGTGAAGATAATATATTCATCTTGGCAAATCCAACATAACAGAAAATAATTAGAGTTAAATTCACCTGAAATCCTACCATCCCAAAATGGATACTGTTAACTATTTGGCACATAACCTTTTGTATATCTATGCCTTTTCATTGTTTGTCTTATTATTATTTTTCATAAATAAGATCACACTCTACGTCCTGGTTTGTAAGCTACTTTTTAATTTAATAATACGCTTTTAGTGACTTTAGTTTTGATAAATATAAAGCTAAATTATTCTTTTTTTTTTTTTTTTTTTTTTGGAGACAGAGTCTCACTCTATCCCCCAGGCGCTGGAGTGCAGTGCGGCGATCTCGGTTCACTGCAACCTCCGCTTCCCGGGTTCAAGTGATTCTCATGCCTCAGCCTCCCAAGTAGCTGTGATTACAGGCACGCGCCACCACGCCTGGCTAATTTGCATATTTTTAGTAGAGACAGGGTTTTGCCATGTTGGCCAGGCTAGTCTCAAATTCCTGACCTCAGGTGATCCACCCGCCTCAGGCTCCCAAAGTGTTGGGATTACAAGTGTGAGCCACCATACTCGGCCCATAAATTATTCTTTTGAATTGGCTGCATGGTGTTTCATTATATAAATGCACCTTAATTTTAGTAGTCCCCTAATAATGTTCAATTTGTTTGTCTGTAATGTTTTTCTATTAGAATCAATGTTGGAATCTGTATACTTGTAAATACGTATTGTGTGCTTTTCTGAGTACTTGCTTTCTTAGGATAAAACTTTAAACGTAAAACAATTGGATCAACATGTTTGTTCTTTGTAAAATTTTTCCTGAAGTATAATATGCATGCTTAAAAGTGCACCAATAATAAGTGTACGTTTTGATGAATTTTCACAAAGTGAATATTCTTGTGCAACCAACATCCAGATCAAGAAATAGAACGTTACCATCACAACAGTCTCTTTCTTTTAAATGGAGTATTTAGTCCATTAAGTTTTAATGTGATTATTGATATAGTTGGGCTTACATTTGCCATTTTCCTCTTTTTCTGTCACATGTTCTTTGTGTTACTCTCTATCTCCTTTTCTGTTTTCTTTTGGGTGAATTGGTTCTTTTTTAAAAAAAATCCTATCTTAATTTATTATTGGCTTGTCACTATTCCTTTGTGTTATTTTGTAATGGTTGCTCTGAAGATGATTTTATATATACATATGTATACATCTTTAGCTTTTCATAGTCTTCTACTAAAAGTAATATTTCCCACTTTATATATAAAATGTAAGAATCTTGCATGTGTCTAATTTCATTTATCCCTTTCTTGTTTTATGGATAGAGCTGTCATTTATATGCTCATCTACATGTACTATAAACCCCACAATATAGTGTTATAATTTTTGCTTTAAATTGCTGTATATTTTTAAAGAAATTAATTTTAAAATAGTGTGTTGTACATACCCGCAGTTTAACACTTCTGGTGCTTATCATTTCATCTTGAAGATTAGAATTTCCATTTGTCGTCATTTCACTTCTGCCCGAGGAACTTCACTTAACATTTTTTGTAGTAATCATCTGCTGGTCAGTGATTCTCTTAGCTTTCATTTTTCTTTTTTTGGACGACAGATGTGGTGGTGGTGTCCTGTGGGTTACCACCAGGGACATGCACCCCCTTCTTTCATTTTTCTGAAGATGTCTTTATTTCACTTTTATTCTTGCAAAATATTTTTGTTGATGTAGAATTCTGAGTTGACAGTTTTTTTTCTTTCAGCAATTCAGAGATGTTGTTCACTATCTCTGTCTTTAATTACAGTCAACTCTCATTCAACAAAGGTCTGTCTTGTTATGTTTCTCTGTATTCTGCTTGGGATTCCGTGATCTCCTTGAATCTGTATATTTATTCTTTTACCAAATTTGTAAAATTGTTAGTCATTATGTGTTCAGAATTGTTTCTGCTTCATTCACTCTCTCCTCATGTATGTTAGGCCATAGTATTTTCCCAAGTCACTAAGTTGCTGTTCATTATTTTCCAACAACTTTTTTTTTTCTCTTTTTCTTTTTTTTTTTTTTTTTTTTTTTTTGAGATGGAGTGTCACTCTGTCACCCAGGCTGGAGTGCAGTGGCGTGATCTCGGCTCACTGCAAGCTCCGCCTTCCGGGTTCACGCCATTCTCCTGCCTCAGCCTCCCAAGTAGCTGGGACTACAGGTGCCCGCTGCCACGCCCGGCTAATTTTTTGCATTTTTAGTAGAGATGGGGTTTTACCGTGTTAACCAGGATGGTCTTGATCTCCTGACCTCGTGATCCGCCTGCCTCGGCCTCCCAAAGTGCTGGGATTACAGGTGTGAGCCACCGCGCACGGCCTTTTTTCTCTTTTTCAAATTGGATCATTTCTATTGGTCTGTCTTCAAGCTGCTATTTCTTCTGGTATTTCCAATCTGCAGTTCAGCCCATTTAGTAAATATGTTTATTTTGATACTATATTCTCCCGTTCTGGAATTTCCATTTGATTCTTCGTTGTAGTGTCCATTTCTTTGCCATCTCCTATTTCTTCGTGCTTTAGGAGTATGTGCTTCTGTATATTTTTGAGCGTTATTATAATAGTGTATCTGTCACTTCAGACACCTGCATTGCCTAAGCACTGGTTTCCACTGATTGACTTTTCTCTTGGGTACCGACCACGTTTTCCTTTTCTTCATATGTCTAGTAAATTTGAATTGTATCTTGGCTGTTGAATAGTTTATAGAGTCTTTGGATTCTGTTGTTTCTCTGACGAGTTTTTTGTTTGTTTGTTTGTTTTTCCGACCTTTTAGCAGAAAGTTAATGTGGTTGAATTAAAACTTCACATTCTACGTTCAGGTTTTGTAGCCTCTACTAGGCTGCTTGGAGTATCCCCCATGCCTTCAGAGTCCAGGGGTCAGCCAGAGATTTGGGCAGAGCTCCACACAGAGTTTTGTCTATAACTGCCCTCTGTAGCTCTTTGTTCTGAGATTGTCCTCCTTATTGATGCTTCTGAGATCACCCTAAAATCTTTGTTCCAACTGTTCATTCAGTGACACTGTGACTGCAGGTGTCTGTCTGTATTTAGCCACCCCTTAGGGCAGAAAGCTGTAAGGGCAGGAAACTCAGCCAGGAGTACTCCCGTGGTTCTGCCTGCTTTGGGTCACTCTCCAGTGCCATCAGATAGCAGTTTTTTGGTACCTTTTTCCCAGTGGGTATAAATATCTGCACGGAGTTTGATAGTAGCCATTCCACTATTATTAGAAACCCTTAAGAGAAAATAAATATTTTATTCATTGAGTGATTAAGAGGGATTTTTTTTTTACATTCTCTGGCGTGAAATTAGGTTTTGGATGACCCTAATGGCCTCTGTCGAAGAGTCAGCATGTGCTTCTGTATCAGCCACTTTGGACAGCACTGCATGCTACTAATCGGTGGTTCCTGGTAGCTTCCCTCAAAACTGGTTAACTGAGATTGGTCAGGAGCCCACCAGAGCTGGGGGGTTGGGGTGGAGAGAGGAAATGAAGTTAGGTGGGCAGCAAGCTTTAGATGCTGTGGGTGAGGCAGAGCAAGTGTCTCTGTTGGGGCTGGGGTTACTTTGTTGTGCATGTGGGACATAATGAAGGGAAACTAAAGCCGTGTCCTTACAGAGCTCTACATCTTAGCATTGCAGAGGTATTTTCACTATAGAAATCAAACTCGTGTTTATGTATTTAAAGCAGATCCAGAATGGACGGTATTTTCAAGTTAATGGTTTTAGGAAAAAAGAGATAGGTAAATTATCAGAGCACAGATGTGTGTGTGTTGGAAACTACACAGGTTTGAAGCCACAGGGCTTAGGGCTGTGTCTGAATTCTGCTGCCATTTTCTCTCTGAGCTGGTAAAGCCTTTCCATGCTGCACAATTTCTCTTCTGTGAAATGAAGTCAAATAACACAGTTCCACAACAGAGGAATAAACAAAAATGTTTGTTGAATCTGAATCCAAAAGGTTTAGATTACATTTTCTTGATAGTAAAACAGAATAGTCCAGGCATTTTAGCACAGCTGACCTTTTCAGCTGCTTTATCGCAACCTTAGACCCTTCACCCACCCTCAGATTTTCCGAAGTTTCACCAGTGTTCAAGCCCATGCCTAGGAATTTTATGGGAAATATTTGACAAAGGGAGAAAAGTAGCCTTTAGCAAATTTGTTTTATCTGTCTTAAAGGATGTATTCATTTGAATAGACAGTGTCAAGGTTGTTAGGAAAAAGGATGGTAGCAGAAGAGAAAAAGAAATGCAATTTCTGGGAAGCCTGCATGTTTCCAGCAATATTTTAGGACTTAAGCTCCCGTGAATGTCAGGCCTTCAAGCATGTGCTTCCGTATCAGCCACTTTGGACAGCATTTCATGCTATCAGTCCCCCCATTGGTGGTTCCTGGTGGCTTCTCTCAAAACTGGTTAACTGAGATTGGCCAGGAGCCCATCGGAGCTGACGGGGATGGGGTGGAGAGAAGAAATGAGGCCAGATGGGCAGCAAACTTTGGACGCTGTGGTAAGGACTTTTGACTGTCACTTGAGGCAGATCTCAGGCAGAGAAATGATGTGATTTATTGTAGTTTACCAAGGACCACTCTGGATATTGTGCAGAGGGAAGACCAGCTGGAGGTTCTTGTGTCACTCTGTGAAGTGCTGGGGCGGAGGGGGGCAGATACGGGGCCTGCACTGGAGGTTGGTGGTGGACAGATGAAAAGTGGTTGGATTCTGGATAATAAAGTAGGGCTAGCTGAGAGACTTGATGATAAATATGGATGTGAACTGAGAGAAAGACAGGTGTCAAGGATAACCAAAATTATCCTTGCCAAGATTTTTGTTCTGAGCTACTGAAAGAATGCAGTTGTCTGCTACTGAGATCAGGACGCCTGTGACTGAGCAGGTTTGGGTGGGTGATCAGGAGTTCTCCTTGGGGCGTATTAACCTTGAGATGCGTATCACGCATCTCAGCAGAGGGGCCTAGGAGGCACTTGGCGTGGCAGGGGACAGGTGTCACTTCTTTGCCTAGAGCTTCCTTTGACCACCCATAGGAAGCCTTTTCAATGACCACAGTGCAGAAATGTCCAAATACCCAAAAGTGAACCCAAGCCTGGCCGTGTCAGACAGAAGATACTGAAGTTGCGAGCCACAGGCCTCGGAGTGGGGATGCCTTTCACTGTGAAATCACATATTTCTAGAGCAAGAACCAAGGCATTTGTGCCAGAACCTTTTTTTTTTCTTTTTCTTTTTCTTTTTTTTTTTTTTTTTTTGGTGATATGGACCCTTGCTCTTTTGCCCAGGCTGGAGTGCAGTGGTGCGATCTAGGCTTACGGCAACCTCTGCCTCCTGGGTTGCAGTGATTCTCATGTCTCAGCCTCCTGAGTAGCCGGGATTACAGGCACATGCCAGCAACCCCTGTGAGTTTTTGTATTTTTAGTAGAAATGGGGTTTTGCCACATTGGCCAGGCTGGTCTGGAACTCCTGACCTCAGGTGATCCACCCACCTCGGCCTCCCAAAGTGCTGGGATTACAGGCATGAGCCACCGCACCCGGCTGTGTGCCAGGACATTCAGCAATTGCCTCTGTGGAGAGCACAGTGGAAAGGAAGTCTACCAATATATTCTTTACACGTACGAGATGAGAGATTTATGTAAAAACCACACCTTCAAAATCCAGGAAAACTATTCTGGTTCAAGAAACCCTAATCACTGTGAAAAGATTCACCTCAGCAGTTACATAGGAGTAATGACAACCGTGACATCTTCAGATATGACGTGCCAAGACCGAAGAATGACCAGCTTCAGAGGAGGAGGCACAGGGCACACTGCAGTGTGGATAGAGGCGTGGTTGTCAGGAGTAGATACAACGTAAGGTGCCCAGCTCTTACCAACCTGGCAATAGATTTATTTGTATTTGTACTTAAAAGGTGTAATTATCTATTAGGCACTTCTTTAAAATAATATGCTGAAGAAAATCTGCATGAATTTTAATCCAAACGGAAGAGAAGTACAGGTCTACTAACAAAGTGGTCAGCTAGAGCGTGTGCTGGATATCGAGACCAGCTAGCATAAAAGGCCAAATGGTGTGCTGAAGGCCTGACGATGCTTAGATGATTACTTCAACCTAAAACCAGTAACGACATCCCCAACCCCTGTAAGTTCAAACATTAGAGTTTCTCAAGCATGATTGTCCTGATCCATTTACCTTAAGTGGCTTGCACAGCAGAAGGGGGAAACTGTACCATTTTAGAAGTCTTAATTTTTTTGATTGATTGATGGATTGATTGATTGATTGATTGATTGATTTTGAGACGGAGTCTTGCTCTGTTGCCCAGGCTGGAGTGCAGTGGTGTGATCTTGGCTCACTGCAACCTCCACCTCCTGGATTAAAGCAATTCTCCTACCTTAGCCTCCCAAGCAGCTGAGATTACAGGCACCTGCCGCCACACCCAGCTAATTTTTGTATTTTTAGTAGATACGGGGTTTCACTGTGTTGGCCAGACTGATCTCAAACTCCTGAGCTCAAGTGACCCGCCCACCTAGGCCTCCCAAAGTGCTGGGATTACAGGCATGAGCTGCCACACTTGGCCTCGTTTGTTTTAAATAACTAGCTCAGCTATAATCTACCACTAACAATGATGGTGTTTTGTTTGTTATTTAAATAATTTTTGTAATGAAAAGTGTTAATCGTGATATGATTTATTTTATTGCAGAGCATTAGGGTGAAAATAATGAAAATTTTCATTAACAGAATATGTGACATAACTTCATTATATTATATACAGTGTTTTAGTGATTTTGCCAAAACTTGTAATTTGGTAACGATACTGCATTCCTTGGGTTTGTACTCCAAAAGTCTATGATCTAAAGTGTTGAGCTGCAGACTGGTTCTGTTCAGTGAAAAATGAAATGATTACCTGAATATTGCAACAACCTAAACTTAGAGGAACAGCTGTTCACATCCCTGGCACTTCACATTTGCCTGACATAACGCTACCATGTGTCAGAAACCATGCTTCACTTACTGCTAAAGCATGATGCAGCCATGTTTTGTGTAATTACTTTTTAAAGTAATTGTGACCACAAAGTCTTATTTGTACATGAAGACCTGACCTTTGACTGATATCCCAGGTGAGAAAAAGTCCCGCTAGGATTTTGATAGGAATTGTACTAAACCTATGCATCCATTTGGAAGCCACTGAAATCTTTATCCTGTTGAGCCCTCCCATCCATGAACACAGATTCTCTCTCCATATTTAGATCCTCTTTGATTTCCTTTAGTGCTCCATTATTTTAAAGCAAGTCCCAGACATCATGTAATTTGATCTGTAAATAGCATAGTATATGTCTTAAAACAGAAGGTCTGTCTCTCTGTGCCACACTTTCTTCCCTGGTATTTTAAAAGCAGTGGTCTCCCTGAGGTGGGGATTGAAACAGATTTCTTGTAGGAGTCCCTGCTTTTCTTGGCTAAAGGCTCCTCTTACCTTCAGTGAGATGGCATGACAGCACCAAATAGCCAGGGGCCCTTGGAGGGAGGGTAGAGGCAGCAAGGGGTCCTCCTTGTATAGGCAGAACAGCTAGAGACCCAGGGCAGGAAAGGTGTGGAGAGGGGTGGGCATTGAGAGATGGGGCGCAGTTTTCCCCTGCCCTGGCTGCGGGTTGCCTGAGAGACCTCAGTGTGTCTCACGTGTGTGTGAGCTGCAGGGCCTGTATCTGTGCAGCGCACCTAATGATACCTGACTCCCAGGTAGGCTGGAGCCATACACACAGCAGAAGGAGGGTTGTACATTCTCAGAAAAAGTTATTTTCCCCCCACCAGGAAAAGAACTGGGAGATGAAGGAGCCCGAGAGAAGTTCAGTTTCTCCCAGCAGGGGCCAGAGGCAGGTCTCCGCAGCGGAGTGCGTTCGTGCTTGCAACTGTAGATGGCTGCAAGTTTCTAGTTGCCAAAGGAACAAAACTCTCCAAAGCTGAGGCTTTCAGTGAGCCTTCTGTACAACCTAAAAATTAAAAATCTGGAGCTGAGATGACTAAATGTAGTATTGGATCCTGAAACAGAAAAAGGCCATTTGGGAGAAACTAAGAACGTCTGAACAAAATCTGGACATCAGTGACTATCAGAGTCAGTGTTGCTCCATCCGTGTGATGAATGTGCCTGCTAGCATGAGATCTTATGGTCGGGGAGCCCTGCTGTGGGTGCCTGGGAACTCTGTGCTGGCTGACCAGTTGTTCTGTACATCTAAAACTGTTCTTTCAAGTCTATCAAAAATAATCTTTTTAAAAAACAAAAGCTGGCTTGGGTGCAAGTGGTTCACGCCTGTAATCCCAGCACTTTGGGAGGCCAAGGTGGGCAGATCACCTGAGGTCAGGAGTTCAAGACCAGCCTAGCTAACACGGCGAAACCCTGTCTCTACTAAAAATATAAACAACCTCAGTCCAGTGCAGACAGCCCAGTGACCTGGCTGGCCGGCAAGGTTTGGCTCTTTGTGAGCTGTGTGAAGAAACTTCACTTCTTTGGGCCCCAGCTTCCTCATCTGTAGAATGGACACATCATTTCGACTTCCTTGTTTATGTCACAAGGATGAAGTGAGAGGCCCCCGTGGGGCCACACCTGGACACATATCCCAGTCCCGCAGCGCAGACCCACCGGGGAGCCTGCACCTGGTGTTTTGCTCGGGCAGGGACCACATGCATGCCAGGGCTCCCCGGGAGCCTCACCTCTCACCCTTCTTCCCGCTTCTTATTCTACTCCAGCCACTCTGCAGTTCTTCCATGACCGGGAGCAACCCCACCCTCTTGCTTCTGGTGCTGGATGCTGTTCCTGTTTTCTGGAACACTCTTCACCCCCGTTGCTACGCCAGCCCTTCCCAAGATCCCATTGGGATCTCCCAGGCCTGGTTGGACCTCCTGTGCCTGTGGTTTCCTAGCATCACCATGCAACATTATTTGTTTAACTCCCTTATTTACCTGCCAGACCCCCATCACCTTCTTCACATTGCATCCTCAGAACATGTGTATCTGTGGCATATACCCAGTGGACTCTGGATAAATACATTTGATTGAATTCAGAAATCAGTGAACCAATGCACAGATGTAAACTGGAAGCCCCTGACTATTGGGTGCTGGATGAACAGCCGGGCCGCCTGCACACCACCCAGTGCCTCCCATGCCCAGATTCTTGTTTCTACTCCAAGACCGTATGCCAGACTCTTTAGGGAAATTTCTCAAAGGACCCCAAGGCCATGTCAAAGACTGCATTGCCTGCATTTGCTGGAGCAGAGCTCAGTAAGTCAGTACTCACTTTGTTAATGGCTTTTGATGGACAGCAGTAGATCTCAAAGTTGAGCAGGCACCAGGGTCATCTAGAGGGCTATGCAGATACAACCTGGGGGCCCCACCCCAGAGTTTCTGATTTAGTGGGTCTGGGGAGGGGTCTCAAGAATTTGCATCTCTACCAAGTTCCCTAAGTGCTGCTTCTGGTCTGGGGACCACACTTTGAGAACCACTGACTTCCAGGGCAGTAGGTCAGCATGGGAAAGAGATGCATACGGAGGACATTCCTCCACCTCTCTCCCTGGGTGGGCAGAGCTACCTGCCTTCACTTGTAAAGAGAAGCAGAGAATTGTTTGGCTGCTGTTCATCAGAGGCAAAGGCACCCTCACTGAGCATTTCTCTAGAGCTCTTAGCTGCTCTGCTGTCTAAACACTGTTGGAATTTCAGAATGGATCAGAGACTGCTGACTTGTCTTCTGATATAAAAATTTAAAACCCAAAATCAAGACTGGCCTTTGTGTTGCTGGGCCATGTTGTTTTTGTTCCTTTATTCACCTGCAGACACCACGGGGCACATGGTCCCATCCTTTAACGCTTTCCTATGAATTAGCTGTGTGAGACCCACAAAGCAAGTAGCCTTGCGTTGTAAGAGAGTTTGAGCCCATTCTAAGCAGACAAGTGACTGGCTCTCCCACTGGCTGTTTGCACAGAGCCTGAGTCTCCTGGCTTCAGTCGCGAAGTCCTTCGCACACCTTCACCTTCACTCCCTCTCCCACGAATGCCTGCTCAACCTTCGTTCATGCAGTTGTGAAACTCTCAGGAAACACCTCCTCAATCCCACACCCTGTGCTGGGAGCTGGAATGTAGAATGACGAGTAAAAGTACCGGGAGACTCATGTTGAAACCCGCTTTTCTTTTCTCCCAGGCTGCAAATTGGCTAGATGAGCAATCATTTTGTGAACTGCTGAGACCCCAGCTGGGACTACTAAAAAGCCAAGAAAAGTAGTGACTCCTACAAGAAATCTGTTTTATTCCCCTAGAGAGACCATTGCTTTTAAAATACCCCAGAGAAGAAAGTGTAGCAGCAAGACAGAGAGGGAGAGGAAGGGAAAGAGATGCCTTGCCTTTTAAGACATATACTGTGCTATTTACAGATCAGATTACATGACGTCTGGGACTTGCTTTAAAATAGTGGAGAACTGAAAGAAATCAAAGAGGATGTACATATGGAGAGAGATTCTGTATTCATGGATGGGAGGGCTCAACAGAGCAAAGATTTCAGTTGTCTCCAGGTTGATACATAGGTTTAATGTAATTCCTATCAAAATCCCAGAAGGATTTTTTTCTAGCTATAGACAAGATTATTCTAAAATTTATATGGAAAGGCAAAGGAACAAGAATAGCTAAAACAGGAGGCCAGGGAAGGAAGCAAAAAAGAATAGCTAAAACATTTCTGAAAAACAGAAATTAAGTAAGAGGAACCACTCTACCAAATTTCAAGAATTATTCTATACCCACAGAAAACAAGACTATTTGGTATGAGAGGAGGATGGACACATTGATCAATGGGACAGAATAGAAGATGCAGAAATAGTGCCAAACAAGTACAGCCAACCAGTTGTTTAAACAATTGTGGTATAATCCACATGCCATTGTTATTTCTATATTTTGTTATTGTTGTTGTTTTTATAATGACCGTACTAAGGAGGAACTGGCATACCACCGTGATTTTTATTTGCATTTCCCTGATGATGAGTGATGTCGTATGTCCTTATTTATACGCTATTGACCATTTGTATGTCTTCTTTGAAGAAATGTCTATTCAAGTCCTTTGCCTATTTTTGAGTTGGGCTAGGTTTTGAGTTTTTTGTTTGTTTTGTTTTTCGAGTTGTAGGAGTTTTTCAAAAATATTTTCTGGATGTTATTCCCTTATCAGATAAAGGATTTGCAGATATTTTCTTCCATTCCATGGGTTGCCTTTTCTCTCTTGATACTGTCCTTTAATGCACAAAAGGTTTAAATTTTGATATAGTTCAATTTATCTGTTTTTTTCCTGTTGCCTGTGGTTTTGGTCTTATATCCAAGAAATTAGTCACAGATTCACTGCTGTAAAGCTTTCCCCTGTTTTCTTCTAAGTGTCTTATAGTTTTAACTCTTATATTTAGGCCTTTGTCCATTTTGAGTTAATTTTTATATGTGTTAGGTAAGGGTTTAACTTCATTATTTTGCATTTGGATATCCAGCCTCCCAACACTGTTCGCTGCAAAGACTGTCTTTTCCCTCGCGGTCTTAGCACCTTTGTCGAAAATCAATTGACCACATGTGAGAGGGTTTATTTCTGGATCCTCTATTCAGTTCCATTGGACTATATATCTATCCTTATGCCATTTCCACATTATTTGATTATTGTGACTTTGAAGTAAGTTTTGAAATCAGGAAATGTGGGTCCTCCAACTTTTTTGTTTTTTTCAAAATAATTTTGGCTAGTCAGGATCCCTTGAGATTCCATATGAATTTTAATGATGAATTTTTCTATGTGTGTACAAAAATGCCATTGGGGCTGGGTACGGTGGCTCATACCTGTAATCCTAGCATTTTGGGGAGGCTGAGGTGGACAGATCACCTGAAGTCGAGAGTTCGAGACCAGCCTGACCAACATGGAGAAATCCTATCTCTACTAAAAATACAAAATTATCCAGGTGTGGTAGCACATGCCTGTAATCACAGCTACTTGGGAGGCTGAGGCAGGAGAATCACTTGAACCCAGAGGAGGAGGTTGCGGTGAGCTGAGATCATGCCATTGCACTGTAGCCTGGGCAACAAGAGTGAAACTCTGTCTCAAAAAAAAAAAAGTCATTGGATTTTTATAGGAATGCATTGAATACGCAGATTGCTTTAGGTGGTATTGTCGTCTTAAAAATATTAAGACTTTCAATTTATAAACATGGGACGTCTTTCTTTTTTTTTTTCAGCTTTGCTTTCACTTTTTCCAGCAATGTTTTGTAGCTTTTAGTCCACATATCTTTGGCCTCCTTGGTTAAGTTTATTCCTAAATATTTTATTCTTTGGTTTTTTGTTTTTGTTTTTGTTTTTGTTTTCGTTTTTTGAGACGGAGTCTCACTCTGTGGCCCAGGCTGGAGTGCAGTGGCACGATCTCGGCTCACTGCAAACTCCGCCTCCCAGGTTCATGCCTTTCTCCTGCCTCAGCCTCCCAAGTAGCTGGGACTACAGGTGCCTGCCACCATGCTTGGCTCATTTTGTGTATTTTTTTAGAAGAGATGGGGTCTCACCATGTTAGCCAGGATGGTCTCAATCTCCTGACCTCGTGATTCACCTGCCTTGGCCTCCCAAAGTGCTGGGATTACAGGTGTGAGCCACCGCGACCAGCCAGTATGTTATTCTTTTTAATGCTATTGTAATGAAATTTTTAAAAGTTTCCTTTTCAGGTTACTCATTGCAAATATATAGAAATAAAACTGATTTTTTTGTGTTAATTTATATTCTGTAGCTTTGCTGAATTTATTAGCTTTAATAATTTTATTGTGGATTCTTTAAGGTATGCTATATATAAGAAGATGTCATCTGCAAACAGATAATTTTATTTTTCCTTTTCAATGTGGATGTCCTTTATTTCTTTTTCTTGACTGCTCTCACCAAGACTTACAGTACTATGTTGAATAGAAGTGGAGAAAGCAGGCATCCTTGTCTCATTCCTCATCTTAGGGATACAACTTTCCATCTTCCATCATTGATTATGATGTTAGCTGTGAGATTTTCATATGTGGCCTTTATCACATTGAGGACTTTTCCTTCTATTTCTAGTTTATTGAATGTTTTATCACAAAAACTTGGTCAATGCTTTTTCTGCATAGATTAAGATAATCATGTATTTTTCCTTCATTCTGTTAATTTAGTATATTATATTGATTTGCTCTCCTACATTGACCCATCCTTGCATTCCAGAAATAAATTCCATTTGGTCCTGATATATAATCCTTTCAATATGCTGTTGAATTCCATTTCCTAGTATTTTGTTGAGGATTTTTGCATCTATATTCATAAGGGATATTAGTCTGTAGTTTTCTTGTATTTTCTTTGTCTGGGTTTATTATCAAAGCAATACTGATGTTACAGAATGAGTTGGGAAGTATTCCTTCCTCTTCAATATTTTTGGAAGAACTTGAGAAGAATTGGTATTGATTATACTTTAAATATTTGGTAGCATTCACTACCAGATGGTAGACCATCTTGACCATCTGGCCCTGGGCTTTTCTTTATTGGAAGATTTTTTTATTAGTCTTCGATTTCTCTACCAATTATAGATCTATTCTGATTTCCTATTTCTTCTTGAGTCAGTTTTGGTATATTATGTGTTTCTAGAAATTTTCCATTTCATCTGGTTTATTTAATTTGTTAGCATACAACAGTTCATGGTGTTCTCTTATAATCATTTTTATTTCTATAAAATAGGTAGAAATGTCCTTACTTTGCTCATCAAAACTTTTGATTTTTTACAAAAGTACAAAAGCAATTCAGTAGAAAAATGATACTCTTTTCACAAATGATGCCAGAAATAATACCATTAGACTATCCATAGGTGATGAAAACGAACCTTGACCTAAGCTTCACACATTATACAAAAAAAAAAAAAAAAAAACCCACACACAAAATGAATTATAGATTTCCATGTAAAACTTTTAGAAGAAAACATTAAGAGAAAATCCTTGAGAACTAGGGTTTGGCAAAGAGTTCTTAGACATGACACCAAAAGCACGACTCATAAAAGGAAAATTTGAGAAACTGAACATTATAACAATTTCAAACTTTGGCACTATGAAAACTCTAGTTAAGGCAATGAAAAGATAAGCTACAGACTGAGAGAAAATACTCACAAACCTCATATCTGACAAATAACTCAAATATATAAAGAACTCTCAGAGCCAGATGTGGTAGCACAAGCCTGTGATCCCAGCTACTTGGGAACTGAGGTGGGAGGATCACTTGAGCCCAGGAGTTCCAGACCAGCCTGAGCAACATGGTGAGACCCTGTCCGGGGGGGGGGGGGGGGGGGGGAAGAACTTTCACAGTTCAACATTAAAACACTGATTAGTAAATAGGCAAAAGAGGGCAAGGCATGGTGGCTTACACTTGTAATCTCAGCACTTTGGGATGCTGAGGCAGGAGGATCATTTGAGGCCAGGAGCTCATGACTAGCCTGAGCAACATAGTGAGACACTGTCTCTATGAAAATTTTTTCAGAAAATTAGCCGAGTGTGGTGGTGTGAACCTGTAGTACCAGCTACTCAGGAGGTTGAGGTGAGAGGATCCCTTGAGCTCAGGAGTTTGAGGCTGCAGTGAGCCATGATTGTGCCCCGCACTCCAGCCTAGGCAACAAAGCAAGACCCCATCTCTTAAAAAAAAAAAAAAAAAAAAAGGAAAAAGAGGGCCGGCCGCAGTAGCTCATGCCTATAATCCCAGCACTTTGAGAGGTCGAGGTGGGCGGATCATGAGGATGGAGACCATCCTGGCTAACACGGTGAAACCCTGTCTCTAGTAAAAATACAAAAATTAGCCGGGTATGGTTTCAGGCGCCTGTAGTCCCAGCTACCCAGGAGGCTGAGGCAGTAGAATGGCGTGAACCCAGGAGGTGGAGTTTGCAGTGAGCCAAGATCACACCACTGCACTCCAGCCTGGGTGACAGAGCAACACTCTGTCTCAAAAAAAAAAGGGCAAAAGACATAAAGAGATATTTCACCAAAGAGGATATATGGCAAGTAAGCACATGAAAAGATGTTCAACATCATCAGCCTTTCAGGAAATGAAAACTGACACCATGACGAGATATCACTACACACCTATCAGAATGCCTCAAATATAAAATAGTGACAATACCAAGGGCCGCTGAAGATTCAGAGAAACTGAACTCTTAGACATCGAGAGTAACAGGAATGTAAAATGGCACAGCCACTCTGGAAAATAGTTTGGCAGTTTCTTAAAAACTAAGTAGTCAACTACCGTCTGACCCAGTAATTACACTCCTGAGCATTTATCTCAGAGAAATGAAAACATGTTCACACAAACCCCTGCTCGTGAATTATCGTAGCAGCTGCATTCATAATAGGAATAGTTGGAAACAATCCACATAGCCTTAAACAGGTGAATGGTTAAACCAACAGTGGCATGGAATGCCATGGAATTCCATGGAATGACATGGAATATGACTCAGCAGTAAAAAGGAATGAAGTATGAATACACATAGCAGCTGGGATAGAGTGCAGGGCATTTGGCTGAGTGAAAAAGCCAACCTCAAAAGCCTACATACAGGTTGCTGTGGTGGCTGTGCAGATCTGCACTGGTGACAGTGCCATACGCCTATGCACACACATTGTACGAACGTCAGGTTCTTGGCTGCGAGATCATACTGGACTTGCAAAGTTAGACCATTAACGGAAACTGAGTGGAGAGTACACAGTGCCCTGTGTACTATAGTGGTATACCCTGTGACTCTAAAATCATTTCACAATAAAACGGTTTTTTGTTTTGTTTTTTGGGTGTTTTTTTGAGACAGAATCTCACTCTGTTGCCCAGGCTGGAGTGCAGTGGAGCAATCTCCGCTGACTGCAACCTCCGCCTGTCGGGTTCAAGCAGTTCTCCTGCCTCAGCCTCCCAAGTAGCTAGGACTACAGGTGTGCGCCACCATGCCTGCCTAATTTTTTGTATTTTTAGTAGAGACAGGGTTTCACCATTCTGGCCAGGCTGGTCTTGATCTCCTGACCTCGTGATCTGCGTACCTCAGCCTCCCAAAGTGCTGGGATTGCAGGCGTAAGCCACTGCACCCAGCCAATAAAATGAATTTTAAGGCCCTAGGGGAGAAGGTATGACAATTTGACAACTTTTGATGGATTGGTTTGTTTTAGATGTGTATCGTGGTTACGTTTTTTAAAGAAAGAGAGATGGGGCCGGGCGTGGTGGCTCAAGCCTGTAATCCCAGCACTTTGGGAGGCTGAGACGGGTGGATCACGAGGTCAGGAGATCAAGACCATCCTGGCTAACATGGTGAAACCCCGTCTCTACTAAAAAAATACAAAAAAACTAGCTGGGCGAGGTGGCGAGCGCCTGTAGTCCCAGCTACTCGGGAGGCTGAGGCAGGAGAATGGCATAAACCCGGGAGGCGGAGCTTGCAGTGAGCTGAGATCCGGCCACTGTACTCCAGCCCGGGCAACCGAGCGAGACTCCGTCTCAAAAAAAAAAGAGATGGGATCCTTATGTTTCAGAAACATATGCTATGGTGTTTACAGATGAAATTATATTGTATCTTAGATTTGCCCTAAAAACCATCTAATGGGGAGTGGAATTAGATGATGAAACAAAAGTGGCCACATGTTGAGAGTTGTTGAAGCTGAACAATGAATATACAAGGTTCCTTATACTATTTTCTCTCCTTTTGTGCACTTTTGAAACTTTCCATAATAAAAATTTTTAAACATAAAATGAAATAAAAATCATGAGTGTTCCGAGGGACTTGTAGCTATGTACAAGGTTAGGAGAAGGCCCTTGGCTCCTGCTTGCAAGCTGGACTCTGGCCACTGCCTCCAGGTCGGAGACAGAGTGTATTAGTCCATTCTCACAGTGCTATAAAACATTACCTGAGACTGGGTAATCTGAAAAAAAGAGGTTTAATTGGCTCAGAGTTCCACAGGCTTCACAGGAAGCATGACAGGGAGGCCTCAGGAAACTTAGATCATGGCAGAAGGCTAAGGGGAAGCAAGCACCTTCTCCACATGGCAGCAGGAGACAGTGAGTGAAGCAGCAAGTGCCACACACTTTTAAACGATCAGATCTCATGAGAACTCATCCACTATCACGAGAACAGCAAGGGGGGAATCTGTCCCCATGATCCAGTTACCTCCCACCAGGCCACACCTTTAATTCAACATGAGATTTGGGCAGGGACACAAATCCAAACCATATCCCAGAGGTTTCCCAGGTCAGTTCTGGGGACACATGTGGAGTTTTAACTGTGTTCCTGATGTTGGCGCTGCCGGGCCTTTGGGCTCCACCTTTGAGGAACTTGCCATTTGCCACCCCAGTCATCCTCCCGGCTTCCATCTCTTCAAGTGTTCATCCTTCCATCGGTTTCTTTGTCTGTTTCATCACCATTTATCTGTTTCTTCCATCCATCTGTTTACTCATTTATTTACTTAACATTTCCTAAACGTTGACATTAACGAATAAGTCATGGCTCCTGCTTTCAAGGAGCTTGGAGTATAGCTGGGGGGAGTCAGACCAACACAGTGTACAGGGATGTGTTTCCTGCCATGAGGGTTGTCTGCTCAAGCTCCCTGAGAACAAGATAAGAGTCATAACGGGACTCTCATGGAGGAGGAAGTGCCTGAAATGAGTCTTCAGAGTTCATATTTTCACCTGTGTTGGGCCCAAGTGGATAATCCAAGATAATCTTCCTATTTTGAGGTCAGCTGATTAGCAGCCCTGGTTTCATCTGCAACCTTAATTCTTCTTTAATTCCTCACGTAACATAACATATTCACAGGCTCTGAAGATTCCATCTTTTCATCTTTTGGAGACCATTATTCTGCCTCTTGCAAGAAGAGAGTCCAGATGCAGACCCAACTATCTAGAAACTCAAGGACAGAGCAGACATTGTAGGTCCATGGGAAAGGACTGCCCATTCCATGAATGGTGCCGAGACCATTGATTATCCTTACAGAAGAAAGAAATTGGATTCCAACCTCTATACCACAAAAATCATTTCCAGGTGGATTAACAGCATACGTGTCAAAAGAAAGCTATAAAACATGATAACAGAGAAGAATATCATTATGACTGAGGTTGGAAAGAATTTCCTAGACACAGAAAACATACACCAAATAGGACTAGATTGACAAATTTGTCTATATTAAAATTAAGGACTTCTGTTCATCAAAAGGCCCCTTAAAAATAGTAACAAGCCGGCCGGGCGCGGTGGCTCAAGCCTGTAATCCCAGCACTTTGGGAGGCCGAGATGGGCGGATCACAAGGTCAGGAGATCGAGACCATCCTGGCTAACACGGTGAAACCCCATCTCTACTAAAATACAAAAAACTAGCCGGGCGAGATGGCGGGCGCCTGTAGTCCCAGCTACTCGGGAGGCTGAGGCAGGAGAATGGCATGAACCCGGGAGACGGAGCTTGCAGTGAGCTGAGATCCGGCCACTGCACTCCAGCCTGGGCGACAGAGCGAGACTCCGTCTCAAAAAAAAAAAAAAAAAAAAAAATAGTAACAAGCCACAAACTGGGAGGAGATAGTTGTGACACATCTGAGTGACAGAGGTATCTAGAAGTGAGGGAAGGAATGTGTGTGTATACATACATACGTGAATACATACATATTTTATGTCAGTGGTATGTTAAAGATAAGCAATTCAATAGACAAATGGGTAAAACTCATAAACACTTCACATTAAAGGGAAATATAAATGGCCCATAGATAAAAGGTCAACTCGTTAGTAATCTGAAATGTCAATTAAAATCAGAGTAAGATACCATTTCATACCCATTAGACTCAAGAATTTAAATGTCTCATAATGCCAGTCTCAAGAGCTGGCTGGGATATGGAGGGATAGAACATTCTTGTGCCACTTTCAGGTTCTGGAAACTATTTGGTGTGCCTAGGACCCAGCAGGGCCACACACACCTGGGCGTCTACACTCAGCAGTGTGAATTCACACCAGGGGTGATGATTTTGCCCAACTGGGCAAATATGTTAGCTATTATGATGGTTTATGGCTCTCCAGAATGCCACATTGCATAAGCAATACACAATACATTTGTGATATTGATTTCATAGGGGCAGGGAGGGATTAGGAAAATAACGTGCTCTTTAGCGGGGCTGTCACGAAAGCAGGGTTGAGAAACAACGTCCTAGAGAAACCCTCTGACGCACACCCAGGAGGCGTGCAGACACCGTCCAGCAGCACCACTGCAGCAGCACAGGACATACCCTGCTCCAGCAGTACAGCCAACACACACAATGTGAAAGACTCATACAACACAAGACTGTGCAGCAGTGAAAATGAAACAATCACAGCTACACACACAGTTGAGTAAAAACAGCCAGCCAGAGAAGAGTGGATTTGCTGGCTCCCTTTAGACAAGGTCAAAACCTAGCATAACTGACAGAGTTAAATGCTAAGACAAAGGCATGGGAATAATTTATTAAAAGTTCTAACTCTTGAATATCTCTACAGGAAGGAGATGGGAATGGGACTCAGTGGAGTATACAGGATGTGGAAGGTCAAGTTTCTGGTGTTTTTCCTAAGTAGAGTAATGGGTACCAGGACTGTTCATTGTATTAAATTTCAAACCATATTTGCATGTACAGAACTGTATATTTTCTTTGAATACACACATATATATTGGATAACAAAATGTTAACATTTTTCCTAAGGGCCTATACTGTAGCCAACACAATGGAAAATGGTTTGTCACTGAATACAACCTAAGGGGCTCTCGAGCTGTGTGATGGTGAATACTTGTGTTCCCTTGTCAGCCGAGTTGCTGTAGACTGGGTGATGGGTGACTAATGGTGGTGGTGTGAGTGAGATGGTGCATTCTTTCACCCAGGCCACATGTTTTCGGCAAGGATGGTTTGAGAACCTAGCCCTGCAACCTGCATCCTCCCCCTGCAGAAGGAGCGTTTGTCCTGAACCCACTGGGCTCCTTCTCCACATGTTCTCCCCTCAGCCCTTCCCAGCCCAGCCCCCTTTGCCCAGCTGCTGTCTCTCCTTCCAGCCATGCCTGATGGAGCTCTGGACGCAGCTGCCCGCGCTGATGAAGTGGGGAGCGAGGAGGACCTGTATGATGACCTGCACAGCTCCGGCCACCACTACAGCCACCCTGGAGGGGGTGGTGAGCAGCTGGCTATCAATGAGGTAGGGTCAGGGCTGCGCGGGCAGAGGGAGGGACAGGCTGGGGCTACAGGCTGGACTCCAGCACGCTCATGCAAGCCAGATGCCCACAGTCCATGTGCCATGCAGATGCTAGTGGTGCTGGCCATGCACAGCGCAGTTTCAGCCTGTGGTCCTCACTTTGGGATGTGGTGTCAAGAGCACGGTTTGTCCAATACAGGACTCCCTGTGCCCTCCTGGGGCCCACAGAGCAGATGCAATGCCAGCATGCTGGTCCGCCTCATGGGGCTGTCCTAGTGAGCAGCTGCCAAGAGCCATCCCAGCTGGAGGAGTCCTACTTAGTAGAAGGGAGGTCTGGGCTTCTCCAGTCACTCCAGCCCCTGACCCTGCAACCAGCCATTTGGGCAGGCTGGGAACAAGGCGAGGGAAAAACTATTTTCTCTCCTGACAACAAGAGTTCAGAAGTATTGCTGTTGCTATGACAGCTGCATGCGAGTTGCTGTGTTTTTGCTATTCCTACTGAAGCAGAAGAAATCCGTGAGAATCCTCATCCAGGCAAAACTGGTTCCCATCTGAGTTCCCCCTTTGCATTCCCAATGAGAGAGGAATCGTGATGCTTTAACACGCCTCTTTCTCACTCACCCTCCTACTTTCTCAGCCTCTTTTACTTAACTGGAGGGTGTTGTTGAACGTCATGGAAGTGTAACCAGATGACCAGCACAAGCACATGCCCATAGCAAATGCCGTGTTCTCCAGTCAGGAGGTACTGGTGTGTTTCTGCTTCATTAAAACTGGACTCTGACAACTCAGGATCTTATAGCACTCAGGTTTTTCCTTAAGAAGGGATCAATTTTGGAAGAGTTAGACTTTTCTGTGAATGAATGAGCTGGGGGGCTTCTCAGAAGCCAGTGAGGAGGGTGGTGTCCTCCTTACCCACTGGACAGAGGAGTGGAATCAAAGGCCCACGAACTCCTCCCAGAGGCCCAGCTCTAGATGATGATTTAAAACAGTCATTAAGGCCAGGCACGGTGGCTGTCGCCTGTAATCTCAGCACTTTGGGAGGCTGAGACGGCTGGATCGCCTGAGATCAGGAGTTTGAGAACACCCTGGCCAACACGGTGAAACCCCATCTCTACTAAAAATACAAAAATTAGCCAGGCATGGTGGTGGGCACCTGTAATCCCAGCTACTCAGGAGGCTGAGGCAGGAGAATAGCTTAAGTCTGGGAGGCAAAGGTTGCAGTGAGCCAAGATGGTGCCACTGCACTCCAGCCTGGGCAACAGAGCGAGACTCCATCTCAAAAATACAAATACAAATGCAAATAAAACGGTGATTAAATAATGCGCCACTCAAAACCCATGATGCATAAAGAATAAACATGTAAACAAGCTTTCCCGACAAAACCTTTCTCTTTAAGTGACTCTCGTAAGCTATTTGGGATGGAAGATGTTCTGAAATCATGTCACCTGAAGCAGAATTCACAAGAAATAGTTGTGCTTTTCTTTTTTAAGTGATGGAGTCCCACTCTTGTCGCCCAGACTGGAGTGCAGTGGCACGGTGGTCTTGGCTCACTGCAACCTCTGCCTCCCAGGTTCAAGCGATTCTCCTGCCTCAGCCTCCCAAGTAGCTGGGATTACAGGTGCCTGCCACCATGCCCGGCTAATCTTTGTACTTTCAGTAGAGAAGGAGTTTCGCCAAATTCACCAGGCTGATCTCAAACTCTTGAGCTCAGGTGATCTGCCTGCCTTGGCTTCCCAAAGTGCTGGGATTACAGGCGTGAGCCACCACGCTTGGCCAGTTGTGCTTTTTCTGGAAGACTCAGGCTGCCTCCTCCATCTTGGGGCTCGGTCCCAGCAGGGGGACCCCGAGGGGGTCTGTCAGATGTAGGGCATGGAGCACTGAGCAGTGACCGTTTGAGCTGGTTCACATGGCTGTGACACCAGATGGCATGAGGCTGTGCAGGGCTGATAGCAACTGACTGCACACACCCGGCAGGGTGGGCTGTCACTCAGTGCATCTCCAACCACAAGGATGACCATCGCAACCAAAGCACTCGGGGACTCCAGAGAGGTGGGGACTCCAGGGCTGGCCTTATGGCTGCGTTGATCTTGTGTTTGCGTTTCATAGTTGTGTGTCTCCTACCTGAGGGTAAAATTATGGACTGTCACATCTTGCTGCTGGCAAGGAGGTGTTTTTTTGGGCTCTGAGTTCCTTGGCAAGTTGTTCATTCTAAGATGCTTTGGCCGACGAAGGCCAAGAGCCAGGACTTCTCTGAAAAAAAACCCCAAAAACAAGGTTCTGTTATCTTTCTGAGGGAAAGTCGGGCAATTTAGATTTGGATTGTATAAGTGCCTGTTTGGTCCTGTTGGGTTCAGAGGTCTCTCCTGGCATTGGAGGTTGCTGAGCAGATGGGGTGTTGCTGGTATGCCTTAACTTTTAGGGTGCGTGTCCTTCCCCCTGGGGAAGAGGAGAGCACCTTACAGGAAGTCAGGCAGAGGGAGCCCGTCTCCAGCGATGCCGCGGGCTGGTGCTGGGGAGGCTGGCTCCTGTCCCAGATGGCATCCACACGCCTCATGAAGGCTACCAGTGCTTCCAGATCCTCATGTAGAAAGGCGATCCTGAGAAAGGCAGTAAGAAGGGGAGGCCCAGGCTTGGAGGCCTCTCTGGGTCCAGCACAGCACTGCAGCAAGGCCATCTCTGTGTTTTGTGGGCGGATGTGAGGCTGGAGCCCTCGCTGTGCCCGGCTTGCACCGCAGACTCAGGAAAGGTGGTGCCTGCCTGTTCGGAGCCGCCGGAAGCAATAAGTGGACTCACTCATCAGAAACTGGAAAGATAAGCAGTGAATGTCCCGCGACAGGCCAGTTCCCAGGCCTTCAGGACAGCCATCCCGCAGGCTCAGCCAGAAGCTTTGCTGGGGGTTAGTGTGACTTTAATATCTAGAGATGAGCAAAGCAACAGGTGTCAGAGAAAAGTCCTTACTAAATAATATTCGGCTTGCCCTGAAGTCACACATTCCCTTCTGTTTCCTAAGAATATGTAGGGGCTCAATTGTGACCCTTTCTTATCTTTTTGGGCTCTCAGTTCCTTGACAAGTTGTTCATTCTAAGATGCTTTGGACGAGGAATATCTAAGATGTTTGACATCAGCGTCAACCAGAAAGGGTCACAATTTAGCCGGATGCCTCCCTCAGAAGGAGAAACCACCTTACAATCTCCTAAACAGAACAAACGCAAACCCTCTGGCCTGGAGAGCGGCCCACTTGGGGCAGAGCCGCAAGGCAGTTTGCTTTCCAGGTACATGAGGACTGAGCTTTATAAGCATAAAGCATATAAAGCACACACAAACAGTTGCGTGTGCACGTGCTGTACATAAAGGATGTGGATGTGTGTTACATACATGTAACAGGTGTGTAGTGAGTACTTGTGTCAGGGAGGCACCAGGCCCTAGGATGCACCTGTGCGGAAGCCATGGTCCTGCCTGCAGGGGGCTGCCCGCAGGCTGTGTCTGTGTGGGCCCCTGCGTTTTCCCGTATGGGCCGGAGGAATGTGCAAACAGGTGCAATGTCTCGTTCCTTCTGCATTCCTTGAGTTACCTGTGCCCTGCCCCGCTGAGTGTCCAGTCCCTGCCAGGCAAATTAAGGAACACAGATGCTGACTGTCTTCAGTACCCAGGAGTGTACTCTCTTCTTCCAGCACTGGCCCCTCTAGGGCCTACTCCCAAGGCCATGGCCCAGGCCTGGGCCTGTCTGCCCAGTTCCTCGCCCTCCCCGTTGGCCCTCTTGGGCTGCACTGTGCCCCTGCAGTCAGGCCTGAGGCCATCCTAAGTCCCCTGGACGTTTTCTGAAGCTAAAGCCAGAAGCGCCTGTCGGTGAGAGTGACCACCCAGCACCCCCCGCCACCGTGTGGGCAGTGCTGCCAGTGCGAGCCATGATGTGTCCAGGGGAGAGGATGGCCTGGCTCCTGCTGGGGAGGTCTGGGGTCTCCCACTGCCCACTGGAACCTGTGGGCGGCAGCCTGTCCCCTGGCTCATGTCTTGCAGCATCCTGTGAGCTGCTCCTGCCCCACCTCATGGAGTGCCTAAGCCCAGCTTGTCTTCCAGCCTGGTGAGGATGAGCACGAGGTGTCTGGGGCACTGATAGGCATCAGGCTTCTCCGTGGGGCTGAGGAGGGAAAACAAGAGCCAGGTCGGGCCTGGGGAGAGATGTCCCCAGGGCAGGGTCACTGCCCTTGCTCTCCTGGCATTCTCCGTGAGACACCCCGAGGAGGCTATGGGACATGAGGCCAGCTTTTGGCCACGCCTCATGGAGTCACCCTGACTTGCCCCAGGTGTCTTTGTCTTCCCTGGGTTTCCGTGCCGCTGGACATCCCTCCCCAGGCCTGACCTGGCTCTTATTCCCCTTCCTGAGCCCCAGGGAGGAGGCTGATGGCTGTCAGTGCCACAGATACCTTGTGCTCATCCTCATTAGGCTGGACAACAGGCCGGGCTTAGGTGCTCCATGAGACAGGGCAGCAGCAGCTCACAGTCCCTTGGGGCCACTGCTGCCACTTTTGCACAGGGTTGCAAGGTCACCTGGTGGCCAGCCCCTCCAAAGTGGCTTTCCTCTTCCCTTTGTACTCCCAAAGCCACAGCACTGGGGGCTTAGCCCTCATCTGCACCAGACACCTATGTCTCCCTTTTGCTTGCACGTCAGTCCTGCCACCAGCCTAGTGGGGACACTCCCCTCCCTGGCGGGAGCTGTCTGTCAAACCCCTCAAGGGCCTAGGCATTTGCCTTGAAGCTTTTTCTTTTCTTTTTTTTTTTTTTTCTTTTTTTTTTTTTTGAGACAGGGTCTCACTCTGTCACCCAGGCTGGAGTGCAGAGGTGTAATCTTGGCTCATTGCAACCTTCACCTCCCAGGCTCAAGTGATCCTTCCACCTCAGCCTTTCTTGTAGCTGGGACTACAGGCACACGCCACCACTCCTGGCTAATATGTGTATCTTTTATAGAGATGGGGTTTCACTATATTGCCCAGGCTGGTCTCGAACTCCTGAGCTCGAGCGATCTGTCCGCCTCGGCTTTGCAAAGTGCTGGGATTACAGGTGTGAGCTACTGCACCCTGTCTGCCTTCAAGCTTTTCTGTTAGGTTTTTGGTCATGAAACTCCCATAGGAAAGCTGTTACCACTGCTGTTCCTGCCATAAACCCAGCTCTCTGGGATATAGAGGCTGGGGGCCCCTGGGCAGGGAGAAGGACCCCACTCAGTCCTCAGTCAGGGCTGCTTCAGCCACCTTCAGTCCTCCCCAGGCTGCCCTGCTGTGCGTGGGGCAGAGTATGCGCCCAGCACCCAGCTAGGGCTGAAGAACCAAACTGTGCCTGCCCAGGACTGGCCCAGTGGCAAGCAGGCTGCTGTAGACCCTCCAGCACTCAGTACCTGTGCCGGCCACCCACTCACCGACTCACTGTGCCCAGGGCCCAGAGGACATGTACCCCCTGGGTGGCCAGCGGTTCAGAGGCCACAGGTGCACAGTGAAGCCTCCACACATCAGGGGTTCTGAGCCACACCCCATGAGAGGACACATCACCATCTTGCCAGAGGAGTGCTGGGATTTGGGGGTACCAGCGAGACTTTAGACGTCTTCTCATCCCCCCAATTCTCCTGAGAGCTTGGGGTAGCAAACCTTGAGACCAGCGTTTTCTAAAGAACTGGGCAGGAGCAGTACAACAGACAGATGGGCCCAGGCTGAAGCTTCAGATGTGAGGGAGGCGCACAGCCTCTCTGGACACATCCCTGACGCTCCTCTGCACACACGTGGGCACCCACATGTGTACATATGCACATGCATGGAAACCCCCCCCACACAGATGTATCCCCTTACACAGAGGTACCTACGCACATGCACACACAGGTACCCCTTGTGTACACATGCACACACACACGGCATCCAGTCTGCGTGATAGTCTTCAACAGGATGCTGACATTCAGGGTACACTCACCTATCCTTGCAAGGGGTTGCCAAGAGCTGGCCACACACAGAGATCAGAGCATACAAAGTCACTCCCATGGGAACACCAGTCTCTGCACACGTTCCCACTGTGCGCCCCTCCCTGGCCTTCAGGGACTCTTCTTGCTCCAGGATTCAAAGCACTGAGCGGAGTGTTTAGCCCTCTCCCCTGCAGTCTTGTCTCTCAGAAGAACACGCTGTACCTGAGCTGTCATTCTAAGGGATAGAATGAGAGCTCTTGCACAAGAGCTTTGAAACCTACAGGGTTAAGGTTGCAGGCTGTGTTGAGTGGAGGCAGAGGAAGCCCCCGACGCCTGGCTTTTCCAAAGGAACACAATGCTGCTCGGATGCCGCCGTCAGTGAAGCGGGGCCCCTCAGCGTGGATCGCTCCGACCGGGGTTTAAATCCTGCCTCCACCATCCCTGCATTCCTGCGCGATTTTATGACTGAGCAGAATCCCTGACCTTTCAGAGCCGCGTTTACTCATCTGTGAAGTGGGGGGCTGCGGCCAACCCTTGTAAGGAATCAGAGTCCCTGGCACATCCCTCCCCAAGGTGCCGGTGCCAGGCGTTTTGGCCTCTGTATCTCTGAAACGGGGAGGTCCCGGGGCATCCCCGAGCGCCCGCGTGGCCATCTGTGCCACTGGCCAGCCCAGGGCCAGGACTGCTGTGCCGGCGTGGAGATTCCTGACCCTTTCCAAGGAGGTGCCAAGGGCGGAGCGCAGCGCAAGCCGGAGCCGCCGCGGCCGCTCCGAGCCTCTCGAGCCCGCCGCCGCCGCCCCCGCCCGCACAGCCGGCTTGGTTGCCAGGGTTGCCAGGGCTCGGGGCCTGGGAGGTGCCGCGCGCACGGCGCCGGCTTCTCGGGGGGAGCCCCAGGCCCGCGAGCGAAGGCGCCCCGCCTCTCCCCGGGCGCTGCGGGCCACCGGCTCGGCCCTGCGCGGCGGGATCTCGGGGCTGCACGGAGCGGGAGGCCGGGCGCCATGGCGAGGGCCCCGCAGCCCCGGCGCGGCCCCGCGGCGCCCGGGAACGCCCTGCGCGCCCTGCTGCGCTGCAACCTGCCCCCCGGCGCCCAGCGCGTGGTGGTCTCCGCCGTGCTGGCGCTCCTGGTCCTCATCAACGTCGTGCTGATCTTCCTGCTGGCCTTTCGCTGAGCGGCCGCGCAGGACGCCGCGGGGGACAGCGCCGGGTGAGTGGCGGGAGACGGCCCTCCAGCCGTTGCCACCCGCGGCCTCCGCACTGGTCGCGGAGGGAGGCCTCCCTTCCACCCCATGTGCTCACTACCAGGGCCTGGTCCGGGGGTGTCGCCGAGCGGGTGCCTGAGGGGCGTGGTGGCACGTGTGTCACAGGGTCCTTCTGTCCTCTGTGCCTTGTCGGGGCTGGGGGCTCGGGGGGGGGGGGGGAGGCCAAGATGGCGCATCTCTGCGTGTAACCGAGGATGCGGGTTCAGCTGGGGCTCGCCGGCTGCTTGTCTGGAAACAGAGTGCATGTGACCGCTGGGTGAGCGACCCGCTTGTGGGTGGATTTAGGTGTGTGGAAGACGCCTGGGCACCGCTGCGCATGTTACCTGCAGTTGTTTTTCCCGTTTTAGGCCTTAAAATACGTGGTGTCAGTCTCCCCACGGGCAGAGCCCCAGCTGCCCCCCTTGCACGTGGGCCCTCTGAAGCCCCCACCCCTGCTGCACAGCCTGCGGGTGTTCACAGCCGCCCCCACCCTGCGCGTCTGGTAGGTGGGCAGGGTGGGGAGGGCAGTGGCGGTCACAGGGAGCAGCTGGAGGCAGAGCCTGGCAGCATCGCCCTTCTGGGGGCTGTCAGAACCTCAGACGCACAGGAGCGGGTCCCGCTCCCTGCCCTGGGCTGTTTCAGTCTCAAATGTGTGCCTCCATTGGGACCTTCCCCCGCAATAGAACAGCAAGTTTCACAGCCCTGCTGTGTCTCAGAGTCAGTCTCTGCTTCCTGCAGGCAGAGAGGCAGCCTGGACTCCTTGCCCCTTGGGCCTGCCTGGCTTGTGTCTTGGCTCAGGTGCAGCTGTGCCTACCAGCACCAAAAAGGGCCTTTGCCCAGAAACGCACCCAGCCCAGCGGCATGGGAGGTGGAGCATGACTCTGATGTCCTACAAAACTGTCTCTGACCTCACAGAGCCACATTTTGTCTTGGCGACAACACAGTTTACATTCCTCCTAACTCTAAATTAGAGTACCTCCCGAGTATGAGGCTATGCAGAAGCTCTGCCGCCCGGGGCTGAGATCTTTACATTGGTGGGAGGCACAGGTGATGGGAGAGCTTGCTCTGGGCACGCTCCCTCTGCCAGGGTGCAACAAAGGCAATTAACACCTCCTCCTCTCCTCCCCAAGGTCTTCCAGGTGACTAGGCAGGACAGGTGTGGGGCTTGTCCGTAATGGTGCCTGGAAGCTGGTCTCTCTGTGAAGCTCTTCTCCTGCCTGACGCCTGGTGACCTTCCCTGGCAGCTATGTGGGAGGCCACCTATGCAGGATCCAGTTCCACCTGCAGGGACGGGCAGCATAAAGGAAAGGGGAATGGAGGCACCAGGCTTTTGCTCAGGGCTCATTTAAGGGAACCTAGGGACAAAGGGTGACACTTCACCTGGTTAATATCAGGCAGGAACCTCCTGAGAAGTGAAGCGATGGGAAAATGAGCCGTGTTGAGTGTGTCGGGTCACTTCCTCACCGCCTGTGTCACAGACCCCAGGTCAGGGCCATGTCACCTACAGCTCATGTTCTCACTGGCGTCTCCACGCCACTGTGTCTGCTTCCTTCTTTCCCTGGGGCCTCATCCTTCAGGGCCTCAGCGGGGTGAGCTAGCTCCCCGCCGTGGCAGGCAGGCTCCTACCATGTGGTCACCTGAGCCCTCCTGTCTCATCCCATCTGAGTGGCAGCAGCAGCTCATGATCTGGAGGCCACCTGCAGGTCTTTGTGGCTGGGAATGAGAGCAGTGGGGCCCTGTGGAGGCCTGCTGCCCCCAGGAATAACCCAGGGCTCTGTGCCTGGGACCCCGCGGGGGGCTCCGGAGCTTCAGTGCTCCAGTGGCCCGCCCCAGCCCTCACCCTGCCCACTCAGGCAGAGGCCTCTTAGCTGGAACACAGGACTGGCCCCACTCTTGGTTTCTCTGTTGAGGTGAGGATTCACACAGTGCTTAGGGAGCACCCAGTGAAGTGAAGGGAGGGCTCCTGGGATAGGGGCAGCTCAGAGGAGGGCCTATTTGTGACATTCCCATCCTCGACCGCCTAGCCAGGCCCACAGCTATGACAGCCAGGGCCAACACCTGGTTCCAGCAGGGAGGGGCATGGACCTCACCTCCTGTGAGGCCCCAGCCCACTCCTCCTTTCCTGCCCTAAGGCCCTAGAAGTGCTCATCATTCAGGTAGCAGAAACAGATCCCATGTTAGGAGAAAGCAGGGGTGAGCCTCATGGCGTGCGAGGGCTGCCTGGGAGGGGCAGGGGAGCGTGGGTCCCATGTCTCAGTCCACAGCACTCTGGAGCAAGGCACCATGCTGGTTATTTGAGCAGAGAGAAGCATGTGAATGGTCAGCTAGGTATAGTGTGGTTGACTGGGCAACACTGCACAAGAGCAGTCCCGAAGTGCCTGTCACGGGTAGCAGCTGCAAAACGTTCCTACTTCTCCTGGAACCTGGGAAATTAAGGAAAGAGGTTGGAATAACTCAAACTTAGGATCCCAGGGCTTGGGACCTAGAGCTCTAAGAAGGGGCATTGGTCAGCTGGTGTTGGCATCTCTGGGGCTTGGGGTGGGAGCAGGGATGCCATGAGGTTGGTTCTGCAAGTGTTGAAAAACACAGCAAACAAGCTCCAATCACTCCAATGGCAGGGCACTGTCTACCTGGATGAAGGGGCATTGTGGTTGGTGGCTGACCTCACAGGCAATGCTCATCCACAAGAAGCCCACAGGAGGGTACCAACCCCAAGCCCCTCCCTCCTGCAGCCTTGCAGCCCCCAGCCCCTCCCTCCTGCAGCCTTGCATCACCCAGCCCCTCCTTCTTGCAGTCTTGCAGCCCTCAGCCCCTCCCTCCTGCAGCTTTGCAGGGCCCAGCCCCTCCCTGTGACAGCCTTGCAGCCCTCAGCCCCTTCCTCCTACAGCCTTGCAGCCCCCAGGAGTGCTGGGTTGGGAATACTAACAGGGAGCAGTTGACAGTCCTAGCGACAGGATCAGATTCTGTGGTCAGTTCACTTCTGGCTCCATCACTGAGCCTTGATAATCTAGACGTGCCCAGAACACAGCCCCTGCCCCAGGAAAGCCCTGCTCCTGTCAGAGGCAGCCTTGTCCGCTCCTCTGTAAAGGAGTCAGAATCCCCTCTTCCTAGGGCTGCTGAGGGAGTGGAGACAGAGAGCAGGGAGGCCCAGGCAGCCACCCCTACTGACCCGCCTGCCCGTGGCTCTCTCGGCAGCTCATCAGCGATGGCAGTGTGGTCTGCGCTGAAGCACTTTGGGACCATGTCACCATGGACGACCAGGAGCTGGGTTTCAAAGCTGGGGATGTCATCGAAGTGATGGATGCCACCAACAGAGAGTGGTGGTGGGGCCGGGTCGCTGACTGCGAGGGCTGGTTTCCAGCCAGCTTCGTTCGGGTATGGTTCCAGCCTGAGCTTCTCCCAAGTTGGGCCCATAAAAAGCTACCTGGTTCTGCAGAGAAATCCAAGCCCAAAACAGCTCTGGCATCCAAGGTGCAGAGCGCTGGGTGGTGGGTGTCGGGGCGCAGTGTCACAGCCTTCCTCCTCCTCAAGAGCCCACTACTCCTGCTCCCCCCCCCCCTTCTGGTGAGCCCTGGGTGACCAGAGAGGAGAGCAGTTCAGAAATGAGTGTGTGCAGACACTAGGCACCCCTCTGCAATACCCGCACAACTCCAGGTGCTAGACATTTCCCAAGCCCTGAAGAGCCCTGATAGGGGACTGCTCACCTCACACACAGCCCCCCGGAGTGGGAACCATGACTTACACCTGAGGAAGTTGAGGCACGGTAGTTATTAGCCCTGGAGATAGCAGAGAGGGGACCCGGATTCCATCTAAGGGGTTCTCCGGTCTTCAAGGAAGGAATCTAGGTGCAGTCCCCAAAAGGCCTGGCTGAGGGCATCCAAGCTGAGGGCCGTCCGGCGGGGAGGTCTCAGGCCCTGGTGTTCAGATGCTCCTCCTGCCCCAGACCCCCTGGGAAACTGTGCACTCGGCACCCCAAGCCTTTCCCCAAGTTACAGGTTAGACAGCCAGGGGCGCGCCACCCATCCCCCCTGCCTGTGCCCGCGGGGGCTGGCAGAGCAGGCGCTGGTTCAGGAACTGCAGCGAGCGCTCCAGCCTCTGTGCCGGGCACAAGCAGGGTCTAGGAAGGAGGCCACAGCGGGGTTCGGATCACACTGGCAGCGGCTGCGGGCGTCGGAGCCGCCATCTCTGGGTCCAGGACTCGAGTGGGCGGCTTGGTGGGGGGAGTTGGCCGGCCAGCCCTCCGCCCCGCGCCCCGTGCACCCTTTGGGGCTCCGAGACCCGGTTCTCGCCGCGGTAGTGCAGGGCGCGCGGGGCGCTGCTCCGAGGGATGCGTGGCACTGACCGGTCGCGCGTGGCCTGCAGCTGCGGGTGAACCAGGACGAGCCTGCGGACGACGAGGCCCCTCGGGCCAGGGACGGCGGGGCGGAGGCCGGCGGGGCGGAGGCGCAGAGCAGCAAGGACCAGATGCGGACCAACGTCATCAACGAGATTCTCAGCACCGAGCGGGACTACATCAAGCACCTGCGCGACATCTGCGAGGTGAGGCCCGGCCGGCGGGTGGGTGCAGGGGCCGGATGGGGCAGGGGCCGGTCGGGGGAGGCCTGACCACGGGCGCCCGCAGGGCTACGTCCGGCAGTGCCGCAAGCGCGCAGACATGTTCAGCGAGGAGCAGCTGCGCACCATCTTCGGGAACATCGAGGACATCTACCGCTGCCAGAAGGCCTTCGTGAAGGCCCTGGAGCAGAGGTTCAACCGCGAACGCCCGCACCTGAGCGAGCTGGGTGCCTGCTTCCTGGAGCATGTGAGCCCCCCGCCCCTCCCTGGGCGCTGCCCTCACAGAGGCTGCCGCAGGTGGCTGGTCCCAAAACCTATCACAACGCGTGGGCCCCGGCTCCAGGCCTCTATCTGCCTGGCCGCCTGCACCTTCAGGACAGTTTTAGGACGGTCTCTGCTTCTGGGTGGGGAAACCAAGTCAGGGAACGCTCCTGCTGGGAGCAGAGAGCTGGGGCGTCCCCCAGGAAGGACTTGCTTTGACCGATAGGAGGGCTGAGCGCCGCAGGGGCTGTTCACAGTGAGCTCTGGGGTTTCTCACACCGAATGTACAGCTTGCTTAGGCGGCAGATGCCGGCTGGCATTTACCAAGGTTCACTGGGCCGCTCTAAGTGGACACCTAGCCTCACCTGGTAGAGAAGGGCCTTGTTTTGGCCCTCTTGGGCAGTCGAGTGAGGGTGAGCAGAGGATGCCTGTCCCATCCCACTCACCTACCACCGCCGCTTTTGGCATTGTTATCCCGTCCTTGTTATCATGGATTTCACCCAGAAGGCTCACGTGCAGCCGGGACACTTGCTCATATTCTCACCATTCCCACCCCTGGGTGTGACTCCATGTAACTTATGCCCCAGGGAAATAGGTACACAGAGCCTCGGTTCCCTCTAGCCCCCAGCCCAGCTCCTGAAGGAAATGTAGAGGTTCTTGCCCTTCCCAGACACGCAGCTGGATTGCCTGGGGGAGCAGCAGAGAGCTCTGCTAACGTCCAGCTGTGCTCCTCAGCAAGCTGACTTCCAGATCTACTCAGAGTACTGCAATAACCACCCCAACGCCTGCGTGGAGCTCTCCCGGCTCACCAAGCTCAGCAAGTACGTGTACTTCTTCGAGGCCTGCCGGCTGCTGCAAAAAATGATTGACATCTCCCTGGATGGCTTCCTGCTGACTCCGGTGCAGAAGATCTGCAAGTACCCTCTGCAGCTGGCCGAGCTGCTCAAATACACGCACCCCCAGCACAGGTAGGAGGGCACTGAGGCAGGGAGGCAGCCCACGCCTCTGCATGCCTCCAGTCAGCCAGTTTGAGCATTAGCAATGTGCTGTGCACTGCCGCAGGCTCTGGGGCAACACACAGAAAACTAGCCCTGTTCTGATGAGCTCCTTGCAATGAGGGAAGAGGATGCCAATAGGGTATTAAGCTCTGCTCTGTGCCTGCCATTTATGGAGAAGAGAGGGGCTGTGTATCTGACAGTAGGATGTGGTCAGAGGGCACAGCCCCAGAGGAAAGCAGCTCCACACATGGGGGCTGCAGGGGTCCTCACCCTTTCTCTGCCTCCAGCCTACAGCAGCCTTCCATCTCTGTTCTGCCCCAGGGACTTCAAGGATGTTGAAGCTGCCTTGCATGCCATGAAGAATGTGGCCCAGCTCATCAACGAGCGGAAGCGGAGACTTGAGAACATCGACAAGATTGCTCAGTGGCAGAGCGCCATAGAGGACTGGGAGGTGAGGGCCCGGGGGTGCAGAAAATTCCAGGAGGTCTTGGCCCCTTGCTTTAAAAATCATGCTTGCCCCTGAGAAATCTAGAAGAGAGCTGAAGCAGGGAGCTGCGCTCCTGGGAGCTAGCAACAGGTGCCCATGGGGGGAAAGCCCGTCCCCAGCGTGGGCTCTGGACCTTCGGCGCGGCCTTCCCTAGCAGTCTTTGGCACCTGGTGGCCTCTTTTCTATGTGAAACTCCTCCCATGAGCAGCCAGCCAGCCCAGGAGAAGCCCTCAACAGAGGAAGGGTGTTCCTCAGAAGTGTTCTGTTCCTCTGCCTTCATGGGACAGGCCAGATCCCTGCTTTAGTTCACCTCTGGGACTCCTAACAGAAGGCTGCAGGCCCGACACAGCGTGACCAAAAATGCATCGCCACCCATCAGAGCCTGCTGGTTCTGTTTGTCTGACTTGCACGTTTCCCCTTGCATCTGCCAATCTTGCCTTAGAACTAATGACGATGTTCCTGTCCCCCTCCACCCACCCCCACTTGCATCTGCCAATCTGCCACCTCCTGATCTGTTCCCGAGGGCTTCCTACCCACATGGGTGCTGCCACCACCAGGCACCAGCTATCAGGGAGAGAAACGGCCTGGAAATCAATCAGTATCAGCCACAGAACATTATGAAAATACAGATTCCATGGCCCCACCCTGGACACAGTGAATCAGAAGTCCCGGGGCGGGGCTGAGCAATAGGGGCAGTCAGTTGTGAGGCCCAGCCCTGGCTCAGGGCCCTCCAGAGTCACTCATCCCAAACAGGCCACCGCCAACCACTCCCAGCGGGGGCTTGCATTTTCAAGGAGGAATGAGACCAGGGCAGGGCTTAGTCTAAAAGTATGAAGCCCAAGGGTGGATGATGGACCTTTGGGTACTCAATGCATTTAGCTGGGAAGGGGGCCTCCTTAGAGATCTCAAAGGCTGGCCTGAGAGATGAATCGCAGACGCCTCATTCTTCTCTAGGGCAGCACTGTCCAATCAAACCAGCATGTGAACCACATGTGGAATCGTATACTACATAGTAGCCATCTTTAAAAGGGGAAAAAAAGAAACAAGTGAATTTAATTTTAATAAGGTTTCATTTATCTCCAAAATAGCATTTCAACTTGTAATCAACTAAAATATCATTAATGAAAGATTTTACATTATTTCATACGAAGCCTTCAAAACCAATGTGTATCTTACACTGACACCACATCTAACGTGGATTAGCCACACTTCCAGTGCCCAAGAGCCACCAGAGGCCGTTGGTGACAGGCGGCTCCTATTTTGCCAGGACAGCCAACTCACAGGCCAGACGTGCCACCTCTTCCCCTCCCACCGTGGCCTGGCCAGGTGGGTGCTGCAGGCAAGACCAGGGGGAGGTGCCCCACCCATGATGGAGGCAGGAAGTGGAGGCCACGGTTGGGTATGCTAGGCTCATGGTTCTCCTTGGGATCTTCCCAGGGAGAAGATCTCTTGGTCAGGAGCTCAGAACTCATCTACTCGGGGGAGCTGACTCGAGTTACACAGCCTCAAGCCAAGAGCCAGCAGAGAATGTTCTTTCTCTTTGACCACCAGCTCATCTACTGTAAGAAGGTACCAGAGCTGCTCTGTCCTGCTGCCCCAGGTTGAGCAAGTGGAGGGAGGGGAGCTGAGGGCTGGGAGCAGCTGCCCAGAAGACAGGTGCCAGCCAGACCATACACGGGGAGCCTGGCCAGACCCTTGGGGCTGGGATGGGGTGGCTCTCTGCAGGTGAGCCTGGTGGCCCAGGAGCAGCAGGCAGCTTTCACAGTCTGACCGGGCTGAGTGCTGTTGAAAACGTGGTCTTTCCTGACCTGGCCGCTGCTTGCTCCTCAAGCGACCTCTTCTCTCCCTGCAAACCTCCACATCCTCTCTCTCCAACCCCGGAGTCCCCTGCTCGAGCCACCTCCCAGCTTCCTCTACGCTGCTGGCTTCTGCTCCTCTTTCCAAACATGGCCCAGTGGCCTCTGTCCATGAAGCCCTCCTGGTCCGTGGGTGCTCTTTCCTGCGTGTGGTGTGAGCCACTGTCTCAGTCTCCCCACTTCAAAGACAGGGCCAACCCCGGGCTAGTCAGGACCTGCGCATTCAAGGAGCAAGGCCTCTCCACTCATGGATCAGCGTGGCTGTGGGCTGCAGCAGGCCTGCTCTACCCTCAGGATCTCACTATCTGCTGGGGAGGTGGAGGCATCGCCAGCAGCCCCTCCTGTGGCTGGGGAGAGGAGGTGGGAGTGGCCATGAAATGGTCAGGGGAGCGGTTCAGCAGCCAGGGCTGAGGCCAGCATCTGGCAGGACCTGCTGCGCCGCGACGTGTTGTACTACAAGGGCCGGCTGGACATGGACGGCCTGGAGGTGGTGGACCTGGAGGACGGGAAGGACAGAGACCTCCATGTGAGCATCAAGAACGCCTTCCGGCTGCACTGTGGCACCACAGGGGACAGCCACCTGCTGTGCACCAGGAAGCCCGAGCAGAAGCAGCGCTGGCTCAAGGCCTTTGCCAGGGAGAGGGAGCAGGTGCAGCTGGACCAGGAGACAGGTACGAGACCCTGCTGGGCCTTGCCCCGCCCCCAGGGCCCACCAGGCACTCCGGCCTGCCTGGCTGCCTGGCGGTCAGGACAGCGCCGCTCAGCCCTCTCAGGGTGCAAGCTGTAGTGGGGCTCCAGGCACTTCTAGGTCCCAGTCAGCATAAGGCTTTGCCTTCATCACCTCAAATGGCAGCGTTACTTAACCATATCCCATGATACGGTTCCTCAGAGTTCGGCCCCAAGGCATGGGTCTACTGACTTTTGGGGAGCTGCTTCACTACACACGCTCACATGTGCACACACTCCATAGAACGGGGTCATCTGCTCAGTGCCCTGGGTTGCTGGGACCTGGGGGAGCCCTTTCCAGCCAGCAAAAGCCTGGGAGAGCCTCGGAGTGGGCTGTGGGTACTGGCCTCAGAAGCCTCCCCTGCCCCATGCGTGTAGACATCTCCCCACTATAACTTCCCTCCTGTCCACTGGCCCCCACATTACCCGCCACAGTGATCAGGTCAGCTCTTGGTCTGGGAAGGAGCCTCCACTGCAGTGGAAAAGCCACTAGACACGGAGTGAAGGTGAAAGATGGGCAAGCAGAGGAAGGACTCGATCTTCATTTTCTGCCAGGAGCCCCAGGACAGGGCACCAGAGCATGCCCTCTGCCCCGGTTGGCCAAGGCAGGCTGACTGTGCAGAACGGGGAACAGTCCCTGCTGTGGCCAGTACTCAGGGCCCAGGACATGATGAGACCCCGGGCACCAGGAAGGTGCAGATGTGCAGAGAACTGCACCTGGGGCCGGGAAGTGCAGTGCAAGGAGGACCGGGACAGTGCCGTCACCTGTGCCCCTTCCTCAGGCTTCTCCATCACTGAACTGCAGAGGAAGCAGGCCATGCTGAACGCCAGCAAGCAGCAGGTCACAGGGAAGCCCAAAGGTAGGCGAACAGCAGCCCCACCTCCCCAGCTGCCCAGCCCTTACCCTGCTCACATTCCCTTCTCTGACCGGCAAAGCCAAGCCACCAGGCCTGAGGGGGACCCCCTGCCGTTTGAAGCTGTTTGTTCCCAAAGGTTGGTAATATAAGGGGCCACTGGGGAAGCTTGGCTCAGTATATGGTTGACATTTTTACTCTCAACACCTTGGCTCCCCCAGATCAGGGCCATCGGGGACGATGCTTGTTTCCCCAGGGCTCCTTCCTGCCAGGCATCCGGGGTCAGGGTAGGGATGGAGCTGATCTCCCCATTTCTACAGAGAGCCATGCCCCTGAAACATTACATGCCTTTGCACAGGCCACCCTCCTTCAGGCTGCTGCAGGAGGCCAGGCCCAGGCCAGAGGCCCCTGGCAGCCTGGGCTCTTGGATGTGGGATGTGGTCAGCTCTGCAGGAGCAAGTCCCGTGTGGCAAAACTGCTCGGAAGCAGAGCCCTGGGACAGATCTCACATGCTACCCCCAACAGCTGGGGTGGCACTCTGCCCTGGGGACCCATGACCCTCTGCTGTCTCTCCCTCTTCAGCTGTCGGCCGGCCCTGCTACCTGACGCGCCAGAAGCACCCAGCCCTGCCCAGCAGCCGGCCCCAGCAGCAGGTCCTGGTGCTGGCGGAGCCCAGGCGGAAGCCATCTACCTTCTGGCACAGCATCAGCCGGCTGGCACCCTTCCGCAAGTGAAGTGGTCGCTGTCTGACGGCACCTGCTGGGCCTTCCTGCCAGTGGCCCCGTTTTTCTTCCCCAAGGCCCACTCCACCTGGCCTTCCTCTGCCTGGAAGTGAGCAGGGCTGGGCTGGGGAGTTGTTTGTACCACCAGGACGTGCCAGGTCTGTACTCCTGTTGTCTTTTTCCCTGTTGCTGGTGCCGTGAAGAGACCAGCAAGGGGGCAGATCCCGCACGCGCCACACCCCCTGCAGCTTGGGCCCCATCCGCCCTCTGGACCTGTGCCGGGCCTCACTGCTGGAGTGGGGAAACCGCAGCTCAGCCCAGGCCCAGCTGGGGAGAAGGCGCTACCCGCCTGGGACCCTCTTCTCTGGAAAACTAATCCTCCCTCTTGTCGTTTCCTCTGGGCAGGACTCTCTGACCCTCTGTGGCCTGCAATGCCAGGCCATGTGCCCCCCTGCCCTCTAGTTCTCTTTCCAAGTCCCCAGCCCAACCAGTGGTGCCAGGCCGCTTGCCACTTGGGAGGGCAGGAACCAGGAATTCCACACCCTTGTGTCAGGCCCGGAGCCCGCCCTTCGCCTCCCAGCCCCTCCAGACACCGCTGGCTGCCGGACACCCTCTTCACTTGTGTGTGTGTAGTAGAAAGGACGAGACGGTGCAGTCGGCTGCAGACTCCCAGCTGGGAGTGTGGCCAGTCTGCCTGCTGCAGTGCAGTGGCTCCAGAACCACCTCATTCCTGGTTTTGTTTGGATTCTGTCATCTTGTTTTTCTAACAATGGAGAAAAAGAATTGATTCTTGTTAATGACACAGATGATTGCCTTACCCTCGTGAGCGTGAGAAGCCATAAGAGACTGAATTCTGTGGCTCAGCACGCAGGACTGACCCACAGCCCAGGCAGCGGGTGTGTGGAGAGGGAGCCCCGTCCTGCCAAGGGGCGCCAGGAGCAGAGCCAGTACCTGGTGAGCGGGCACGGAGCCCACAGGATTCAGCAGCATGGACAGTCACTCTTGCACTACTCCTTCTCCAAGCCAGAAACCACATTTAATTTCGTAAATAAATTTACGAAAAGTAACCTGGCTGCCAGCCCGTTTTCTGTGGGTGTGTGTGCATTTTCCTGTGGCTGTTAACCATCACTATCCTTGGCCTTTCCCTAAAAAAGGAGGAATGAGCCCAGCAGCCTCTAAAGGTGGGGTGGGGGCTCACCTGTCACAGATCACATCCTCAGGGCTTTAGTGGAGACAGGCTGAGGCAGGGCTGGCAGCAATGGGGAAGGAGAGCAGGGCCAGGCCATGCTGGTGGGGCATACAGGTAGCTCTGCCCTCCCTCGCACTCAAGACCCAGAAACCACTGCTTCCCTGTGTTTGACTGGAGCTGGCCCACATGAGTTGCTGGCTGAGTAGTCAGTCATCTTTCTGGGCCTCAGCATCCCTGGTGAAATGAAGAACATGTCTTCCCAGGAGGACCCTGACCACAGAAGCCAGAAGGGGAGCATGCTGCTGCTTCCCTCCCTGTCCCACTTGGGAAAATGGTCCCCTGCAACCTGCTGCCTCCACCACACTCTTCAGCACTGCCAAGGTCACTGGGGCTGGACGCCATGGTGGCCTTCTTCTCAAAACCCCTGGCAATCTCCCAACTTGTAGAGAAGCCCCAGCACCTCCCAGTCAGGTCATGCTACCTCTAGACAAAACCACATGCAGAAATCATGAAAACCACAATATGCAACACAAGTCAATCTTTATTGAAAACTGCAGTATTAATACATAACAATTCTTGTTACAATAAACGTGCTTTTGAGATTTTTAAATCTGAGCTCATCTACTCATCAGATTGCATAAAAAATTAAAATAGTATCAATTGACACCTAATTGAACTGGCTCAGGATGGAAATTCCATTCCTTGGCATGGATACGTAGGTTCAATGCAGAAGTGAGGGATGCCTTTAACACTGGAAGACAATGCTGACTCAGCTTAAAAAAAAGTACCGAGAGAACGGTGTAAAAAATGGTATTTAAAAATCATTTAAAAAAAACAAAAAGGAACCGTTTCTTCTTTAGTTACAATCCATGAGGCTCTCGAGGGTCCTCTCCGTGTGGCCAGCACAGCAACCCTGCCAGGAGCACAAAAGGCTGGCCCGAGATCTGGCCCCAGCTGCCTTGCCCACTGGTCTGCACAGGGACTCATGGGCACAGCCTGTGGTGAGGAGGAGACATCTGTCATGCCAGTCCTGGGAGCACACCACCCTTCTGCAGGCCCGGGGTCCCTACACAGACGCCGCTCCTCCTCTGTCTCCCCTTCCCAAGTGACTTCACATTAGTCCTGTGGACCAAAATAAGGCCATCCCTACAGGCTCTGTATTCTTCAAATAATGGGGAGTAGGAGAAAGACACAAACTTTCCAAAACATGCAGTTTCCTACCCAAAACGGCCACACACCCCCACTTCTATGTTACTTGGTCAGTTGAGCCCCTGGAGCCCTCAGGACCTACTGATACAGCATGTCCTCTGCAGTATACTCAAGAGTCTGCTGCCCTTCAGAAAGCCCAGAGGGAAGACTCACAAATGCACAGGTACTAGGGGGGGGAAAATACATGCTCTGCCTTCCCCCAGGCCAACCACGCTCTGCTTTAGAGACCCTCTCAGAAAGCACCAGAGACAAGGACCAGATGCTGCCGCCCACCTCAAGCCACACCCCCGCCACCTGCTGCCTTGCCCACTGCAGGTCCTGTCCTGTCCGGGCAACAGCCAAACTGGTGACAATGGACACATCCAACAGTCAGCTGTCGGGTAAGGTGAAAGGGGCCCAGCTGCTCTGAGTAATACTGTTCTCAAATGTTTAAAAAGGACAGGTGAAGGCTGGGTCTCCTTTTTTAAAGCAGACACCAATACTTACATAACTGGTACCTGCTGGCCTTTCACCAGCACTCTCTGGTACTCACAGATGCCTTACATACCTCACAGGGCCAACACGGACAGGCATTAGTACACTGCAAGTTGCTGTAATAATGTATTTCCTCTGGTTACTGTTGTGTCCCCAAGACACATGCAAATTATTTCCTAGACCTCATTCATCACAGTCAGATGATGTCACTAGAAGGAGCCCAGCTGGGGAAGGGCAGGACACTCACTGACCAGGCGCCCAGCCCAAGGCTCAGGACCACCCCTATCTCCTGTGAACACATTTGCATAGCACTCAAGACAGTTTCCCGGAATAGCAACAGCTAGGCCTACAAACCACACCAAGAAGAATGTTCTTAACAGATGGCTGAGAGACATCAACGGTTCTGGAAGTGCCTTCATGCCCATTCCCATGACTGGCACTGACTCTGGCTCTCACAGAGCGGCAAGTTCATGGGTCACTGGCTCACACTAAATGCTCAGCCCCCAGCACAGATCCAAACAAGACTTCCATGAGCAGAGAAACTGCAGCAGCTAACAGATGATGGAACACACTTCCACGCCTCAGGGGAGAAGGTGCAGAACAAATATTTCTTAAACAGCCATCATGATGTCCATGTTTACATGAATTAAGTCCTTTGCTTGTCTGTCTCAACTTCTAAAAGAACAGTAACTCAGCTGAAGGACTCCCAAATTAGGAATGTCAAACACACAAAAAGCAAGTTTCTCAGAATGCTCCACCATATGCTTGGGGACAAATTATGCAGCTTTGTAACAGAATTTTGACCCAAGTTCTATTTCTTAATTCACTTTAATTTTACTAGAAGCAAATGTTGATAAAATTACAACCTATGACAGTTTTGTGACTATTCCCTAAGTCCAGATTCTTACCTTTTGTATTTGACAGCTGATGTCCTGATAGTTTCAAAGTCAAAAAGATTTCTGCACAGATGTGCAGTGCAAACTTATTTCATAAAGCCTCTGAACTTCACAAAAGGGAAAAAAGGTTAAGTTATAGGGGGGAAGAAAAGTGTTTATGAAGCTGATGTAAATGGCGTGTGGGGGGGGGGTGCCGCCCACTCTTTAAAACACCATTTAATTCGGCGCTTGTAAAAACACTCAGCCTGTGTGTGCCAAGTCCCGAGCAAGCCTGAAGAGATGCCTGTTAACTTCTACCCTCCTCCCGAACCCCGAGACTCCAGCCCTCACTGGAGCTGTGAGTGTATGTTTCCATTTTTGTTGTGTGGAGCTTTTTAAAAGCATACACTAAAATTGTGAGTATTTTATCCTAATCTATTAGCACTCAATTGGGAAAAAAGACTTCTCTACTACTTGGTCAGCTGAACCCCTGGAACCCTTAGAACCTACTAATTCCGCCAACCATCCACTAAACAGATGGAATTAGCAACAGAGACTTGAAGGGGCCCAAACCGCGTGCCTGCGGTGAGCATCTGCCCCCCACACACACACTAGCGGCGAGCGTCTGCCCCCCACACAGACACTAAGACGGAGTAAGCGCTCGTGAAGCATTTGAAAGTACTTCTCAGTAAACATTCTATGTTCATAGACATCGGGAATCAAGAATCTGCTGTTTACAATGATCCATGCAAAAATATTCCTAAATTTCTTATAAAATAAGATGTGAAAAAGAAAAGTATGAGTACTTACTATAAAAAATAAGGTTACCAAAGGCTCAGTGGTCAGGTGTCCCCCCCACCAACCAACTGGGGCAGAATGCTAGTGGGCAGCCTTACTGGGCGCCAGTGCCCTGACCCAGCTACCAGTGAAAGAGGAGGAGCAGAGCCCCCTCCCCACCAGAGCCCACAGCACTCAAACCACCACCTCACTGGGAAGACGATGCACGCTCCTGCCCCAGAAGCCACTGAAAGGGACCCAGGCCTTACATCCCCCACCCCGACTCTGACCCTCACTGAGAACAGACACGCACTCTCATGGATACAGGGTGGGCATATTTTGGGGGCGGGGTGGGGGGAAGCCTCTTGATTTCTTATGTACAAGGTTCAGATTCTAAACTCCAATTCCTCTCCCACAATAAACCCTGCAAGCAAACGCACTCCAGCACTGCCTGGCCCTCTCTGCTGTTCGTGCTTGCTTCGTGCCAAGGGCCCTCAGCTGCAAAAGAGATGGCAGGAGAAGCTCGCAGACAACAGACACTGGCCTCCCCCTCACCCTATCTCTAAGCGTCCCCTCCAGCCCGCCTCAGCAGACCAGTCACCACCATCAGGTGGGTGATCCCAGTAGCAGCTACAGGTTTCTACATTTCCAGACATATCCACGGCCCTGCCTTTCTACAAGAAATTGGAGGAATTTTAAATAAAGTTTTGTTCCCTTTTAAGTCATTCTTAAATATACCACTTTCTTCATAACATACAGCCGAAACCTTTGTCCTTCTTTGTAGGGGAAAAACGGCAATGCCTACCTGTTTTCAACTGATTCAAACATTTCTCCAGGGGGAAAAAAATGGAATGATTTTCTAAGCTAAATAAAGGAGAGGACAATACCTCCTGCAAGCATGGCTGTTTCTCTTTCACATTTCTTCCATCCCAGGAAAATAATTTAGTTTCACATAGGACTTTTCCAATAAAGATATATAAAAACATCGTCTCTCTGTAAGAGAACTGTAATGAAAATTTAGATAGCAGAGAAACTGCTTTGCCGACACAGAAACCACCCCCCTTGCCCCAAATTGTACTGGCCACGCTACTATGATCTTTCATGGTGAGCTATAAGCACATCCCTGTCCCACTGACTCCACCAAGCCTACACTCCAAGGGATGCCCATGAACCGGCTGCGCCCAAGCAGCTGTGGCTTCCCCACTCGCTCGCAACCTCGCAACTCCCTCAGTCAGTGCCAAAGAAACAGGTTGCTGAAAACTAAAATGTCCACATCCCTAACTGGCAACCCACATCAACCCCAAAAGGTTGAAGAATCATCTAAGATATTTCAGATGCTCTATGAAGAAATTCACTTTAACACTTATAACTTGAAGACTTTGCGAACATTACAACAGTGCATTAGTGATACAAGTTGTAAAATACGTTTCCATTCCTTTGGATTTTGCATATGATGGTTTTGCATCAGTCACTGCAGGTAGATTGAGCAAGCTTTTTGTGTTTGTTTTTTTAAACATGCATTCAACTAGATATGATTCAGAATAGATTAATACTCCCTTTTATCATTACAGTTAGCTAAAAAATTGCCAGGCAGTCCACAAAACAGAATTTGCTTTAAGACCAACCCACAGAGTCAGCTGGAGACTAACGGCGCTGGGGCCTGCTGGGCCGGGATATAGTCGTGTTTAGCTAAGTGTCGAGAGCATTAAGAAGAAAGTCCTGGTTGGAGGCGCAAGGCCTGCAGCACCAGCTGTGGAATCCCCAATAATGTGACTGCACAGCTCCGTCCTCAAACCTGCAGAAAGGAAGACAGACACTCAGTCACACAGAGCTCTTCCGGCACTGCTACTCCAAAATCTCAAGTAGGATGAGGTCCACCACGGTCGGAAAGGGCAGCAATGGGCAAAACTGCTGAACCTGGTTCTCACTTCCTTCCTAGAGATCCCCAATTACAACTAGAGCCCTATTTCCTGCAGCAGGCAGGTGGGGGGTTACAGCACATTCCAGGGAAGGCTCAAGATGGACAGTGTCAACAGCAGGTAATCAATGGTTCCTTCTTTCTTCTACTCTGTAATGTCTCAATAAAAACAAAAAATTTAAACACTGCACTGCCTCTGGATCCAGGGTCAGGCACACTTTCCTTGTTAGTGCTTAAATATGTGGTAAATTTGCCACTGTCCCATGGAAATGCCCTTTCATCAAAGGCTGGCCCAGCCTTCACTGGTCACTTACATTTGCAGGTGATCACCACTGAGGGGGCACATAGCTGTAAGTGGGTGTTCCTGGGGCCCGGTATGTGGGCACAGTGACTGGGTGGGGGGCGACAGGAGTTGGGGAGTGAGCAGTCAGCAGGGTACCTGGAAGAAAGAGCAGCACATGACATGAGGCCGACCTCCTGCACAGCTCCACAGTGCCCAACACGCACACAAGCCTGGACTCTTTGCAAGGAGGAGGGTATACAGGAAGAGGGATAGTCTTGACCCAGATACTGTCAGACTCTCATTAGATAATCTCCCACCCAAAAATTGTCTCCACACAGCAAGCTTCCACAGACAATATGTTCGTAAAAGTCTTTTGTGTGTCCCCTTCATAAAGCACACCCAATAATTTTTATACATCAGATGATAAACAAATGAGTATAATTCAGCCTTAACAAGGAAGGAGATTCTGACACATACTACAATATAGGTGAACCTTAAGAACATAATTCTAAAAGAAAGAAGCCAGTCACTATAAGACAAATATTTTATGATTCCACTTAGATGAAATACCTAGTCAAATTCAGAGACAGAAAGAAAGTAGAATGGGGAGTTAGCGTTTAGTAAGTACAGGAGTTTCAGATTTGCAGGATAAAGAAGTTCTGGAGCTCTGTTTCACAACAATGTGAATATACTTAACACTACTGCACCGTACTTAAAAACGGTTAAGATGGGCTTGGCACGGGGCTGACATCTGTAATCCCAGTACTCTGGGAGGCTGGGGCGGGAGAATAGCTTAAGCTCAGGAGTTTGAGATGCGCCTGCGCAACATAGTGAGCTCCCAGCTCTACAAAAAATGTTGTAAAATTAGCCAGGTGTGGTAGCACACTTATAGTCCCAGCTACTCAGGAGGCTAAGTTGGGAGGATGGCTTGAGCCCGAGAGTTCCAGACTACAGTGCACTGCACTCAAGCCTGGGCAACAGGGCAAGACCCTGTCTCAACAACAAAAAAAGTTAAGATTGTAAAAACAAATAAACAAAAAACAAGAGGCTGGGAACAGTGACTCATGCCTGTAAGCATAGCACTCTGGGAGGCCGAGGCGGGTGGATCACCTGAGGTCAGGAGTTCAAGACCAGCCTGGCCAAACACGGTGAAATCCCATCTCTACCAAAAAGTACAAAAAAAATTAGCCAGGCGTGGTGGTGGGCGCCTGTAGTCCCAGCTACTGGGAAGGGTGAGGAGGGAGAATCATTTGAACCCAGGAGGCGGAGGTTGCAGTGAGCTGAGATCACACCATTGCACTCCATCCTGGCCAACAGGGTGAGATCCTGTCTTAAAGAAATATTAAAAATAAATAAACAAATAAAACAAGAAATGATGATTCTAAACTACATGAACTTCTGAGTGCTTTAAGAAAAATCTATTTTTCCTACAACTGCAGAAACTCAGCAACTACCTGAGTTCGTTTATGGACCAGCAGCACCTCCAACACAGTGGCCTTCACTCACCTAGCCCACACCCAACCCGGTGCCCGCTGCCTTCCCTCCCTGTGCCTCAAACCAGCAGTTTCTGTCTACGCCCAGTTTCCTGTTACTTGACAGGTAAGTATGGGGAAAACCAAATCAGAGTCTAGGTTGAAGCACACATAATATCCCAGAATGCTGCTCTCTGGCATAATCTCCTTACACTGAAGTCAAGTCCAGAAAAACAGGGAGAAAACAGTACGCTTTTGTGTGGGCATGACCTAAAGGTGGCCATATTGACCCACAGACCAGGAGGTGAATCCATATGGGTGGTCATATGGATTGGGTGGTCACCCAATCCCTAGACATCAGATCAAGCCCCCAGAGCTTCCACAGAGATGTGCCCATCCTAGACAGGAGCCTCATATCTCCATGGTTTATTTTTCTTAGAGGAGGCCTTGGGAAGTAAAGTACAATAGATGAATGCCGAAGGATTTCTATAGGCGGCTGTTTCTTCTATCAACGGAAGACCAGCTCTCCTAGACGCATGAAAACATCCCCATGAAGACAACTGACCTTCAAAGACAAGCTCCCCTCAAGGGAAAGGAAGAGGGCCAGCCACCCCGGGACACAGTGTCCTCCTTCTGCTCAGGTCTTACATGGTCATGGGGGTGGGAGGAGACGGGGGCACATCCTGCACTGCCAAATGGCTCAGTTCACCAGCAAAGTGAGCCCATCAGATTCAGAGAGGCCTCCACAAGAGGTCACTCAGGGGGGCAAAATAAAAGATAACCTGCTGTTTCTTCCCCCAAAGAATCTTCTGTCCTTCCACACAACTATAGCTATGAAAACCTAGAGCCAAGGGTCAGAGGATTTGTGAGCTCTCCCCTGCCCCACCTCTACGGGACACCACAAGGCAGACACTGCAGGAACAAGGACTTACCTGCTGACATGGCCATGGTGGTCCCAGCCACCATGCCCATGGTGACCCCGTTGCCTCTAGGAGGGGGGATGGGAGCAGGGTACACCGTTGCCGGCATGCCGTTGGGCTGCACCACCGTGGTGTGGTGGATGACATGAGGAGGTGCTGCATACAGCGGCTGTGTGTAGTACGTGCCTTGCTGTGGGGAGAAGACAGACAACTGACACAGGGTCCCAGGGCCAAAGGATGAGTGCTCACTTGGTATCAACCCTTCCCACACGACAGTGTATACCCAAAGCATACCTGTGCGTATGGGCTCTGCTGTGGGTAGGCACTTCGCACGGGGTACACAGCAGTCTGGTAGGGGTTCGGGGAGGAGGAGTACGGCGGCACAGCCCCGCTGGTGGGGGAACAGGACACTTTGTAAGGTGTGCCAGGAGTGTAACCTGGAACAAACAAGGCAATGGCCTGAGTTCACCCAAGCCGGTCCAGGCACAGGGAGAGACACATGCAGGGAGGAGCCAAGCTGCGTGTCAGCCCCACGCAACTCGCCAGGCCTGCTGCCACTGCCGCCCCCACTCTCCTCCACTAAGTTCTGACTCCATTTCTTACTCTGTGTGCGTGTGTGCATGCATGTGTGTGTGGCAGCAGGGTGTTGGGGAGGAGGAAAAAATACCAAAGGAGAACGTTCTACAGATGGAATGCTCACACAGGACAGGAAATAAAACTGTCTCGTCCTGCTGGAATTTAAATTGGTATGGCCTTCCTGGCGCTAAATTTGGCATCCAAAGTATATATGCCTTTTAATCCCACAATTCCACTTCTAGAAGTCTGTCTGAAAGCAATACACATGGATCTACGCACACGGAGACCTCACTGTAAGCCTGCTCATCATAGTGGTGTTTGTTACGGCAAAAACAGGAGGTGCTTGCCCAACACCAGGACAGGCTAAGCACTCTATGGTAAAAAGCCCTCTGGGTCAAGAGAGAAGGCTGAACACACATACTTGCTTTTGTCCCCACATAAAATGACATGAAAATGACAATAAAGCAGATTAAGAGAAAAAAGACATAAAACTCACCAAGAACAGAAGAGAAGACAGCATGCTAAAGCCTGGCAAGCTGAAGTGGAGGATGACTGAGCAGACTCAAGAGGAAGGCACTCTTAGCCAACAGCAAGGAGCAGCTGGCACCAAGACAGCCCTTCCCCAAAGCCCTGCAAACTGCTGGCCACCAACCCACCTCCAGAAGCAGATAAAGAGGCCCGATCTAGTAAAGTGATTCAGTTTGCTGAATAAGCAGTTAGGTGTCCCTTCCTGATCCCAACAGAGAAGAGGGGTTTGGTCTCTGGGGAGGGAGAGGGTCTCTGGACAGCTATGTTCACAGCAGCTATATTCACAATGATCAAAAGCTGGCAATGGCCCAAACGCCCACCAAGAGACAGACGGGTAAACACACTGTGGTGCATCCATACAAATCCTACTGAGCAAGCAAAGGGACAAACTACTGATCCATACAAGCACATGGATGAATCGCAAAGCCACACCATGTCAAAGAAGCCAGATACAGGGACACATGCTGGATGCATGTACTGACAGAAGCTCTAGGAAAGACCAACCTAATCCACAGTCATCAAAACCCCAGCAATGGTGCAGGAACCAGAGGGGCAAGCGAGAACCTTTCCAAAAGAGTGCATTTACCCAAATGTGGTGGCGGCCACACAGCTGTGTACGATTGTCCAAACACACCAAACTGTACACTGAAAAGGACTAACTTGTACTATGTAGATCAAACGTCCATACAAGTGCTTATGGCATCTCAAATTCCCATGGGTGAGAGCAGGAGGGGTGGGGCACTCACACGCTGTCCGTGTCAGACAGCACAACTTCACAAGCCAGGCACACGCCCCCCAACATCCAGCAATCCACTCCCAAATATTTCCCCTAGAAAAATGAAAACACAGGTCCACGACAGACTTGTAAAAGTGTTCGATCTTATTTCTAATAGCCAAAAATGGGAAATAATCCAAATCTTCATCAACTGAGAAAGGATAAATCATGATATACCTCTATAAACATGACTCAGCAATCAAAAGGAAAAAACATGGATGAATCTCACACCATGCTGAGCTTTCCAAAGAAGCCAGAAACAGAACGGCACATATAGCAACGATTCCATTTATTCCCTAACAACAAAGAAACTTACCTACAGTGACGGAAATCAGAGAGGGGAGAGGGCGAAGAAAGCCTTCTTGGATGATCAAAGTGTTCCATGTTTTATTTGGAGTGGTGGTTCCATGGGCATGTACAACTGTCAAAACCCACCCAGTCGAGCACTTAATATGTGGGTGTTTTGTGCATAAATTATACTCAAGTTTTAAGAAATTAGCTGAGTATAAAGAATTTTGGATCACCTGAGCCAGAGGTCAAGGCTGCAGTGAGCTGTAATTATGCCACTGCATTCTGCCTGGGCGACAAAGTAAGACCCTGTCTCAAAAAAATAATAATAATAAAAATTAATTTTTAAAACATTTTACACAATTGGGCTGTGTTTAGCAATATGTACATGTGGTTTTTCTGTTTTTTGTTTTGTTTTGTTTTGAGATGGAGTCTTGCTCTGTTCCCTAGGCTGGAGTGTAGTGGTGCAATCTCAGCTCACTGCAGCCTCTGCCTCCTGGGTTCAAGCAATTCTCATGCCCCAGCCACCCGAGTAGCTGGGACTGCAGGCATGTGCCACCACACCCAGCTAATTTTTGTAATTTTTAGTAGAGATGGGATTTTGCCATGTTGGCCAGGACACTCTCGAACTCCTGACCTCAAATGATCCTCCTGCCTCAGCCTCCCAAAGTACTGGGATTTCAGGTGTGAGCCTGTATATATATGTACTTAGTCTGTATATATATTTTAATCTGAAAGGGAAAGAGAATGACTGCCCCCCTAGGAAATTCACCAGCCTGAGGCCTTTTGGTTCGGGTGCCAGAGAAATTCTGTGACATGGATATATCGCACAGTGGTGAAGTCTGGGCTTTTCCACCTAAATACTGCACACTGTATCAATTAAGTAACATGAAGGCCTCAGCATCAGCCTTCTCAGACTCCCCTGCAGGCCCTTCCAGGTCTCACAGTGGGAGGTGCTGCCGCCAAGATCTGCGGCAGGCCAAACAATAGGTGGTCCTGTCCTGCACAGCAACGTGGGTGCTCACACTCAAATGTGTCTGCATCCAGAGTCCTGACCCTTCGACCCAAACCAGGCAACTCCCAACCTCAGCTAGTCTCCATCTGAAGAAAGAAAAGATTCCTCCAGGGCTCCCTATATTTTGAAATTCACTCACTGCTATGTTAACCGTAAACAGAAACACTGCCAAATTTTGAATACAACAACTTTTAATACTGGTGCTTAGCCAAAGGAAAGCAGAATACACAGATTTTCCATTAGGATTTGGAAAAGCAAGTTTCAAGACAAGAGCAGTTACAGAGTTCCCTTCTCTGGCTGCTCCTCTCCTCGTCTTTAAGAAGGCTAAAAAAGGAAAGTGAAAAGGAAAGCTTTCACAGGTGTATACATGTTAAAACTCATCAAACTGAAGCTTTAAATCTGTATGCCAATTACACCACAACGAGGTTGTATAACATTTTCTTTTCTTTTTTTTTTTTTTTTGAGACGGAGTCTCGCTCTGTGGCCCAGGCTGGAGTGCAGTGGCCGGATCTCAGCTCACTGCAAGCTCCGCCTCCCGGGTTCACGCCATTCTCCTGCCTCAGCCTCCCAAGTAGCTGGGACTACAGGCGCCCGCCAGTTTTTTGTATTTTTTTTAGTAGAGACGGGGTTTCACCGTGTTAGCCAGGATGGTCTTGATCTCCTAACGTCGTGATCCGCCCGTCTCGGCCTCCCAAAGTGCTGGGATTACAGGCTTGAGCCACCGCGCCCGGCCAACATTTTCTTTAATTAAAAAGAAAAAGGTAGCGTGAACGCCATCAAAGAATTATAAAGGAAAAGGTAGTGTTTGTCTAGCCATGTACTGATACTCCCAAGAAGAGACCTGCGACAGTCCAATTCCCCCTAAGTCACCAGCTAACTCTGGGAAGGAGTGGAAAAAGGAAGCATGGTGTGAGGCGCGCACACATGTGACTAGTCATGGTGACTGAGGCATTACACCATCACAGAGAGGCTATTTACCATCAACATGGGGCCATGCCCTGTCACAGCGGAGATGATCAGGACAGATCCAGCCCTCTCCATAAGGTGCTTGGCCTCGGGGGAAAAAAATCACAGGAAAACAAACCACCAACATAGCAACATTTTATGCAGTCTTGGCAAGCAATGAGGAGTCAGCTCAGAGAGGGGCAGGGTGGGGGGGGGAGGCTGTCTCAAATGAAAGAACTGTGGGGATGAAGGAGGTCAAGGGTCATCCTGGATGGCTCCCTTCCCCCCAGCCACACCACCTCCTTCATTTCCCACTGCCATGCAGCAGCCAGACACCAGCCAGGAACCTTCAGCTGTACCCAAAGGAGGACACTGCTGAATGGGATCCCCACTGTCCAGCTTAATCCCAGTTCCTGCCTCGTATTTCCACTAGCCTGAAAAGAGATCCTCCTAGAAGTCAACAAACTCTTATCTGACCAAGATTATAATTTTTTATAAAAGTGTCAAAACACAGAGCTACCCTGTGTGTCACATCCTGAGAACTGATGCTAGACTTCCAGGTTGGGAATCTCATTCCAAACTTCCGACCGTTTAAACGAACAAACCCACGGGTTCCCTTTCTTCATACAATTAAAAACATTCATGACAGATAACTGGAAATACGAACACTGTTTACAATCTTGGTAGTAATAAAAAAATATTTTTTAGGTGTGACAATGACACAGTTCTTATTTATCCTTTAAAGATAATATTTAAAAAGCTGACGAACATAGTATCTGAGATTTGATTCAAAATAATATAGAGGAAAGTGGCAGGGGCCCAGATGAAAAAGATCAGCCAAAAGCTGATAACTGCTGAAGCCAGGTGATGTGTAGGTGGGAATTACATTCCCATGTACTTGTGTTAAAGCCAGGTGATGTGTGAGCAGGAATTTTTTTTTTTTTTTTTTTTGGATGGAGTCTCGCTCTTGTTGCCCAGACTGGAGTGCAGTGGCGCAACCTCGGCTCACCGCAAGCTCTGCCTCCCGGGTTCACACCATTCTCCTGCCCCAGCCTCCCGAGTAGCTGGGACTACAGGCGCCCACCACCATGCCTGGCTCATTTTCTTTTTTGTATTTTTAGGAGAGATGAGGTTTCACCGTGGTCTCTACCTCCTGACCTCGTGATCCACCCGCCTCGGCCTCCCAAAAGTGCTGGGATTACAGGTGTGAGCCACCATGTCCTGCTCAAAAGTTTTTTAAAACTTAGGGGGTAACTGGGCAAATGTAAATTTGAACTACTTTTAAAATTAGAGAACTGCTGTTTCTAAGTGCGGGCATGCAGAAGCACTCCTCACTCACGTTAGGGAGGGCTCCACTCAAGTCTACTGGACAAGACACAAAGGATTCTGAATCGGTTCCACAAGAAGAAAAGAAAAACCACACAACACTCATCCTTACATAAGGTAAATACGGGAAAAGATCACCGGGGAATCTAGGTGGTGGGTACCGTGGACATTCACTGTACTGTCCGCTCGACTTTTCGGTATACATAATTTTTTTTTTTTTTTTTTTTTTTTTTTTTTGAGACCGAGTCTTGCTCTGTCGCCCAGGCTGGAGTGCAGTGGCACAATCTCTGCTCACTGCAAGCTCCGCCTCCCGGGTTCACGCCATTCTCCTGCCTCAGCCTCTGGACTAGCTGCAACTACAGGCACCTGCCACCACGCCTGCCTAATTTTTTTTTTTTGGTAGAGAAGGGGTTTCACCGTGTTAGCCAGGATGGTCTTGATCTCCTGACCTCGTGATCCACCCACCTCAGCCTCCCAAAGTGCTGGATGACAGGTGTGAGCCACCGCGCCTGGCTAATTTTTTTAATAATAATTAAGGTGGAAGGCTGGGCGTGGTGGCTCACACCTGCCATCCCAGCACTTTGGGAGGCCGAGGCAGGCGTATCACATGAGCCTAGGAGTTGAGACAAGCCTGGCCAAGCTGGCAAAACCTTGTCTCCAAAATTAAAAAAAAGTAAAAATACACAAGGTGAAGAGTATACAGTACTTTCAGATGCTGACACACAACTGAGAGAGTGTACACTAGCCAGAAATCTCCATGGAAATAAGTCATATATGAGGTAAAAGAACCAGTAAGGAAGCTAGCTGAAGGGTCCACGGATCACCATACCCAAATGCACCCCTAGAAGATGAATTATAGTCAGGCACAGTGGCTCATGCCTGTAATCCCAGCACTATGGGAGGCTGAGGCGGGTGGATCACCTGAGGTCAGCAGTTTGAAACCAGCCTGGCCAACATGGTGAAACCCCGTCTCTACTAAAAATACAAATGTTAGCCAGGCTTGGTGGCACATGACTGTAGTCCCAGCCACTTGGGAAGCTGAGGTGGGAGAATCACCTGGACCCAGGAGGTGGAGGTTGCAGTGAGCAGAGATTGCGCCAATGCACTCCAGCCTGGGCAACAGAGAGAGATCCTGTCTCAAGAAAAAAAAAAAAAGAAGAAGAAGAAGAATACAAAATTTTGCCCAGCCTTTAAAAAGGCTATCAGCAGGAAGGGTTCCATAGCAGTCTGAAAGATGCTGATCTGGAAGATGGCCTGGCAGTAAGGCATAGGCTGGAAAAAAAACAGTCAAACCATGCCACTGGACATGTTCAATCTATACAGCCAACGTGCAACAAGAAGTTACAGTTCTATTTGATAACTGATTCACTAAAGAAAGAATGAGAAGAAAAAGGAACAGCTGTTAGAAGTTGTTAAAACAAGCAATAAACTCACGACCTACATCCATCAACATTGCTAATAAGAAAGTCTTGACCTTTTTGTCACTGTTCGAACTGCAGAAAGAGCTCAGAGTGAAGAGAAGATGCAAGCTGCCAACCTGAACGAACCTCTAATAGAGAGTATAAAATCAAAGTAAGGAAAATCTGAGAACACCTCCCTCCAAAGAGGGAGTCTCTGAGTCAGAAGCGCTCATCTGGCCCACCACATCCACTGAAAAAAGGTGAAGTCCTTTCTCAGGCTTCATTTCCTTAGGATACACAGTCGAGAGGCCCACCTATGATGTCTTCCTTTTCCTCTACCGAAAGCCTCCCGCTGCAGAAATCCCTCCAGCTAGCCCTAGGTTTCCAAATTCAATCACCCACGGTGTCTTTTTTGTTTTTGTTTCGAGACGGAGTCTCGCTCTATTGCCCAGGTGGGAGTGCAGCGGTGCGATCTCAGCTCACTGCAATCTCTGCCTCCCAGGTTCAAGTGATTCTCCTACCTCAGCCTCCCGAGTAGCTGGGATTACAAGCGTGCACCACCATGCTCAGCTAATTTTTGTGTTTTTAGTAGAGACGGGATTCACCCATGTTGGCCAGGCTGGTCTCAAAGTCCTGATCTCAAGTGATCCACCGCATCCGGCCTACCCAAGGTGTCTTACAACACCTACCCTACATGCAGGTTTTGCTGAAGCAAAAGGAGCGACTGCTCCAAGAAGGAAGCATGCATATGCAACTCAGCATGCAATGCATGGGATGCTAAACCTGTGCATTTCACACATGCACATTTTACTTAAAACCAAACCAAAAAGGAACTAAACAAATATTAATGATGTGCATGCTCAAGTTACTGAGGTGAGGTATACTGAGACCCACAACTTACTCTGAAATGAAAACCATCAAAAAATAAGATGGACTGAAGGATGGATGGAGTAACATGTGTGTAATACAAGTAAAATGTTACTTGTAAAAGTTGACTTTAAAAAGTTTAATCATAGAATCTTAGCATCCATATACAGATGATCACTGAAATTTCTGCAGCTTTTCTGTGATATCTGAAATTTTTTACAATAAAATGTTGAAAAAAGTCAACTACTTCTAATCAGACCAATGGTTTTTAATATGTATTATCTTACTGTTCTTTCTTATGACTGTGTGGCTATGTTCTAACGCTCACCAGAAAACTTTTGTCTTGGTTTAGGCATGAATGTTACACCATTTTCTAGCCAGCACTTAAGAAAAGTGCATTTCAAGTAAGGCAAACAGGTCTCCCTATCAATTTAAGACTTAGTGTGGGGCCAAGAGCTATGGTGCACACCTGTAATCTCAACACTTTAGGAGGCCAAGATGGGAGGATAACCTGATTCCAAGAGTTCTGAGACCGGCCTGAGCAGCATAGCAAGACCTCGTCTCTACAAAATAAAAATTAGCCAGGCATGGTGGGGTGTACCTGTAGTCTCAGCGACCTAGGAGGCCAAGGCAGGAGGATCGCTCATTGAGTCCAGCAATTCTGGGTTACAGTGAGCTACGATTGTACAACCACACTCCAGCCTGGGCGCCTGAGCAAGACCCTGTCTCTAAAAACCAATACTTTAAAAATTTTTTTAAAACTAAGTAAAAACAAAATTTTAATTAAAAATAAAGACTGTGTGCTTGTCACCTTCCTTAAGTTTTTTTTTCATTCAGCACTAAGTCCACCATATCCCTCCATAGTAATTCAACAGGAACTTCACAAACTTCAAATAAACAAATATACACAATTACCTCATCGTACCCAAAACTATACACTGCCCCCTGAAATATCAAATTCATTCAGTGCTAGGTCTCTCCAAAACAATAGCTTTCCAGATTCTCCCTCCCCAAGAAGCCCGTCTGTGCCGACTCAAGCCACACGGCGCGAAGAGCAGAAGCTCCCTTCTTCCACTTTTACCAAACCTGCGAGTGACCCTGGCTGGGCCCTCAGAAAGGACATGCACAGGGTCACTGACTTTAGAATGCCAACTGTTCGGGAACCAGAAACTTTTTATTTAAATAGGTCATTTTTTTCCCCAAAAGTACTGTGTACCACACAGATTTTTATAATAATTTTTGAGTAAAAAAGACATTTATTTAGAAAATTTTAAAAATTCGGAAGCCTAAAGTACATGTGAGGAGAAAAGATCTGCACCAAAACACAGCATCATGAAATTTCTGAACACTAGATGCAAAAATCCTACAAAGTAGCAAAGAAAAAACAATGTTACACTTAATCAGGCACCAACAAGGTATCCCAATTCTCAGCAGCAGTGGTGGAAGCTGGAAAGCTATTCAGCAAAGGCCTGAAAATTCTGGGGGGAAATAACTGCTACTCTAGAATTCTATATCCAGACAAACCATCAACCAAGTGTGCGTGCAGAATAAAATGTTTGCAGACATGGAAAAGCTAAAAATTGTGACTTTTCCATACTCTCCCAGGTGCTTACTGAAGAAAATCCCCCGCCAAAGCCAGAGTAAACTAGGAAAAAAGAAAAGAACTCAGGCAGAAGGGAAAGGCAAAAGCAAGCCCTGGGATGATGAGGAAGAGTGACCCCCCAGGGTCTGGCCCAGAGGACAACCAGTCCAGGTAAGAGAGAGGAAGGGAGGGCTTCAGAGCTCACCAGGAAAACACAACACACAGGTATCGGAAATTGCTAAGAAGAGATCTCAACACATCGGGGGTAGCTGGAGGTTTAATTAATGCTATGGTCACAGAAACCTAATCAAACACACCAGGTAAGTACAGTATTAATTCCAGGGAAATCGCAGTAGATGCAGAAGGAATTGCAACAGAGCACAGGACAACAGGATCGCCACATAGAGGACAGAGCTGTCAACAATGCTGATGTGACCACAATAACAGACCTGTGAAGGAAGGTAGGGGCAGCAAAGTGAGAAGTCAGTAAAGCAGTGCCACTTTACGAAAAGAAGCAGGGAGCAGCAGAGACAAGTCATGTGGAAGCACGGAAATCACGAACAAAAGCAGCTTTAAAGAGTTAAAGAGCTAGAGTTTTCCCATGGGGAGTGAAATGTGGGGGCTCCTACAAGGGAGCAGGGAACTGCTACTGTTCATCTTAAAAAGCCTTTTGGAGCGCTGCAATCTTTTACCTAAGTGAATGTAAACCTTTAAGACAGAAAGAAACGGGCTCCACAAGATCTCACAGCCTATTAATATTCCAAAGGCTATTCTCTCCTGCTTGGCTGCCATGCGTGAAGTTTAATTTTTAAACAAACCAAGGGTTTCATTTTATGGCTACAATTCTGAGTTCAAAAAGAAAAGAAACGCCGGGCGTGGGGGCTCATGTCTGTAATCCCAGCACTTTGGGAGGCTTAGGTGGGTGGATCACCTGAGGTCAGGAGTTCAAGACCAGCCTGACACACATGGAGAAACCCCGTCTCTACTAAAAATACAAAAATTAGCCAGCATGGTGGAGAGCGCCTGTAATTCCAGTTTCTCAGGAGGCTGAAGCAGGAGAATCGCTCCGCCTCCCGGGTTCAAGTGATTCTCCTGCCTCAGCCTCCCAAGTAGCTGGGACTACAGGTGCCCGCGACCACGCCTGGATAATCCTTTTATTTTTAGTAGAGATGGGGTTTCACCGTGTTAGCCAGGATGGTCTCGATCTCTTGACCTTGTGAACCGCCCGCCTCAGCCTCCCAAAGTGCTGGGATTACAGGCATGAGCCACGGCACCCAGCCAACATTTGTATCGTTTAAAAATAAGTGCTAATGTAATAAATATGTAAACCACCTTGTGTGTAGAGCTTATTACAAAGAACAGACTGTTTTAACAATTTCAGATCCTCATTACAAATACTAGTTATAGGTCCCTGTGACTCTAAGTGGGAGCAGAACAGAGGCCTCAGTGTGCTGGCCCAGCTGACATCTGTGCCTGATCGTAGGCTTGGTGCTGAAATCCTCCCGTAACAAATCAAGGAGTTATTTATCCATTATTCCAATACCAAATGTGAAGTTAAACAACTTACCCAGGGAGTGACATAGCCAGGAGCATAAGCCACATCCAGCTAACTCCACAAACCAAAGCTCTGATTCCAAAAACGGACAGCCCAGTTGTATTCATTCATTCTCACACTACTAATAAAGAAATACCCGAGACTGGGTAATTTATAAAGGAAAGAGGTTTAATGGACTCACAGTTCCACATGGCTGCGAGGCCTCACAATCATGGTGTAAGGCAAAGGAAGAGCAAAGGCACACCTTACACAGCGGCAGCCAAGAGTGTGTGTGCAGGGGAACTGCCCTTTATAAAACCATCAGATCTCGTGAGACTTACTCAGTATCACGGGAACAGCACAGGAAAAATCCACCCCCATGATTCAATTACCTCCCACCAGGTCCCTCCAATGACACGTGGGGATTATGGGAGCTACAGTTCAAGATGAGATTTGGGTGGGGACACAGCCAAACCGTATCACCACTCTTGATGTGTGCATACACAGCCTTGTTCAGGAAGACAAAATGAATGACACCTTCTCCATTTCCAGATTCCAAAAAATAGAATTCTTCAGCAGAAGACATCTCATCACAAGGTTCTCAGATTCCTCTTATGTTACAATTGGAAGAGGGCTAAGAAATATGTGGCACTTGGATTACAAAAGTGCTCTGGAAGCCACTTTTGTGCTCAGAAAGCCGCTTTCTGGAAGCATTGAAACCACAAGTCAGCATTGGGTACAAACTGGATGGCAAGAGAACCAAGAGGCAGATCAACAAAGCAGCAGGGGCCGGGTACAGTGGCTCACTCCTGTAATCCCAACACTTTGGGAGGTCAAGGTGAGAAGATTGCTTGAGTTCAGGAATTTGAAACCAGCCTGGGCAACACAGTGAGACCCCATCTCTACAAAAATTTTTTAAAAATTATCTAGGTGGGGTGACTTGTGCCTAAGGTTCCAGGTACTTGGGAAGCTGGGGCAGGAGGATCATTTGGCCGTGAGCCAAGTTCATGCCACTGCACTGCAGCCTAGGCAACAAAGTGAGATCCTATCTCTCTCTCTCTCTCTCTCTCTCACACACACACACACACACACACACAAAGAGAGACAGAGAGAAAGCAGCAGGAAGGGAGAAAAACTTCTCTTTTAAATTTTTTATACTGATAATTTTGGTTTGCTCACCAGAAACAGGGATAGGCTCACTGAACAGGGAATTAAAAAATTCAAAACATGAGGCTGGGTGTGGTGGTTTATGCCTGTAATCCCAACAGTTTGGGAGGCTGTGTTGGGAAGATCCCCTGAACTCAGCAGAAAAATGCTGTAACTGTACCACTGGACTTCACCCTGGGTGAAATCACAAGACCCCCTTTCTTAAAAACAAACACTTAAGACATGAAAACAGAGAGGATCCCAGAAAAAGATGAGCACACAGCTGTCATCCAGACTCAGGTCAGATGGCCAACAGTACTTGTGGGACATCAGAAAGACTTTTTTTTCTTTTTTTTTGAGACAGAGTCTTGCTCTGTCACCCAGGCTGGAGTGCAGTGGCACGATCTTGGCTCACTGCAACCTCTGCCTCCCAGGTTCAACTGATTCTCCTGCCTCAGCCTTCCGAACAGCTGGGACTACAAGTGTGTGCCACTACACTCGGCTAATTTTTGTATTTTTAGTAGAGACGGGGTCTCACCATATTGGCCAGGTTGGTCTTGATTTCCTGGCCTCAAGTGATCTGCCCACCTTGGCATCCCAAAGTGCTAGGATTACAGGCATGAACCACCGTGCCCGGCTGCCTTGTATTTTTCATTCACCAATTTCACAGCTTCTCCTACAAGACCAGAAGATCTGGCACTGGTGCGCCAGCAGTCTGGCACCCAACAATTGCCTGGCACCCATCAGCGGATGCCCCTCTCAACAAGGCAGGCCATTTGGGCAGCTGCAGTTGCTACCTGCCTGTCCCTGCTTCTGGATTACAGAACAATTTGAGAGCAGTCTTGGAAAAGGGACAACACAGGCCTTACCTCCCTATGAGAAAGGAGAGATGTTCAAGAAGATGGGTGACAAGCTGGGCATGGTAGCTCACGGCTATAATATCCCAGCACTTTGGGAGGCTGAGGCAGGAGGATCACTTAAGCCCAGGAGTCTGAGACCAGTCTAGGCAACACAGTGAGACCCATCTCTACAAAAAATAGAAAAATTAGCCGGGTGTGGTGGTGTGCACCTGTAATCCCAGCTACTCGGGAGGCTGAAGGAGGAGCATTGCTTGAGCCTGGAAAGTTGAGGGCGCAGTGAGGTGTGATTGCACCACTGCACTGCAGCCTGGGCGACAGAGCAAGACCTCGTCTCAAAATAATAATGAGATGGGTGGCACATGTTCCACAGGGTGGCCCCCAGAGGCGCCCAAGGCGGGAAGTTGTCAGCAGCACTCGGCCTCCAAACACCATCCTGCCTCTGCGAGGCAGTGCTGCACATTTTTGGCAAGAACAGCTTTGTCAGCCTGAAATAAACTCAAGGTTCTTCTCGTAAAATAAAAAAGTTGAAAGTTTTAAGTACATTTTCACACTGATTTGTGCCTCCATGAAGATATGAGTAAAAGTGGGCTACCTCTGAAAATCCTAAAAGAGTAACTTATGTTATGGTGGTCTACAGCATGATCATCACATGCCACATTCATACGTATGCCGAGGATACAAACTTCAATCCATTCCTACCATCACACACAAAAATTAACTCCAAATGGGTCACAGACATAAATGAAAAACCTACAAGTGTAAAACTTCTACGAGAAAAAAGAAGAAAATATTTGTGAAGTTAGGTTACACAGGTTTCTTTCTCTTTTTTTTTTGAGACAGTCTCGCCACCCTGTAGACCAGGCTGGAGTGCAGTGGCGTGATCTCAGCTCACTGCAAGCTCTGCCTCCCGGGTTCTCACCATGCTCCTGCCTCAGCCTCCCAAGTAGCTGGGACTACAGGCGCCCACCACCATGCCCAGCTAATTTTTTGTATTTTTAGTAAAGAGGGGGTTTCACCGCGTTAGCCAGGACGGTCTCGATCTCCTGACCTCATGATCAGCAGGCCTCGGCCTCCCAAAGTGCTGGGATGACAGCCGTGAGCCACTGCGCCCAGCCAAGTTACACAAGTTTGTTAAGTATGGTACTAAAAAGCATGATCCATAAAACGACTAACCCTCATCAAACTTTTTTTTTGAGATGGAGTCTCACCCTGTCACCCAGGCTGGAGTGCAATGGCATGATCTCAGCTCACTGCAACCTCTGCCTCCTGGGTTGAAGCAATTCTCTTGCCTCAGCCTCCTGAGTAGCTGGGATTACAGGAGCGCACCTCCAAGCCCAGCTAATTTTTGTATTTTTAGTAGAGACAGGGTTCCACCATGTTGGCCAGGCTGGTCTCGAACTCCTGACCTCGTGATCTGCGCGCCTCGGCCTCCCAAATTGCTGGGATTACAGACGTGAGCCACCGCGCCTGGCCCAAACTTTTAAAACCTCTGCTCTTTGAAAGACACTGTTAGAAGAATGAAAAAGCCACAGACTGGGAAAAAACATGCATATATCTGGTAAGAACTCTCAAAACTCAACAATAAGAAAACAGTAACCGACATACAGTAAAAACTGTATACAAATTCTTCACCAAAGACATATAGAAGGCAAATACGTACATGAAAAGATACTGCTACACATTCACTAGAATGGCTAGAATTAAAAAGGCTGACCACACCAAGTGTTGTTAAGGATGTGGAAGAACTGCAACTCACAAACACTGCTGGCAGGAATGTAAAATGGTACCACCATTTTGGAAGACAGTTTGGCAGTTCCTCACAAAGTTAAATACACACCTGCCATAACAATCAGCCACTCGAATCCTCTGTATTTATTACTCAAGAGAAATCAAAGCATATGCTCACACAATAAACTGCATATAAATATTAATAGCATTTTCATTTCTAATAGCCCAAAACTGCAAATAACCCAAAAGTTCATCACACGGTACATGGATAAGCAAACTCAAGTATTTATTTCCATACAACAAAATACTACCTAACAATAAAAAGGAATGAACTACGGATACACACTACGAGACGGATGGTTCTTTCAAGGCAAAACACAAAAGGAAAACCACTCTAAAGGGAAAAAATGGGCCAATGTGGCAAACAGCCAGGGACTGAAAGTCGAGACTCTTGGCGTAACTGTGTCTTACAGTCATGGGAAACCACTGAGAAAAATTCACCTGGGAGCATCGCTCTGGTTTAAATGGGAAGAACACTAACCAGGGAAAGAAAGCTTGGGAGCATGACAACCAAGTCAGGAAGGTTTTTTTCAGGCTGTGAACTACAGGCTGAACAAGGGTGGTCATAGTGGAAATGGAAAGGAAGAGATGGATGTAAGGACAGAACATAAAGGCAGAATTTTACGATTCACAAAACTGGAAGAATTTGGGGAAAGGACACTGCTATTGTGTTCTCCTCTGTCAGAGTTAACTGTGTGAAGCTAGTGTGAGGGACAAAGCTGCCCCAGCAGTCCCAGGATTAAGGCCACACCACAGCCTCAGATCAGAGTGTGCACCACCACTGCTGCGGGTGAAGAAAGTCCAAAAGGAACCAACACCGGAGAGTGCAGGCTCCTAGGAAGAAATCCCACTAAATAGCCAATCTCTTCAAGATTCAGACCCAAACCAATTCCACTTTCAATAGTAACAGTGATTTCCAAAATCTAAAAATATTCATATATACCTTACATGGAAAATAGTATTTTTTAAAAAAATATGATCAGAGTGCTAAAGTAGTCAAATAAAAATTATCTCTAAAAACATTAACATGGAAATTCCACCTGTTAGGATGGCAAGAGTCTTCAGTTTCTAGTAGGTGATACTACTTCACGAACAGATGCTCTGGCAGAGTTAACTTTAACAACCTAGTGATTACAGATTTGCCTTGTGGGAGGACATGAGAAACACAGCATATAAAGCTTCAGTGCAGTGAGAATTAAGCTTTTGTTGCACTTATCAACAGGCTAATTTAATGAACTTGAGACATCAACTCAACCAAGTCCTAATTCTATACCCACCCTTCTCAAAATCCATCCCTTGACCTTTCTCTCCCAGCTGTACGTACAAAGCATTTTATCACCCAGCACATACCTGTTTGGAAGGTAGGATTCGCTCCAGGATACATGTTAGGAGAATAGGCAGGAGCTGCTGCTGCATAGCCCATGGGAAAACCAGCTGAAGAAAAATACAGAACAATCTCATGTCATCAACTGAAGCAGTGACGCACAATCACCAGAGCTCCTGCAAAGCCATCGCTCTTAACCTTCGTCCCCAGAACGCCACAGACAGACTTAAGCAGCCCCAAGAGCACTATGTGTGGCTAACAGTGTGTCTCTAGTTCTCTTCTTCCCATAGAACTTTGTTTTTTGTTGTTGTCGTCTTTTGAGACAGTTTCACTTTCGTCGCCCAGGATGGAGTGCAATGGCACGATCTTGGCTCACTGCTACCTCTGACTCCCTGGTTCAAGCAATTCTCCTGCCTCAGCCTTCTGAGGAGCTTACAGGTGCATGCCAACACACCTGACTAATTTCTGTATTTTTAGTAGAGACGGGGTTTCATCACATCAGCCAGGCTAGTCTCAAACTCCTGACTTCCGGTGATCCACCCACCTCAGCCTCCCAAAGCGCTGGGATTACAGGTGTAAGGACTGCGCCTGGCTTTCCCTCAGAATTTTGATAGGTCACAATTATATATTTTATTTTTTATTTTGGAGGGGACAGAGTTTCACTCTTTTGCCCAGGCTAGAGTGCAGTGACACGATCTCGGCTCACTGCAACCTCCGTTTCAAGCAATTCTCCTGCCTCAGCCTTCTGAGTAGCCGGGATTACAGGTGTCTACCACCACACCCGGCTAATTTTTGTATTTTTAGTAGAGACGGGGTTTCACCATGTTGACCAGGTTGGTCTTGAACTCCTGACCTCATGATCCACCTACCTTGGCCTCCCAAAGTGCTGGGATTACAGGCGTAAGCCACAGTGCCCAGCTTCAATTACAACATTTCTGGAAGTTTCATTCCAAACTCTAAATCACATAATTACTTAGCAAGAGTGATAAGGGTGCTAAGGGTATCATGCACTAGGTCCTGTTACCCTCATCTGACTTCACGGCACAAAGTCTGGAAGAATCACTTGAACCCGGGAGATGGAGGTTGCAGCAAGCTGAGATTGTGCCACTGTGCTCCAGCCTGGGCGATGTCGAGTGACACTGTCTCAAAAAATAAATAAATAAATAAAAATAAAAGCGGTAAAATCTTTATAATAAGCACTAAAAGAATACTAAAATAATTTTTTTTTTTTTTTTTTTGAGACAGAGTTTCGCTTTTGTTGCCTAGGCTAGAGTGTGACGATGCTATCTTGGCTCACTGCAACCTCCAATCCCAGGTTCAAGCGATTCTCCTGCCTCAGCCTCCCGAGGCTAAGGTAGGCTAATTTTTTGTATTTCTAGTAGAGACAGGGCTCCACTATGTTGACCAGGCTGGTCTTGAACTCCTGACCTCAGGTGATTCGCCTGCCCCGGCCTCTCAAATTACTGGGATTACAGGCATGAGCCACCACGCCCAGCTATAAAAGAACTCTTTGTAAATTAATGAAGAATTAAATGAACAGGCTGGGCACAGGCAGAGAAACTCTATCTCAAAAAAATAAAAAGGAAGAAAGCCTTTTGAGGAAGAGTTACTTTTTTCCATTAAATGTAAACAAAAAGAAAAGTTATAGACCAGACTCTCCATTGGCCAGTAAGAGTACAAAGTTGCATAAAAGCATTTTCCTTTCTCATATCTTCTTAGCTTTTGGCAGTGAAGTTTCAAAATTACAGAAATCTTCCTTTAAACGTGTTTTGTAGACCAAAAATAAAAAAAAGCCTAAAAAAGTGTTTTACTCCAATTCTCTTGACCAGTCAGTAAATGACAGCCCACAGGGCAATTTCAGCACACTGCCTGTTGTCGCGGTTTCACTGGAACACGCACGCCCTTACATGCTCAGTATTATCTACAGCTGCTTTTGTGTTACGAAGGCAGAGTTGAGTGGTTGTGATGACAGAGATGGTATGATCCACAAAGCGTAAAATATTTTTATCTAGACCTTTATCTAATTTACCAATCCCTGCTTTTGACTAACCAAACAGCAGGAGCAAAATGCACATACCTCAGCATCCTCACAGCTTTGCACAAAACTGGTGATTACAAGAGGCAATCCTTGTCTTATTGTATTGATGAGAACCATAAGGGTGTGCTAATGCCATTGGTTTTGGCCATTCCTCTGGCTCCAGCTGCACTCAGGATCCTCCTTAGCTATTTAAAATACTGTTTAAACTGGTGTTGACACAGCTCATCACTAAATTATCTTTCATCAATTCTGGAAAATTCTGTCACTGCTTTTTCTTTTTCTTTGAGACGGAGTCTTGCTCTGTTGCCCAGGCTGGAGTGCAGTGGCACGATCTCTGCTCACTGCAAGCTCCACCTCCCGGGTTCTCACCATTCTCCTGCCTCAGCCTCCTGAGCAGCTGGGACGACTGGCTCCTGCCACCACGCCTGGCTAATGTTTTCGTATTTTTAGTAAAGACAGGGTTTCACCATGTTAGCGAGGATGGTCTCCATCTCCTGACCTCGTGATCTACCTGCCTCGGCCTCCTAAAGTGCTGGGATTACAGGCGTGAGCCACCGTGCCCGGCCTGTCACTCCTTTTCTTATGGTTTCTCTACTCAGTCCTTCCGGAGAAGAGCTCCAGTGTTTCTTTACTGTTGTTTTCCTGCCTTTCCTTATATTGCATTCTGGTTTGTTCTCTCTTAACAAGTGTTTTGTCTTGACATTAACCCGAAACTTGTTCATATGCCATTTTGTTTCATTTCTTAAAGTTCCAGCTAGTTCTTTTTTCCCAGCATCTTGTTCCCCTCTTACGTTTCTGATTCTTTCTTTTATATCTACAATTCTTCTAAATTTGTCTGTGTGACATAGTTTCTACCTGATGGTTCTTCTCCTGCAGTCTGTCATGGGTGGTGCCTCTTACTTGATGGGAGGCATCCCATGCTAGCAGGCAGAACTTTGCCTGCAGGAAGCCCACGCAACCTGGGTTGCGAACATATGCCCCCACAGCAGTTCTGCATTCGCTGCTGTCAGATGCTCCAGGAGTAACAAAGCCTGGAGACTATTTTTATGTTAATTTCTCAACTTCTGAACCCCTCGGGAGTAAAACACAAGCTAGAGCCCCAAACATCTCCGAATGCTTACAAAATCTTAGTAAAGATCTCCCCCTTCTCAGAGCCCAAGCATACAAACTTCCTTATGGGGCCACTGGACGACTAGACTGTTTAGTCTGTCTCTTTGCTGGGGAGTATCCCTCTCCAGAGGGACGAGAATGATTGATAAGAAGTCGCACTTCCATTCCCTGTTGCAAGGGTCCTAAGACTCAATCTCTACCCCCATGTGGGTTGCTAAAACCCACAAATAGCACATGTCCCCAGGACAGGCAGGACATTAGTTCAAAGGCCAGGTGAGATGAGTTTCACAGGGCTTTCACGTTTGACCCCAGCTATCTCTCTTACCTCCTGCAAGTTCAGTTATACATTTGTAAAATGTTTTATTTCATTTTCTGAGAGTCTTACAGCAACAAAGTTTTGAGGTTATCTCTTCTATCATATTATCAAAACCCAAACTGAGGCTGTATCATTACAAATAACTACTCATTGTGCAAAGTCACCAAAGGGAACAACCATTTGTTATTTTTGACCAACCAGCTCTTGTTCCCTCAATATCCATTTCCTTGCAACCCTCACTTGCAGTCCATATTTGACCAGCTGACTCCACCAAAGGGATGTGGATCAGGCCTAAGTCAATCAGCAGACTCTCCTTTGTGGCCCAGGGATGGACGCTGAGTTTAATCAGAACAAAGCCCAGAACCAATTTGAATAGAGAACAAGCAGCACCATTGGGCTTTCCTGTAGGGTGAAGGTAAAGAGGCTCTTAGTGAGGGACTACTGGGAGGGGGCTGAACTTCAGAGACCACAATGAGAAGGAATGGGACCTGTGACCAACACTAAGTTAACACTGAGAAAGTGAAGCTGAGACCAGGAGGTAGAGAAACTAGATTCTGGTCCCAACTGCTGGAGCCACTAGATCAAGTTTTGACCAAATCCAGTCCTACCACTTGATTTTTTACTTCCAGGTATTTTCTTTCTTGTCTAAGCCACTTTGAGCTACGTTTGTCAATAGAAAAAGTGACATGAAAATATACCAAGTAGTCAAAGTTCAAAAAGGAAAACAAAATTGTATTTGCTTACCTGGATAACCAATTCCTTTGGCATTTGCATAGGGAACCCCAGAAGATCCAGGACTATAAACAGGATTCATGATTGCAAAAACTAAAAGAAAACAAAGGCGATTTAGCCAAGCACTTTTGCTCTGATTGTTCTCTAGTACCAGTCCCAAAAAAGCAGGTAGCTAGAGTCCTTTCTCTGTGCTTATAAAACAGTACATTTCATGCTGTCCACAACCAGCAGAGAACAAAAAAGGGACACTCAATGTCCTAATGGGTGCCAAACCAGGGCATGATAAACTTTTCTTCACGCTTCTCCTCAGTCCATCAGAAGCTAAGGAATAAAAATTGTTAGCTCTATGTTCACTAAAAACAAAGGGAAAGGCCAGGTACGGTGGTGCACAACTGTAATCCCAGCACTTTGGGAGGCGGAGGTGGACAGATCACCTGAGGTCAGGAGTTTGAGACCAGCCTGGCCAACATGGTGAAACCCCACCACTACTAAAAATACAAAAATTGGCCGGGCATGGTAGCTCATGCCTGTAATCTCAGCACTTTGGGAGGCCGAGGTGATCACTAGGTCAGGAGATCAAGACCATCCTGGCCAACATGGTGAAACCCCCTCTCTACTAAAAATATAAAAACTAGCTGGGCGTGGTGGCATGCGCCTGTAATCCAGCTACTCAAGAGGCTAAGGCAGGAGAATCGCTTGAACCAGGTAATTGGAGGTTGCAGTGTGCCAAGATCGCACCACTGCACTCCAGCCTGGCTACAGAGCAAGACTCCATCTCAAAAACAAAACAAAACAAAAACAAAACAACACAAAAATTAGCCAACTGTGGTGACACACACCTGTAATCCCAGCTACTTGGGAGGCCGAGGCACAAGAATCACTTGAATCCAGGAGGTAGAAATGGCAGTGAGCCAAGCTCGTGCCACTGCACTCCAAGGTGGGCAACAGAACGAGACTTTGTCGCAAAAAAAAAATAAGCGGAAAACTCTACAAGTAACCAAAATGTTCTTCTAACAGAGGATAGTTAACCAAGATATATCCAGGACATGAAGTATCAGGCAGCTGCTTTTCAAGAAATGTTTAAAAACAGAATGATACAATGTTAAGTGAAAACAAAGTAGGGTATTACACTGCATCCTGCACTACACAGTATGATCCCAAATAAACACCTATGTGTATAAAGATGTGCATCCCTGCACAAACAGAAAAAAAGTCTCAAAGGAAATATATAAAAATATGAACAGTCACTGACTCTAGATGGGAGTGGATTTAGTGTTCCTTTGCAGTTTCCTGTATTTATTTACTATTATTCTTTTTTTTCCCCAGACGGAGTCTCGCTCTGTCGCCAGGCTGGAGGCACAATCTCAGCTCACTGCAACTCTACCTCCCAGGTTTAAGTGATTCTCCTGCCTCAGCCTCCCACATAGCTGGGACTACAAGCGTGCGCCACCACACCCAGCTAATTTTTGTATTTTTAGTAGAGACGGGGTTTTACCATGTTAGCCAGGATGGTCTCATCTCTTGACCTCATGATCTGCCCACCTCAGCCTCCCAAAGTGCTGGGACTGTATTTCTTCCCCCGCCCCCTACCCCACCCCAAAACAGGGTCTTGCTCTGTTGCCCAGGCTGGAGTGCAGTGGCACAATCTCAGCTCACTGCAACCTTGACCTCCTGGGTTCAAGTGATTACCCCACCTCAGCCTCCCTAGTAGCTGGGACTACAGGTGTGGTGCCACCATACCTGGCTAAGTTTTGTGTTTTGTTTTTGTTTTTTAATAGAGATGAGGTTTCATCATGTTGCCCAGGCTGGTTTTAAACTCCTGGGCCCAAGAGATCCACCCACCTCAGCTTCCTGAGTAGATGGGACTACAGGTGTGTGCCACCATGCCACACTAGTTTCCTAGTTTCTTGTATTTCTTTAAAAACTTCTTAAATTTTTTTTCCTAGTAAAGACTAATTGGTTACAGCCCAGCAACTCTATTAATCCATTCAATGTTTTATCATCCATAAATATTTCTTTTTCCTGACAAGTTCAATAACTTGTACAGCCACAACCAGGACTCTATCCCTTCCCCAATAGAAGTACTGTTGGGAATTGATTCCCATTCAACTCTCTAGTAAGCTCCTCTGAATCTTATCCAGTGTATTATTTAACTTTATTTATTTATTTTTTAAACGTGGTCTCGCTTTGTCAGTCATAGCTCACTGCAGACTTGATCACCCAAGCTTAAGTGATCTTCCCACCTCAGCCTCCAGGGTAGCCAGGACTACAGGTGTGCATCGCCACATCTGGCTCATTTTTAGTAGAGATAGAGTCTCGCCCCGTCGCTTAGGCTGGTCTTGAACTCCTGAGTTCCAGTGATCCTCCCGCCTTGGCCGCCTAAAAATGCAGTGTATTAGAGTGTGAGCTTTCACTATTTCTCATCTGGTAAATCATTCACTGATGCATGTGGTTATAAAGATTAAGATGATCTTTAAGATTTAAAACAGCATGTGTGGGGTAGGGGGCTATATGGGAACTCTCTGTACCTTCTGCTCAATTTTGCTGTAAATCTCTGTACCTTCTGCTCAATTTTGCTGTAAACCTAAAACTGCTAGACCTAAAAAAAGTCTATTTTTAGGCTGAGTACAATGGCTCATGCCTGTTATTCCCCGCACTGTGGGAGGATCACTTGAGGCCAGGAGTTCAAGACCAGCCTGGGCAATATAGCAAGCTTCCATCTCTGAAAAATAGGTAATGAGTAACAAAACACAAAATGTGCATTTTAGGTCTGCCTTCTCCACATTCCCATTTAGAATGTAGCCAAAACAAGCAGGGAACATGCACCTGATTCTGCTTAAAGGCAATTGTCTCCAGCATCAATAACATCTGGTACAAAATAGGTGCAACTACCTACCAACTTTCTAAAAAACAAATGCCTTTCAGAACACTCTAGGTGTCAAAATCCATTACAAAGACAAAATACAAAAAGAAACCACTTCAAATTTTCAGCTCATTTGACTCATTTAGAATACTCACAACCAAGCAATCCTGTACTAAGAAGAAAATACTAGGTCACATCCTTAGCCTCTGTAACAGGAAGTTCTGGATTAAATTAGGAATAAACTGGCAACTTTAGTAACTAAAACATTCATTACCTGAACTGTCTTTTTTTTTTTTTTTGAGACAGAGTCTCACTCTGTCACCCAGGCTGGAGTGCAGTGGCCGGATCTCAGCTCACTGCAAGCTCCGCCTCCCGGATTCACGCCATTCTCCTGCCTCAGCCTCCCAAGTAGCTGGGACTACAGGCGCCCGCCACCTCGCCCGGCTAGTTTTTTGTATTTTTTAGTAGAGACAGAGTTTCACCATGTTAGCCAGGATGGTCTCGATCTCCTGACACCGTGATCCGCCCATCTCGGCCTCCCAAAGTGCTGGGATTACAGGCTTGAGCCACCGCGCCCGGCCAGAACTGTCTTATTTTTTTAAGCTTCAAAACCAAAGCCAAATGCCAAAATTGTCACGCCGTTCACAGCTACAGCTACGTGATAGGTCTTGACCAGCAATGACCAACAAAACTTTGTACAATGACCACATCCTTCTCTATCTGTGCTGTCCCCTACAGCAGCCGCCTGCCAAGAGTGCTGAGCACCTGAAAAATAAGGCTAGTGTGAGACTGGATCTTTTAGCTTTATTTAACTTCAACATAAGTAGTCACATGTGGCTAGGGGTTACTATACTGGACAGTGCAGGCAGGCCTACAGTTCAGAGTAGGGAGAAAACAAGTATACAAAGGCATAGCAGGTAAGCAGGAGAATCACTTGTGTGTCTTACCCTATAGTTTAGGAATAAACAAACTAGCAACTGTCAATCCCTATTCCCCTGTATTTTTAACCCATGCTTGGCAGATGTGCAACAAAGAAATTGTGGAGGTCTGCAAATATTTCACCTACTTCTCTGGTTCAACTATCATCTCCAAAGAAGCAAGTATTTCCCAAATGTTATTTCTTTCTTCTGTGCCAGGAGTTAATTTTATTTCTTAATTGAATTCCAGATAAGCAAAGCACTACACAAAGGGCAGAGATAGAACAAAAGGGCAAGTCACAATCTCTTCTGAGTTTTGCAATCTAGAAAAGCAGTGTCCAACAGAACTGTTCACAAAGATGGAAACAAGCCCTGGCAAGATGGCAAGACCCTGTCTCTACAAAAAGTAAAAAGATTAGCTGGATGTGGTGGTGCACACATGTGGTCCCAGCTATTTGAGATCAATTGAGTCTGGGAGTTCAAGGCTGCAGTGTGCTATAATCATATACCTCAGACAGTGGAGCAAGACCCTATCTCAAAAACATAGATGAAAACGTGTCTGGGCCGGGCGCCATGGCTCAAGCCTGTAATCCCAGCACTTTGGGAGGCCGAGACGGGCGGATCACGATGTCAGGAGATCGAGACCATCCTGGCTAACACGGTGAAACCCCATCTCTACTAAAAAAAAAAAATACAAAAAAATTAGCCAGGCGCGGTGGTGGGCACCTGTAGTCCCAGCTACTCGGGAGGCAGAAGCAGGAGAATGGCGTAAACCCAGGGGGCGGAGCTTGTAGTGAGCTGAGATCCGGCCACTGCACTCCAGCCTGGGTAACAGAGCGAGACTCTGTCTCAAAAAAAAAAAAAAAAAGTGTCTGTACTGTCTAAATACGGTAACTGAATTTTTACTTTAATTAACTTCAATAGTCCTATGTAGGTGCCAGCTATTGTATTGGACAGTGCAGACATATACATAAAATTAAAAGTACAAATACTTTTTTTTTTCAGACAGAGTCTCACTCTGTCGCCCAGGCTGGAGTGCAGTGGCTGGATCTCGGCTCACTGCAAGCTCTGCCTCCCAAGTTCACGCCATTCTCCTGCCTCAGCCTACCAAGTGGCCGGGACTATAGGCGCCTGCCACCAAACCCAGCTAATTTTTTGTATTTTTAGTAGAGACGGGGTTTCACCATGTTAGCCAGGATGGTCTCGATCTCCTGACCTCGTGATGCACCCGCCTGGGCCTCCCAAAGTGTTGGAATTACAGGCATGAGTCACCGCGCCCGGCCTAAAAGTATGATACGAGGCAACAAGTGTTAAGAGTCACAAGAGAATAAAGTGTTCTGAGGGCTGAGAGGGGAGAGCAAAAATTCTATGGGGGAGGGAAGAAATAGGAAAAACTTGATTAAAGGGCAGCATGAGGCCGGCACAGTGGCTCATGCCTGTAATCCCAGTACTTTGGGAGGCCAAGTTGGGAAGATCACTTGAGGTCAGGAGTTGGAGACCAGTCTAGCCAACATGGTGAAACCCCATCTCTACTAAAAATACAACAAAAATTAGCCAGGCGTGTTGGCAGGTGCCTGTAATCCCAGCTACACAGGAGGGTGAGGCAGGAGAATCACTTGAACCTGGGAGGCAGAGGGTGCAGTGAGCTGAGATTGTGCCACTGCACTCCAGCCTGGCAACGGAGCAAGACTCCGTCTCAAAAAATAATAATAATTAAAGGGCATCATTTCCAGTCAACAATGGATAGGACCAAATCAGCCACAGAAATGAGAAAAAGCAAGATGCATTTTAGGAACATTAGGCAATTGAGTTTGTTTGGAGCTTAAGCTCTATGTAGAGAATCAGTAATAGATGATTGTGGAGACACAGCTTAGGTTACAACCACCAGATGGAGACCCTTAACTATGGGCTGAGTGGAGATGCCCTCTGGTAGGCAAGGAAGCTCCTGAGCAGCACAGGTAAAGAGAATTACCACATGACCCCACAATTCCACTCCTAGGGATATACCCAAGAGAAGTGAAAACACATGCTACGCCTGCAGTTGGACGTGAACATTTGTAACAGCATTATTCCTAACAGCCAAAAACTGCAAATCCAAATGAAGTACTGAAGGATGTTAGGAAGCTCTCCTTCCATAATGACCTGACTTACAGCCTAGAACAATAATAATAAAACTCTACTCGGCTAGTTGCAGTGGCATATCCCCGTAATCCCAGCACTTTGGGAGGCCGACAAGGGTAGATCGCTTGAGGCCAGGCGTTCGAGACCAGCTTGGACAACATGGTGAAACCCCGTCTCTGCTAAAAATACAAAAATTAGCTGGGTGTGTTGGCACACACCTGTAATCCCAGCTACTCGGGAGGCTGAGGCATGAGAATGCTTGAACCTGGAAGGTAGAGGTTGCAGTGAGCTGAAATCGCACCACTGCACTCCAGCTGGGGCCACAGAGCGAGACTCCGTCTGAAGAAAAAAAAAAAAAAATCAAATGGAACCTTTACATCTAACTTCCAGTTTACAAGAAAGGCAGGAGTAGGAGGAAATATGCTGAATGACACCATGAAGCAATCAGATAAACCCCAAAAGTGGGACATTCCAGAGGACAAATGACCCAGTTTCTTCAATAAGGCAACAGTGGGGGGAAAAAGGGGAGGGAGAGGAGGAAAGCCAGATAGTTCTAGATTAAAATAGATATAAAGGCAATAGATGAATTTTGGTTGGACTCTTGATTTAGACTGGAACAACTGTAAACAGTTTAAAGATATCTGGGACACGACTAAATACTGGGTATCAGGTGGTATGAAACAATTATGTTTAAGCCTGGTAACAGTACTGTGATTATGTATAAATACATAAATTTGTAGAGACACAATAAAGTACATAAAATTGAAAATGATACATCTATGATTTAAAATATTTCTATAAAGAGAGCAAATACAACAAAATGCTAATAATCTTTACATCAAGATGTCGGATATAAGGTTGTGCACTGTATTGCTGCATTTTCAATTTTGCATAATGCAAAACTAAGGAAAAAACACACCATCACCAATCTACCTGAAATTTTAGTGCCACTAAAATCTCCTGTAACCACCAACTTTCTAGTCTGATTTGGTATGGACTAAGAAACCCAAACCTAAGGCTGGATCTAGAGCTTACCACCATTTTTTTTTTGAGACAGAGTTTTCACTTTTGTTTCCCAGGCTGGAGTGCAATGGCGTGATCTTGGCTCACTGCAACCTTTGACTCCCAGGTTCAAGCGATTCTCCTGCCTCAGCCTCCTCAGTAGCTGGGATTATAGGAACCTGCCACCATACCCAGCTAATTCTGTACTTTTAGTAGAGACAGGGTTTCTCCATGTTAGTCAGATTGGTCTCGAACTTCCAACCTCAGGCGATCTGCCTGTCTTGGCCTCTCAAAGTGCTGGGAATACAGGCGTGAGCCACCGCACCGGGCCGAGCTTACCACATTTTTAGTTTCCCATTTGAAATGACTCAACTGTCACAATTCCTATGGGTGGTTTGACACCTGCATTAGAATAGACAAATGTCAGATTACTTTTAAAAAGATGACAGCAAAAATTCCTAACTTGAAAATCAAATAATAATCAGAAGAAAAGTCTGTCTTTAAAATGAAAGACCTGGCTGGGCGCGGTGGCTCACGCCTGTAATCCCAGCACTTTGGGAGGCCAAGGCAGGCAGATTACGACATCAGGAGTTCCAGACCAGCCTGGCCAACATGGTGAAACACCATCTCTACTAAAAATACAAAAATTAGCCGGCCTGGTGGCGCGTACCTGTAGTCCCACCTACTTGGGAGGCTGAGGCAGAACAATCACTTGAACCCAGGAGGCAGAGGTTTCAGTGAGCCAAGATCATGCCACTGCACTCCAGCCTGGGCAACAGTGAGGCTCCGTCTCAAAAAAGAAAAGACAAGACAGACCTATCACTACACTATTTTTTCCTAGTTTGGAAACATATCATCTCTAAACAAAGTTCCCACACAGAGCACTAAGAATGAAATACTACAATACGAGGCCTTTAAAATTTTATATCTACAAACCTAATTTCAAGAAGTTTAAATTCACTCTCAGAAACACCAATATACAAGATATAATACTCAGAAAAACCAATATTGGAAAGTCTCAGTAATGTCTGACATCAACAAGAGCTTGTAGATGTGGTGGCAAGTGCCTGTAACACCAGTGCTTTGGGAAGCTGAGGCAGGACTGCTTGAGCTCAGAAGTTTGAGATGAGCCTGGGCAATACAGTGAGACTCCCATCTCTATAAAAATTTAATATATATATCATATATATGTTTTTGGTTTGTTTGAGATGGAGTCTCACTCTGTTGCCCAGGCTGGAGTACAGTGACACAATCTCCACTTGCTGCAAGCTCCGCCTCCCGGGTTCACACCATTCTCCTGCCTCAGCCTCCCAAGTAGCTGGGACTACAGCCACCCGCCACCACACCCGGCTAATATTTTTGTATTTTTAGTAGAGACGGGGTTTCACCGTGTTAGCCAGGATGTTCTCCATCACCTGACCTCGTGATCTGCTGGCCTTGGCCTCGCAAAGTGCAGGGATTACAGGGGTGAGCCACCATGCCTGGCCAAAAATACATTTTTAAAAAAGAGGCTGGATGCGGTGGCTCACATCTGTAATCTCAGCACTTTGGGAAGCTGACGCGGGTGGATCACTTGAGGTCAGAAGTTCAAGACCAGCCTGGCCAACATAGTGAGCTGAGACCCCAACTCTACTAAAAACACAAACATTACCTGGGCATGGTGGCATGCGCCTGTAATCTCAGCTATTTGGGAGGCTGAGGCAGGAGAATCACTTTAACCTGGGAGGAGAAGATTGCAGTGAGCCGAGATCACACCACTGCACTCCAGCCTGGGCAACAGAGCAAAACTGTCTCAAAAAAATAAATAAATAAAATAAAATAATAAAATAAAATAAAAAGAGCATATAGGCCGGGGTGGAGGCTCCAGCACTTTGGGAGACCAATGTGGGTGGACCACCTGAGGTCAACAGTTCAAGACCAGACTGGGTAACACGGTAAAACCCGTCTCTACTAAAAATACAAAAATTAGCTGGGCGCAGCGGTGTGTGCCTGTAATCCCAACTACTCGGGAGGCTGAGACAGGAGAATCCCTTGAGCCCGGGAGGAGGAGGCTGCAGTGAGCCGAGATCACACCATTGCACTCTGTCTCACAAAAAAAAAAAAGAGAAAAGAGAAGTTCTCTACTCTCCCCCAAACTTTACCTTCATTATCAAGGTTTGGGTCTGCATCTGACTGGGAGAAATTCATGTATTTCTACACAGTACAATCAGACAGACTTAACAGACTGGAACACAAGGCATGAAAAAAGTATTACTCTATTACACTGGTGTACTGTTCTTTTAAAATTGTGCTTGGCCAGGCGCGGTGGCTCAAGCCTGTAATCCCAGCACTTTGGGAGGCCAAGGCGGGCAAATCATGAGGTCAGGATATCGAGACCATCCTGGCTAACACGGTAAAACCCCGTCTCCACTAAAAAAAATACAAAAAAATGAGCCGGGCGTTGTGGCGGGCGCCTGTAGTCTCAGCTACTTGGGAGGCTGAGGCAAGAGAACGGCATGAATCTGCGAGGGGGAGCTTGCAGTGAGAGGAGATCCCACCACTATACTCCAGCCTGGGCGACAGAGAGTGACTCCCTCTTAAAAAAAAAAAATCGTGCTCAATTGATTCAGGAAAAAAAACTGTATAAATAAGACAACCCTGGTATAATTTCCCTTTAAACTACGGAACCTATTAAAAAATAATTTTAAAACGCACTTTTTTCAATTCTAATCCTCTACTTCTACGGCATTACACTGCTCTCATTTCCTAACAAATATATTAAGATCTGATAAGACGACCTGGGCTGCTTACTCCCGCCTTCTAGGTTCCAGGCACTTAACTTACACACACTGAGGCACTATGCCTAAGCGCAGGAGTCTGAAGAGAACTACCTGCTTGGCCATTTCTAGTGAATGCTGCACAGGGAACATCCAGGAGAACCCAAAGAAAGCAGGCTCCAACTCTTAAAAGTCTACAGGCCGCCTTCTACCAGACCTTAACTTTCATTTAGTCAAAATCACAACTAATTTTAACTCATTTTAAAGCTTTCTTGTATTCAGAAACATTCCAAAATGTTACATGAGTAACATATGCCAACACTCCACCAAAGCAAGCCGGCTTTGTAAAGACAAAGAGAAGCAAGATTTTCACAATTTCTGCAACACTAGCTTCAAAATTAGAATAGCCTTACACTGTTCAAATCTTGGCTGTCAAAGCAAAAATAACCCACTCCTTTTTTATCTACAAAAGCTTAAAAATGTGTTCCTGTTATTGCCAAAACCAAAAAGTTTTATTTAATCTAGAATCTTTCATCCACAGTATTTGAGAAAACTGATCTCAAATTACACAAGGATGACCTGAAAGTTTAAGGAGTAGAAACTATATAAACCTTTTTATTTGTAAAGTTTCCTGGCATGCGAAAACACTGCAAAATATTCTTATGTTTTACTTTAATGATAAAACATTAACTCAAACAGCCCATGAGATGCAAATTTCATGTTTACAAACACTATAAAACAGAAATACCCTTATTTGTGGACGTTGGAACGGCGCACTGCACTCTTTTTTCAAAGTTAACCCAGGATGGGCCACGAAACGTCCTTTCTGAAGGAAATATTAAAAGCCTGTAATTTAAATCGTGCCTTTTCAAGCTGGAAAGAGAACGCTCAGATTCCGCCAAGCAAAAAAAAAAAAAAAAATTATCTTTACTTCGTGGGTAGACAAAGTGAGTAGCTACACGTAGGAAATGACTATTGTCACAGCGCTCTGCCCCCGTGTTTCACGCTCGCATTCCTGACGGCTGTGACCCCGACCTTTAGGAGAACGCCCCGCGCCGCGAAGCCACCTCGGCCACCTAGGCGGCAGGCCCGCGCCGCCAGGACCGCACCTGCCCGCGTACGTGTCCGGCCGAGCTCCGCCCCCGGCCCCCGCCCGGCCTTGCCCGCGGGACAAAGCGCACCCCAGGCCGGTCCAGACGCCTAGCGACCCCGAGCCGCGGGCCGACCTTGGCACCGCCCCGAGCCGGCCGCACAAAGCGCCGCACTTCCGGCCTGGACGCGCAGTCGCCCGCCGCCCGCCCCCACTCACCGCGCCGCGGCGGCGACCTGGGCCTCAGTGACCAGCGCACGCCGGCCCGCGGCGGGCTTGGCCGTGGGGCGAAACGAGGGAGGGCGCGCCGAGGAGACCGGCTACGATAAGAGGCTGACCCTCCGAGCCCCGCGTCTCCGCCGCCTCCCTGGCGCCGCGCTCCCGCTAGCTCAGCTCCGCTTGGCCCGGCCCGCCTCTCCGCAGCCCGCGCTCCCCGCCGACGCTGCGCAGCCACCGGAGTCTTCTACCTCACTTCCGCCCGAGATCGCCGCGACGGGGGCGCGCCAGGCACGTGACTGCACAGCGTGCGCGCTCCCGCCGGCGCCCTCGAGACGCCCGGATGGACGAGCGCGGGCGCGCGCGGAGCGGGCTCGCCCCAGTTGGCGAATGGATCGGTTGCAGCTGTAGTTTTTGCTTTCACTCTCTGTGAAAAAAGTATTTGATTTATATTTTGAGATAGACCCGCGCCGCAGAAACTCTTGTGTGTGCCCGGACGCCAGGGCACGGGCCGCTCAGGCCGCACCCGGGAGTCGAGCATATCCCCCGGGGGTCGGAGCGGGGCGGAGCTCGGATCACGGAGCCTTTGCCAGTGCGGAGGGTGCGGGCGCCCGCTCAGGAGTGCAGATATTAGAGAATGCAAGTCAGTTTCAAGTATAGAAGTGCGGAATCATTTATATAGACAGAGTTCAGGAAAGGTGTACTAGAATGTTAGTTTTTTTTTTTTTTTGAGACGGAGTTTCGCTCTGTCACCCAGGCTGGAGTGCAGTGACGCGATCTCGGCTTACTGCAACCTCTGCCTCCCGGGTTCAAGCGATTCCCCTGCCTCAGGCTCCCGAGTAACTGAGATTCCAGGCACCCGCCACCACACCTGGCTAATTTTTGTGTTATTGGTAGAGACGGGGGTTTCTCCATATTGGTCAGGTTAGTCTCGAACTCCTGACCTCAGGTCCGCCACCCACGTCAGCCTCCCAAAGTGCTGGGATTACTGGTGTGAGCCACTGCGCCCGGCCAAACGTTAGTATTTTTATGTAAGGCTTAGTATATAGTTACAATGATTTGATTAGTTCAGGGGGTCTCTCGGGGGGAGGTAAGTTTACTATTTCTTTTTTTTTTTTTTTTTTTTTTGAGCCGGAGTCTCGCTCTGTCGCCTGGGCTGGAGTGCAGTGGCCGGATCTCAGCTCACTGCTAGCTCCGCCTCCCGGGTTTACGCCATTCTCCTGCCTCAGCCTCCCGAGTAGCTGGGACTACAGGCGCCCGCCACCTCGTCCGGCTAGTTTTTTTTTTATATTTTTTAGTAGAGACGGGGTTTCACAGTGTTAGCCAGGATGGTCTCGATCTCCTGACCTCGTGATCCGCCCGTCTCGGCCTCCCAAAGTGCTGGGATTACAGGCTTGAGCCACCGCGCCCGGCCAAGTTTACTATTTAATATTAAAGAGGTGCGTGTCTTAGTGTTTGGGGTGTCGTCTGGTCTGAGCTAGGTACAGGATGACAAAGGAGGGAGTTATTGCAATAAAGATTAGTGACGGAAGGGAGGAGGCCTGGCTCTGGTCTTTTTTCAGTCGTTTATAAAATAAAAACAGCCGGACGCAGAGGCTCATGCCTGTAATCCCAGCACTATGGGAGGCCGAGGTGGGCAGATCACGAGGTCAGGAGTCCAAGACCAGCCAGGCCAGCATAGTGAAAAAGGGTTTCTACTAAAAATACAAAAATTAGCCGGGGGTGGTGGCACACATCTGTAATCCCAGCTGCTCAGGAGGCTGAGGCAGGAGAATCTCTTGAATCCGGAAGGCGGAGGTTGCATTGAGCTGAGATTGTGCCACTGTACTCCAGCCTGGGCGACAGAGCAAGATCTGTCTCACAAAAAAAAAAAAAAGAAAAAAAGATATAAATGTGTAACCATGGAATCCTAAAAGGACAAGAAGAAAACATGGGGAAATTCCTTTTTAGTATTGGAGTAAAGAAGGCCTTTCTACGTATTACTTGAAATACAGAAGTCATGACTATCAAAAGCTTTGGTCGGCAAAAAGCACCATAAGCAAAGTCAAAAGATAAATGATTAACAAGGAAGAAATAGTCCCAACTCATGTAATAGACAAAGCTAATCTCTTTAATATTCCAAAAGCTTCCAGAAGTCAACAACAAAAAGCCCTACCACCCAATAGAAAAATTAGAGTTCACAGCAAAGGACTAAGCCTGGCTGTTAGTCATAGGAAAAATATCCGATCTCACTTCTATAAAGACCAATGCAAGTTAAAACTCTTTGAGACAGCAGTGTTCACTGTGATTGGCAAGCATCCAAAAAATTGACAATGCTATCAATAAGGCTGCCAGGAAGCTGGCACTCAGACATTGCTGGATGGGAAAGGGGATCATCTGATGATATGTGTCAGAATGAATACACAATATTTTATTCAACAACTGCACGTCTGGCAGTTTGCCTACAGAGATACTCATAGATGTGTGAAATGAAATGAGTTCACGCCTATTAATTGCAGCATTGTGCATAGTAGCAAAATACTGGAAACAAATCCTAGTGTCCACACCTAGGGAAATGACTGAGTAAACTCTGGTTCATCATGCAGTGAAATAGCGTATAACTTGAAAAAGAAATAAAAGAAATGGGGAAACTTTGTATGTACTGAAATGAAAATATCTCCAAGGTAGACTTTTCAATGAAAAAAACCAAGCATGAAATTGCGTGTTAAGAATGTTACGTAAAAAGGTAGAAATGAAAAAATATATCTGTATTTATTTACATTTACAGAATATTGTCATATTTACAGAAATACCAAAAAGTAGCCAAAAATCTACCAGTAACGGTTATCTGTGATAAGACTGGGAAAAAAAGTGGGCCCTGAGCAGATAGGGGACAGAGGTGAGAAAGATAATTTCCATGTTTGCGTTTTTTTTTTAATTTTTGCACCATGTGCATATATATATTACCTACTCTAAAATTAAATTAAAAAATAAAAATCTCAGCCAGGCATGGTGGCTCACACCTGTAATCCCAGCACTTTGGGAGGCTGAGGTGGGTGGATCACAAGGTCGGGAGATGGAGACCATCCTGGCTAACACGGTGAAACCCGGTGTCTACTGAAAATACAAAAAAATTAACCAGGCCTGGTGGCACGTGCCTATAGTCCCAGCTACTCAGGAGGCTGAGGCAGAAGAATCACTTGAACCCGGAAGGCGGAGGTTGCAGTGAGCTGAGATCACACCACTGCACTCCAGCCTGGCAATAGAGTGGGACTCCGTCTCAAAACAATAAGAAGAAGAAGAAGAAAATCTCATATATTTTTGATGGGAGTATAAAATGGTATAATCACTTTGAATGAAGTTGTAATCATTTCTTATGAAACGAAACATCCGAGGCGGAGGAAGGCAGATCATGATGTCAGATCAAGACCATCCTGGCTAACATGATGAAACCTCATCTCTACTAAAAATACAAAAAAAAAAAAAAAAAAAAAATTAGCCGGGCGTGGTGGGAGGTGCCTGTGGTCCTATAGCAGGACGAACTGCAGACAAAACTCCTCAGACACCGGATTAAAGAAGGAAGAGGTTTTTTTATTCGGCCAGGAGCGTCGGCAGACTCGCGTCTTAAGAGCTGAGCTCCCCAAAAAAGAAATTCCTAGCCCTTTTAAGGGCTTACAATTCTAAGGGGTCCACGTGAAAAGGTCATGATAAGTCAAGTAAATGTGAGGAACGTGACTGGGGCTACATACATCAGCTAGTAGAACAAAAAGTTTTATAGTGCTTTCTCATACAATGTCTGGAATTTACAGATAATACCAGTAGTTTTGGTCAGGGGTTATTATTATTATTATTATTATTATTATTTTAACCACAAGGGCCAGGTGGTGGCGCCAAGGTCGTCTAGCTATTTATCTTACTTTTGTTTCTTTCCAACTTCGCTTTCCCCCTTCTCTCCTGTGTTATAAACTAGGGAAAAGGGGAGGTGAGGGAGAAGCTGGGAGGGATAGCAGGAGAAGTGGTGGTCTCATTCCAGTCCCAGCTACTCGGGAGGCTGAGGCAGGAGAATGGCGTGAACCCAGGAGACGAAGCTTGCAGTGAGCCAAGATCGCGCCATTGCACTCCAGCCTGGGTGACAGAGCGAGACTCCGTCTCAAAAAAATAAAAATAAAGAAACTAAACATCCGGCCTGGTGTGGTGGCTGAAGCCTGTAATCCCAGCAGTTTGGGAGGCAGGGGCATGCAGATCACTTGAGGTCAGGAGTTCCAGACCAGCCTGGCCAACGTGGTGAAACCTCGTCTCTACTAAAAATACAAAAATTAGCTGGACGTTGTGGCAGGCACCTGTAATCCCAGCTACTCAGGAGGCTGAGGCATGAGCATCGCTTGAACCTGGGAGGCAGAGGTTGTAGTGAGCCAAGACCACGCCACTGCACTCCAGCCTGGGTGACAGAGCGAGACTCTGTCTCTAAAAAAATACATAAACAAACAAACATTGGCCAGGTGCAGTGTCTAACGCCTGTAAGCCTGTAATTCCAATACTTTGGGAGACCAAGGTGGGCGGATTGTTTGAGCCCAAGAGTTTGAAATCACCCTGGGTAATATATCAAGAGCCCCGTTTCTACAAAATAATAATAATAATAATACAGGCTGGGTGCGGCGACTCACAACTGTAATTCCAGCACTTTGGGAGGCTGAGGTGGGTGGATCACCTGAGGTCAGGAGTTCAAGACCAGACTGGCCAACATGGTGAAACCCATCTCTACTAATAATACAAAAATTAGCCAGGAGTGGTACCGTGCGCCTGTAGTCCCAGCTACTGGGGAGGCTGAGGCAGAAGAATCGCTTGAATCTTAGAGGCAGAGGTTGCAGTGAGCCAAGATCACAGCACTGCACTCCAGCCTGGGTGACACAGAACAGTGAGACTCTGTCTCCAAAAAACAAAACAAAAATTAGCTGGATGTGGTATTGTACTCTGTAGTCCCAGCTACTGGTAGGGGGTGAGTAAGGAGAGAGGATTGTCAAGCCCAGGGGGTGCAGACTGCAGTGAACTGTGATGGTGCTACTACTGCACTCCAGCCTGGGTGACAAAGCAAGTCTCTGTCTTAAAACAAAGGTCAAAAATTCGAGACCAGCCTGGCCAATATGGTGAATCCCCATCTCTAATAAAAATACAAAAATTAACTGGGCGTAGTCATGGGCACCTGTAATCCCAGTTACTCGGGAAGCTGAGGGTGGAGAATCTCTTGTATCCAGGAGACAGAGCTGGCAGTGAGCTGATGTCGTGCAACTGCACTCCAGCCTGGGCAGCAGAGCGAGACTCTATCTGAAAAAACAAAACAAAACAAAAACAAACAACAGAAAACTACACATCTCTCTTATCACTCAGCAAATTGTACCAAAGAGGATTGCAATCATATATCCATGCAAAGACTTGTACAGAAATGTTCATTACTGTTTTATTGATAATAGCCTTAAACAGGAAAGCATTCATGCATCTATCATCAGAACAGCTAAACAATCTCAGGGATATACTGGGGCCCCTAGTGTAAGCCAAAGGACAAATTTCCAGGAATTTTGTAAGCGCTTTGTGAAACGCAGTCAATATTAAAAATTATATTGTGTAGGCCGGGCGTGGTGGCTCAAGCCTGTAATCCCAGCACTTTGGGAGGCCGAGACGGGCGGATCACGAGGTCAGGAGATCGAGACCATCCTGGCTAACCCGGTGAAACCCCGTCTCTACTAAAAATACAAAAAACTAGCCAGGCGAGGTAGCGGGCGCCTGTAGTCCCAGCTACTCCAGAGGCTGAGGCAGGAGAATGGCGTGAACCCAGGAGGCAGAGCTTGCAGTGAGCTGAGATCCGGCCACTGCACTCCAGCCCGGGCGACAGAGCAAGACTCCGTTTAAAAAAAAAAAAAAAATTATATTGTGTAAATTTAATATTAAAAACAAAGGGAATGTATGATCAAAATGCAATCCTGCTGGGCGCGGTGGATCACGCCTGTAATCACAGTACTTTGGGAGGCCGAGATGGGCAGATCATGAGGTCAGGAGTTCGAGATCAGCCTGGCCAACATGGTGAAACCCCGTCTCTACTAAAAATACAAAAAATTAGTCGGGCGTGGTGGCAGGCACCTGTAATCCCAGATACTCAGGAGGCTGAGGCAGGAGAATCCCTTGAACTCGGGAAGCTGAGCTAGCAGTGAGATGAGATCGCGCCACTGCACTTCAGCCTGGACGACAGGAGGAGACTCTGTCTCAAAAAACAAACAAACAAACAAAAAACAACAACAAAAAAACAAAATGCAGGCAGGGCACGCTGGCTCACGCCTGTAATCTCAACACTCTGGGAGGCCGTGACGGGCAGATCACAAGGTCAGGAGATCGAGACCATCCTGGTTAACAAAAAACTAGCCAGGCGTGGTGGCGGGCGCCTGTAGTCCCAGCTACTCAGGATGTTGAGGCATGAACCCAGGAGGCGGAGCTTGCAGTGAGCTAAGATCATGCCACTGCACTCTAGCTTGGGAGACAGAGCAAGACTCCATCTGAAAAAACAACAACAACAACAACAAAATGCATTCCTTCCTAGTGACTTTATTATACGCCCTTGAGGCTCCTTGCATCTATTGTACCTGCCTGTGGACATGCCGTATAGCACTAAGCTGCTGGCCTTCCCAGCTCTCTCCCTTCAGTTAGTTTTAGACCAACCTGGGCAATATATGGAGACCACCCCCCATCACTACAAAAAATAAAAAAATTAGATGGGGGCTGGGTGTGGTGGCTCATGCCTGTAATCTCAGCACCTTGGGAGGCAGAGGCAGGAGGATCACTTGAGTCCAGGAGTTGAAGACCAGCCTGAGCAATATAATGAGACCCTGTCTCTATTAAAAAAAAATTTAATTTAATTTAAAAACAATTAGTTGGGTGTGGTGGCACACGCTGTAGTCCCAGCTACTCTGGAGACTGAGGTGAGAGGATTGTTTGAGCCCTAGAGTTCAAGGCTGCAGTGAGCCATGTTTATGCCACTGTACTCTAGCTTGTGCAACAGAGTGAGACCCTGTCTTAAGAAATAAAAAAACAGAAAGGCCAGGCGCAGTGGCTCATGCCCGTAATTCCAGCACATTGGGAGGCTGAGGTCGTCAGTAGTTCGAGACCAGCCTGGCCAATATGGTGAAACCCTGTCTCCACTAAAAAATACAAAAATTAGACAGGTATGATGGCATGCGCCTATAGTCTCAGCTACTCGGGAGGCTGAGGCAGGAGAATCGCTGAAATCCAGGAGGCAGAGGTTTCAGTGAGCCGAGATCACTCCACTGCACTCCAGCCTGGGCAACAGAGCGAGACTCCATCTCAAAAACAAACAAAAAACAAACAGAAAGTATTTGGGGTTCAGGGCTTTGGATTCAAAATGGGAGGCCAAGAACTCATTTGGTTCCTCCATAGATGCCTGTGAAATAGGTGACAGATGTTCAACAGTAAATAAGCAACACGCCAGACTGAAGTAGCAGTAGAGGCTTAGGTGGGCTGGAGGAGAAAGGGCACTCACTTTCCTGTGGATGGTTGAAATAGGCAGAAAAGGCTGCAACCCAAAGCAGGGAGTGAAGGGGGAGAGAAACTGCAAGGCTGCTTGTGCCACAGCTGTGCCCTTTTTCATTTCCTCATTCTTATATGCATGGGCAGCTTCCTGTTTATAGTGGGCGAAACCCCAACTACTATCCTCAAAAGAAATGGATTCCACTGTCTTTGGCCGGGCGTGGTGGCTCATGCCTGTAATCCCAGCATTTTGGGAGGCTGGGGCTGGGAGATCACCTGAAGTCGGGAGTTTGAGACCAGCCTGACCAATCTGGAGTAACCCTGTCTCTACAAAAAGTACAAATCAGTCGGGTGTGGTGACGCATGCCTGTAATATCAACTACTCGGGAGGCTGAGGCAGGAGAATCGCTTGAACCTGGGAGGCGGAGGTTGCGGTGAGCCAGGATCAAGCCATTGCACTCCAGCCTTGGCAATAAGAGTGAAACTCCGTCTCGAAAGAAAGAAAGAAGGAAAGAAGGAAGGAAGGAAGGAAGGAAGGAAGGAAAGAAAAAAAGAAAAAAAGAAAGAAAAGAAAGAAAAGAAAGAAAGAAATGGATTCCACTGTCTGAAGAAAACCATGGCTTCTTAGTAGATGTTGAGGGCAAAATGAAGTAAAATTTAGGCATGCAAAAACTCGTTACTCACCCCAAAAGGCAGTTCCAGAATTTCTGTACAGGAGAAGCAAAGGTGCAACCAGCATGCTGGAACAGCTTCCTAGGCTGCACTCTGCATTGCTTGCCCCTGCTGTTCTCCCTAGTGCTGTGTGTCTGTTTGGGATGAATCTGGGTGTTGGTAAACATTGTGGGGCAGCTGAAATCCTACTGTTCCACCCTAAGTACCACTTTGGCTACTTTTATACATATAAAAAATTTCGGCTGGGTGCAGTGGCTCACGCCAGTAATCCTAGCACTTTGGGAGGCCGAGGTGGTTGGATCATGAGGTCAGGAGATCGAGACCATCCTGGCTAACATGGTGAAACCCCCTCTCTACTAAAAATACAAAGAATTAGCCGGGCGTGGTGGCGGGTGCCTGTAGTCCCAGCTACTCGGGAGGCTGAAGCAGGAGAATGCTGTGAACCCGGGAGGCAGAGCTTGCAGTGAGCCAAGATTGCGCCACTGCACTCCAGCCTGGGCAACAGAGCTAGACTCTATCTCAAAAAAAAAAAAAAGAAAGAAAGAAAAAGTAAAGGAAGAGTGCCTGTTATCTCCTATTCCTTGGAAGCTCCACATTCCCAATTATGTGGGGTATAGCAGGGGAGACACGGCAATTTATTTCATGTTGTATTTGGAGTTTTTTTTTTTTTTAATTTACTTTTGTTTTTGTATATTTTCTTTCACTATGTTGCCCAGGTTGGTCTTGAACTTCTGGCCTAAAGCAATCCTTCTGCCTCGGCCTTCCGAATGTTGGGATTTCAGGTGTGAGCTACTGTGCCTGGCCTGGAATTTCTTTTTTAACCAGCAGAACTTCTCACTTTATATTCTTCAGTAAAGAAATGCATACTAGAAATTGGGCAAAAAATGGAGTGGGGCTTAGCAGCAAGTGATTTGGTTTGAGCCGGGTGAGGGCCACAGAGGCAGGCCACTGATGGGTACGGAGTCCCAGTGCAACTCTTGGAACTTCTGGACATCCCCCTCTCAGTTTTAGACAAGAGGCTGCCCGTTCAAGACAGGCAGATGGGGGGCTGGAAAGCAGGCGTCCTCACCTGCACCCAGCCTTCTTTCCCCTGGTCTCTTCTCAATAAGCATGAACAGGAAGCCAGTTTTTTTTTTTTTTCTGAGTTGGAGTTTCACTCAGTCACCCAGGCTGGAGTGCGGTGGTGCTATCTCAGCTCACTGCAACCTCCGCCTCCTGGGTGCAAACGATTCTCCTGCCTTAGCCTCCCAAGTACCTGGGATTATAGGTGCCCGCCACCACGCCTGGCTGATTTTTTTGTATTTTTAGTAGAGATGGGGATTTACCATGTTGGCCACGCTGGTCTCGAACTCCTGACCTGGTGATCCTCCTGCCTCCGCCTCCCAAAGTGCTGGGATTACAGGCGTGAGTTACCACGCCCAGCCCAGAAAGCCAGTTTCACTGAATCAGAAAATTTGTTATGGGAGACTCCCTCCTCCAGGTCCTGGAACACCCATTTAAACTGAACTTTATTAAAATATTACTTTTTTTGGCTGGGCGCGGTGGCTCATGCTTGTAATTATTATTTTTTTGAGGCAGGGTCTCATACTTTTGCTCAACCTGGAGTGCAGTGACACAATCATGGCTCACTGCACCCTTGACCTCCCGGGTTCTAGTGAAGCTTCCCTCTCAGCCTCTCAGGCAGCTGAGACTACAGATGCAAGCCACCACGCCAGGCTAATTTTTTTATTTTTATTTTTTTGTAGAGAAAGTGTCCCACTGTGTTGCCCAGGCTGGTCTTGAACTCCTGGGCTCAAGCGATTCTCCTGTCTTGGCCTCCCAAGGTGCTGGGATTATAGGCGTGAGCCATCACACCCAGCCTCAAATATTACTTTTTCCTGTTGTTGAAGTGATACATATTCATGAAAGAAAATTTGGAAAATGCAGAAAAGTAGAGAAAAGAAATGTCATCCACAGTCCCATCACTCAGAGAGAATATGTTAATGTATTTTTGGATACTCCAAACTCAAACCCTGAAAGATCCCTAAGACTCACCCTGAAGGTTGTCAGGGCTAGTATAGCCTTAATGAGGCCTGATCAAGAAGCTTGGTGATGTCAGACAATTTACCCAAGCTCATCCAGGAGCAGCAGAACCAGGAAGAACCCCACGTGACACCTATCTCTGAACTCTTGTGTTGACTAAGCCATAATATCTTGCAAAAGATGGGATTGCAGGCATCACAGGACTCCCCACCCTGCATTTTTTAATTTTCCCCAGAGAGGAGCTGGGTTAAGACAAGGGCCCTGACTGGCAGAATTTGGGGTTTTGAAGACCAATAACAATAGGGCTTTTTCAAAGGTTTTTTTTTTTTTTTTTAATTTTTTTTCCCTTTAAAATTTAGATATAATTTATACACAGAAAAATGTACAAATCTATTTACTTATTTATTTATTTATTTATTTATTTATTTATTTATTTATAGACCGAGTCTCTCTCTGTCGCCCAGGCTGGAGTGCAGTGGCATACTCTCGAAAAATGTACAAATCTATTTATTTATTTATTTATTTATTTTTAGACCGAGTCTCTCTCTGTCGCCCAGGCTGGAGTGCAGTGGCATGCTCTCGGCTCACTGCAACCTCCACCTCCTGGGTTCATGCCATTCTCCTGCCTCAGCCTCCCTGGTACCTGGTACTACAGGTGCTCGCTGCCACGCCCAGCTAATTTTTGTATTTTTAGTGGAGATAGGGTTTCACCATGTTAGCTAGGGTGGTCTCGATCTCCTGACCTGGTAATCAGCCCACCTCAGCCTCCCAAAGTGCTGGGATTACAGGCGTGAGCCACC